>NC_060125.1:11065236-11377148 GCF_021461395.2 Schistocerca americana | reverse complement strand
AATCTATAACTAGTGTCACAGAAATGGTTCAAACATAGAGAGTAGGATGAGTCAGTCTTCTTGTACTTATGTCGGCATTGTGCCTTTTCTATTTAATTCCGATGCAATATCTGTGTTTCATCGTCAATAAGAAGGTCCAAGGGATACAGTAAACCTGGAGTGAAGCATCGGAATCTATTAGTAGTGTCACAGGAATGGTTCAAAACATAGACAGTAGGAAGAGTCAGTCTTCTTGAACTTAAGTCGGCATTGTGCCTTTTGTATCTCATTCCGATGCAATTTCTGTGTTTAATCGTCAATAAGAAGGGCCAAGGGACACAGTAAACCAGGAGTGCAGCATCGGAATCTATAACTAGTGTCACAGGAATGGTTCAAAACATAGACAGTAAGAAGAGTCAGTCATCTTGTACTTAAGTCGGAATGTGACTTTTGTATTTAATTCCGATGCAATTTCTGTGTTTCATCGTCAATAAGAGGGTCAGAGGTGTACAGTACACCTGAAGTGAAGCATCGGAATCTGTAACTAGTGTTACAGGAATGGTTCAAAACATAATCAGTAAGAAGAGTCAGTCTTCTTGTACTTAAGTCGGCATTGTGCCTTTTGTATTTAATTCCGATGCAATTTCTGTGTTTCATCGTCAACAAGAAGGTCCAAGGGACACAGTAAACCTGGAGTGAAGCATTGGAATCTATAACTAGTTTCACAGGAATGGTTCAAAACATAGACAGTAAGAAGAGTCAGTCATCTTGTACTTAAGTCGGAATGTGCCTTTTGTATTTAATTCCGATGCAATTTCTGTGTTTCATCGTCAATAAGAGGGTCAGAGGGATACAGTAATCCTCGAGTGCAGTATCGGAATCTATAACTAGTGTCACAGGAATGGTTCAAAACATAGACAGTACGAAGAATCAGTCTTCTTGTACTTAAGTCGGCATTGTGCCTTTTGTATTTAACTCCGATGCAATTTCTGTGTTTCATCGTCAATAAGAAGGTCCAAGGGACACAGTAAACCTGGAGTGAAGCATCGGAATCTATAATTAGTTTTACAGGCATGGTTCAAATCATAGACAGTAAGAAGAGTCATTCATCTTGTACTTAAGTCGGAATGTGCCTTTTGTATTTAATTCCGATGCAATTTCTGTGTTTCATCGTCAATAAGAGGGTCAGAGGGATACAGTAAAACTGAAGTGAAGCTTCGGAATCTATAACTAGTGTCACAGGATTGGTTCAAAACATAGACAGTAGGAAGAGTGCCTTTTGTATTTAATTCCGATGCAATTTCTGTGTTTCATCGTCAATAAGAGGGTCAGAGGGATACAGTAAACCTGAAGTGAAGCTTCGGAATCTGTAACTAGTGTCACAGGATTGGTTCAAAACATAGACAGTAGGAAGAGTCAGTCTTCTTGTACTTAAGTCGGCATTGTGCCTTTTCTATTTAATTCCGATGCAATTTCTGTGTTTCATCGTCAATAAGAAGGTCCAAGGGATACAGTAAACCTGGAGTGAAGCATCGGAATCTATAACTAGTGTCACAGGAATGGTTCAAACGTAGACAGTAGGAAGAGTCAGTCTTGTTGTACTTAATTCAGCATTGTGCCTTTTGTATTTCATTCCGATGGAATTTCTGTGTTTCATTGTCAATAAGGATGACTAAGGGATACGGTAAATCTGGAGTGAAGCATCGGAATCTATAACTAGTGTCACAGGAATGGTTCAAAACATAGTCAGTAAGAAGAGTCAGTCTTCTTGTACTTAAGTCGGCATTGTGCCTTTTGTATTTAATTCCGATGCAATTTCTGTGTTTCATCGTCAACAAGAAGGTCCAAGGGACACAGTAAACCTGGAGTGAAGCATTGGAATCTATAACTAGTTTCACAGGAATGGTTCAAAACATAGACAGTAAGAAGAGTCAGTCATCTTGTACTTAAGTCGGAATGTGCCTTTTGTATTTAATTCCGATGCAATTTCTGTGTTTCATCGTCAATAAGAGGGTCAGAGGGATACAGTAAACCTGAAGTGAAGCATCGGAATCCATAACTAGTGTCACAGGAATGGTTCAAAACATAGACAGTAGGAAGCGTCTGTCTTCTTGTACTTAAGTCGGCACTGTGCCTTTTCTATTTAATTCCGATGCAATTTCTGTGTTTCATCGTCAATAAGAGGGTCAGAGGGATACAGTAAACCTGAAGTGAAGCATCGGAATCTATAACTAGTGTCACAGGAATGGTTCAAATCATAGTCAGTAAGAAGAGTCAGTCTTCTTGTACTTAAGTCAGCATTGTGCCTTTTGTATTTAATTCCAATGCAATTTCTGTGTTTCATCGTCAACAAGAAGGTCCAAGGGACACAGTAAACCTGGAGTGAAGCATCGGAATCTATAACTAGTTTCACAGGAATGGTTCAAAACATAGACAGTAAGAAGAGTCAGTCATCTTGTACTTAAGTCGGAATGTGCCTTTTGTATTTAATTCCGATGCAATTTCTGTGTTTCATCGTCAATAAGAGGGTCAGAGGGATACAGTAAACCTGAAGTGAAGCATCGGAATCTAAAACTAGTGTCACTGGAATGGTTCAAAACATAGACAGTAGGAAGAGTGAGTCTTCTGGTACTTAAATCGGCATTGTGCCTTTTGTATTTAATTCCGATGCAACTTCTGTGTGTCATCATCAATAAGAAGGTCCAAGCGATACAGTAAACCTGGCGTGAAGCATCGGAATCTATAACTAGTGTCACAGGAATGGTTCAAAACATAGTCAGTAAGAAGAATCAATCTTCTTGTACTTAAGTCGGCATTGTGCCTTTTCTATTTAATTCCGATGCAATTTCTGTGTTTCATCGTCAACAAGAAGGTCCAAGGGATACATAGAACCTGAAGTGAAGCATCGAAATGTAAAACTAGTGTCACAGGAATGGTTCAAACATAGAGAGTTGGAAGAGTCAGTCCTCTTGTACTTATGTCGGCATTGTGCCTTTTCTATTCAATTCCGATGCAATATCTGTGTTTCATCGTCAACAAGAAGGTCCAAGTGATACAGTAAAAATGGAGTGAAGCATCGGAATCTATAAGTAGTGTCGCAGAAATGGTTCAAAGCATAGACAGTGGGAAGAGTCAGTCTTCTTGTACTTAAGTCAGCATTGTGCCTTTTGTATTTTATTCCGATGCAATTTCTGTGTTTCATCGTCAATAAGAAGGTCTGAGGGATACAGTAAACCTGAAGTGAAGCATCGGAATCTATAACTAGTGTCATAGGAGTGGTTCAAACAAAGACAGTAAGAAGAGTCAGTCCTCTTGTACTTAAGTCGGCATTGTGCCTTTTGTATTTAATTCCGATGCAATTTCTGTGTTTCATCGTCAATAAGAAGGTCCAAGGGATACAGTAAACCAGAAGTGAAGCATCGGAATCTACAACTAGTGTCATAGGAATGGTTCAAACATTGACAGTAAGAAGAGTCAGTCTTCTTGTAGTTAAGTCGGCATTGTGCCTTTTGTATTTAATTCCGGTGCAATTTCTGTGTTTCATCGTCAATAAGAAGGTCCAAGGGATACAGTGAACCTGAAGTGAAGCATCGGAATCTATAACTAGTGTCAGTGGAATGGTTGCAAACATAGTCAGTAAGAAGAGTCAGTCTTCTCGTACTTAAGTCGGCATTACGCCTCTTGTATTTAATTCCGATGCAATTTCTGTGTTTCATCGTCAATGAGAAGGTCTGAGGGATACAGTAAACCTGAAGTGAAGCATCGGAATCTAAAACTAGTGTCACTGGAATGGTTCAAAACATAGACAGTAGGAAGAGTGAGTCTTCTGGTACTTAAGTCGGCATTGTGCCTTTTGTATTTAATTCCGATGCAACTTCTGTGTGTCATCATCAATAAGAAGGTCCAAGCGATACAGTAAACCTGGAGTGAAGCATCGGAATCTATAACTAGTGTCACAGGAATGGTTCAAAGCATAGTCAGTAAGAAGAATCAATCTTCTTGTACTTAAGTCGGCATTGTGCCTTTTGTATTTAATTCCGATGCAATTTCTGTGATTCATCGTCAACAAGAAGGTCCAAGGGATACATTGAACCTGAAGGGAAGCATCGGAATCTATAACTAGTGTCACAGGAATGGTTCAAAACATAGACAGTAGGAAGAGTCAGTCTTCTTGTACTTAAGTCGGCATTGTGCCTTTTCTATCTAATTCCGATGCAATTTCTGTGTTTCATCGTCAATAGGAAGGTCCAAGGGATACAGTAAACCTGGAGTGAAGCATCGGAATCTATAACTAGTGTCACAGGAATGGTTCAAAGCATAGACAGTAGGAAGAGTCAGTCTTCTTGTACTTAAGTCGGCACTGTGCCTTTTGTATTTAATTCCGATGCAATTTCTGTGTTTCATCGTCAATAAGGATGTCCAAGGGATACGGTAAACCTGGAGTGAAGCATCGGAATCTATAACTAGTGTCACAGGAATGGTTCAAAACATAGTCAGTAAGAAGAGTCAGTCTTCTTGTACTTATGTCGGCATTGTGCCTTTTATATTTAATTCCGATGCAATTTCTGTGTTTCATCGTCAATACGAAGGTCCAAGGGAGACAGTACACCTGGAGTGAAGCATCGGAATCTATAACTAGTGTCTCAGCGATGGTTAAAAACATAGACAGTAAGAAGAGTCAGTCTTCTTGTTCTTAAGTCTGCATTGTGCCTTTTGTCTACAATTCGGATGCAATTTCTGTGTTTCATCGTCAAAAAGAAGGTCCAAGGGATACAGTAATCTGGGAGTGAAGCATCGGAATCTATAACTAGTGTCACAGGAATGAATGAAAACATAGTCGGTAAGAAGAATCAGTCTTCTTGCACTTAAGTCGGCATTGTGCCTTATGTATTTAATTCCGATGCAATTTCTGTGATTCATCGTCAACAAGAAGGTCTAAGGGATACATTAAACCTGAAGTGAAGCATCGGAATCTATAACTAGTGTCACAGGAATGGTTCAAAACATAGACAGTATGAAGAGTCAGTGTTCTTGTACTTAAGTCGGCATTGTGCCTTTTCTATTTAATTCCGATGCAATTTCTGTGTTTCATCGTGAACAAGAAGGTCCAAGGGATACATAAAACCTGAAGTGAAGCATCGGAATCTATAACTAGTGTCACAGGAATGGTTCAAACATAGAGAGTCGGAAGAGTCAGTCCTCTTGTACTTATGTCGGCATTGTGCCTTTTCTATTCAATTCCGATGCAATATCTGTGTTTCATCGTCAATAAGAAGGTCCAAGTGATACAGTAAACCTGGAATGAAGCATCGGAATCTATAAGTAGTGTCACAGAAATGGTTCAAAACATAGACAGTGGGAAGAGGCAGTCTTCTTGTACTTAAGTCGGCATTGTGCCTTTTGTATTTTATTCCGATGCAATTTCTGTGTTTCATCGTCAATAAGAAGGTCTGAGGGATACAGTAAACCTGAAGTGAAGCATCGGAATCTATAACTAGTGTCATAGGAATGGTTCAAACAAAGACAGTAAGAAGAGTCAGTCCTCTTGTACTTAAGTCCGCATTGTGCCTTTTGTATTTAATTCCGATGCAATTTCTGTGTTTCATCGTCAATAAGAAGGTCCAAGGGATACAGTAAACCAGAAGTGAAGCATCGGAATCTATAACTAGTGTTACAGGAATGGTTCCAAACATAGACAGTAAGAAGAGTCAGTCATCTTGTACTTAAGTCGGAATGTGACTTTTGTACTTAATTCCGATGCAATTTCTGTGTTTCACCGTCAATAAGAGGGTCAGAGGGATACAGTAAACCTGAAGGGAAGCATCGGAATCTATAACTAGTGTCACAGGAATGGTTCAAAACATAGATACTAAGAAGAGTCAATCTTCTTGTAGTTAAGTCGGCATTGTGCCTTTTGTATTTCATTCCGATGCAATTTCTGTGTTTCATCGTCAATAAGAAGGTCAAAGGGATGCAGTAAACCTGGAGTGAATAATCGGAATCTATAACTAGTGTCACAGGACTGGTTCAAAACATAGTCAGTAAGAAGAGTTAGTCTTCTTGTACTTAAGTCGGCATTGTGCCTTTTGTATTAAATTCCGATGCAATTTCTGTGTTTCATCGTCAATAAGAAGGTCCAAGGGATACAGTAAACCTGGAGTGAAGCATCGGAATCTATAACTAGTGTCTCAGCGATGGTTAAACACATAGACAGTAAGAAGAGTCAGTCTTCTTGTACTTAACTCGGCATTGTGCCTTTTGTATTTAATTCGGATGCAATTTCTGTGTTTCATCGTCAATAAGAAGGTCCAAGGGATACAGTAAACCGGGAGTGAAGCATCGGAATCTATAACTAGTGTCACAGGAATGAATCAAATCATAGTCGGTAAGAAGATTCAGTCTTCTTGTACTTAAGTCGGCATTGTGCCTTTTGTATTTAATTCCGATGCAATTTCAGTGATTCATCGTCAACAAGAAGGTCCAAGGGATACATTAAACATGAAGTGAAGCATCGGAATCTATAACTAGTGTCACAGGAATGGTTCAAATCATAGTCAGTAAGAAGAGTCAGTCTTCTTGTACTTAAGTCGGCATTGTGCCTTTTGTATTTAATTCCGACGCAATTTCTGTGTTTCATCGTCAATAAGAAGGTCCAAAGGATATTGTAAACCTGGACCGATGCATCGGAATCTGTAACTAGTGTCACAGGACTGAATGAAACGTAGTCGGTAAGAAGAATCAGACTTCTTGTACTTAAGTCGGCATTGTGCCTTTTGTATTTAATTCCGATGCAATTTCTGTGTTTCATCGTCAACAAGAAGGTCCAAGGGATACATTAAACCTGACGTGAAGCATCGGAATCTATAACTAGTGTCACAGGAATGGTTCAAACATAGAGAGTAGGATGAGTCAGTCTTCTTGTACTTATGTCGGCATTGTGCCTTTTCTATTTAATTCCGATGCAATATCTGTGTTTCATCGTCAATAAGAAGGTCCAAGGGATACAGTAAACCTGGAGTGAAGCATCGGAATCTATTAGTAGTGTCACAGGAATGGTTCAAAACATAGACAGTAGGAAGAGTCAGTCTTCTTGTACTTATGTCGGCATTGTGCCTTTTGTATCTCATTCCGATGCAATTTCTGTGTTTAATCGTCAATAAGAAGGGCCAAGGGACACAGTAAACCAGGAGTGCAGCATCGGAATCTATAACTAGTGTCACAGGAATGGTTCAAAACATAGACAGTAAGAAGAGTCAGTCATCTTGTACTTAAGTCGGAATGTGACTTTTGTATTTAATTCCGATGCAATTTCTGTGTTTCATCGTCAATAAGAGGGTCAGAGGTGTACAGTAAACCTGAAGTGAAGCATCGGAATCTATAACTAGTGTCACAGGAATGGTTCAAAACATAATCAGTAAGAAGAGTCAGTCTTCTTGTACTTAAGTCGGCATTGTGCCTTCTGTATTTAATTCCGATACCATTTCTGTGTTTCATCGTCAATAAGAAGGTCCAAGCGATACAGTAAACCTGAAGTGAAGCATCGGAATCTATAACTAGTGTCACCGGAATGGTTCAAATCATAGTCAGTAAGAAGAGTCAGAAATCTTGTACTTAAGTCGGCATTGTCCCTTTTGTATTTAATTCAGATGCAATTTCTGTGTTTCATCGTCACTAAGATGGTCCAAGGGATACAGTAAACCTGGAGTGAAGCATCGGAATCTATAACTAGTGTCTCAGCGATGGTAAAAAACATAGACAGTAAGAAGAGTCAGTATCCTTGTTCTGAAGTCGGCATTGTGCCTTTTGCATTTAATTCCGATGCAATTTCTGTGTTTCATCGTCAATAAGAAGGTCCAAGGGATACAGTAATCCTGGAGTGCAGCATCGGAATCTATAACTAGTGTCACAGGAATTGTTCACAACATAGACAGTAAGAGGAGTCAGTCATCTTGTACTTAAGTCGGAATGTGACTTTTGAATTTAATTCCGATGCAATTTCTGTGTTTCATCGTCAATAAGAGGGTCAGAGGGATGCAGTAATCCTGAAGTGAAGCATCGGAATCTATAACTAATGTCACAGGAATAGTTCAAAACATAGTCAGTAACAAGAGTCAGTCTTCTTGAACTTAAGTCGGCATTGTGCCTTTTGTATTTAATTCCGATGCAATTTCTGTGCTTCATCGTCAATAAGAAGGTCCAAGGGATACAGTAAACCTGGAGTGAAGCATCGGAATTTATAACTAGTGTCACAGGAATGGTTCAAAACATAGACAGTACGAAGAATCAGTCTTTTTGTACTTAAGTCGGCATTGTGCCTTTTGTATTTAACTCCGATGCAATTTCTGTGTTTCATCGTCAATAAGAAGGTCCAAGGGACACAGTAAACCTGGAGTGAAGCATCGGAATCTATAATTAGTTTTACAGGCATGGTTCAAATCATAGACAGTAAGAAGAGTCATTCATCTTGTACTTAAGTCGGAATGTGCCTTTTGTATTTAATTCCGATGCAATTTCTGTGTTTCATCGTCAATAAGAGGGTCAGAGGGATACAGTAAACCTGAAGTGAAGCTTCGGAATCTATAACTAGTGTCACAGGATTGGTTCAAAACATAGACAGTAGGAAGAGTCAGTCTTCTTGTACTTAAGTCGTCATTGTGCCTTTTCTATTTAATTCCGATGCAATTTCTGTGTTTCATCGTCAATAAGAAGGTCCAAGGGATACAGTAAACCTGGAGTGAAGCATCGGAATCTATAACTAGTGTCACAGGAATGGTTCAAACGTAGACAGTAGGAAGAGTCAGTCTTGTTGTACTTAAGTCAGCATTGTGCCTTTTGTATTTCATTCCGATGGAATTTCTGTCTTTCATCGTCAATAAGGATGACTAAGGGAAACGGTAAATCTGGAGTGAAGCATCGGAATCTATAACTAGTGTCACAGGAATGGTTCAAAACATAGTCAGTAAGAAGAGTCAGTCTTCTTGTACTTAAGTCGGCATTGTGCCTTTTGTATTTAATTCCGATGCAATTTCTGTGTTTCATCGTCAACAAGAAGGTCCAAGGGATACAGTAAAGCTGGAGTGAAGCCTCGGAATTTATAACTAGTGTCACAGGAATGGTTCAAACATAGACAGTAAGAAGAATCAGTCTTCTTGTACTTAAGTCGGCATTGTGCCTTTTGTATTTAATTCCGATGCAATTTCTGTGTCCCATCGTCAATAAGAAGGTCCAAGGGACACAGTAAAGCTGGAGTGAAGCATTGGAATCTATAACTAGTTTCACAGGAATGGTTCAAAACATAGACAGTAAGAAGAGCCAGTTTTCTTGTACTTGAGTCGGAATGTGACTTTTGTATTTAATTCCGATGCAATTTCTGTGTTTCATCGTCAATAAGAGGGTCAGGGGGATATAGTAAACCTGAAGTGAAGCATCGGAATCTATAACTAATGTCACAGGAATAGTTCAAAACATAGTCAGTAACAAGAGTCAGTCTTCTTGAACTTAAGTCGGAATGTGCCTTTTGTATTTAATTCCGATGCAATTTCTGTGTTTCATCGTCAATAAGAGGGTCAGAGGGATACAGTAAACCTGAAGTGAAGCATCGGAATCTATAACTAGTGTCACAGGAATGGTTCAAAACATAGACAGTAGGAAGCGACTGTCTTCTTGTACTTAATTCGGCACTGTGCCTTTTCTATTTAATTCCGATGCAATTTCTGTGTTTCATCGTCAATAAGAGTTTCAGAGGGATACAGTAAACCTGAAGTGAAGCATCGGAATCTATAACTAGTGTCACAGGAATGGTTCAAATCATAGTCAGTAAGAAGAGTCAGTCATCTTGTACTTAAGTCGGAATGTGACTTTTGTATTTAATTCCGATGCAATTTCTGTGTTTCATCGTCAATAAGAGGGTCAGGGGGATATAGTAAACCTGAAGTGAAGCATCGGAATCTATAACTAATGTCACAGGATTGGTTCAAAACATACTCAGTAAGAAGAGTCAGTCTTCTTGAACTTAAGTCGCCATTGTGCCTTTTGTATTTAATTCCGATGCAATTTCTGTGTTTCATCGTCAATAAGAAGGTCCAAGGGATACAGTAAACCTGGAGTGAAGCATCGGAATTTATAACTAGTGTCACAGGAATGGTTCAAAACATTGACAGTAAGAAGAATCAGTCTTCTTGTACTTAAGTCGGCATTGTGCCGTTTGTATTTAACTCCGATGCGTTTTCTGTGTTTCATCGTCAATAAGAAGGTCCAAGGGACACAGTAAACCAGGAGTGAAGCATCGGAAACTATAACTAGTGTCACAGGAATGGTTCAAAACATAGTCATTAAGAAATGTCAGTCTTCTTGTACTTAAGTCGGCATTGTGCCTTCTGTATTTAATTCCGATACCATTTCTGTGCTTCATCGTCAATAAGAAGGGCCAAGGAATTCAGTAAACCTGAAGTGAAGCATCGGAATCTATAACTAGTGTCCCAGGAATGGTTGAAAACATAGTCAGTAAGAAGAGTCAGTCTTCTTGTACTTAAGTCGGCATTGTGCCTTTTGTATTTCATTCCGATGCAAATTCTGTGTTTCATCGTCAATAAGAAGGGCCAAGGGACACAGTAAACCTGGAGTGCAGCATCGGAATCCATAACTAGTGTCACAGGAATTGTTCAAAACATAGACAGTAAGAAGAGTCAGTCATCTTGTACTTAAGTCGGAATGTGACTTTTGTATTTAATTCCGATGCAATTTCTGTGTTTCATCGTCAATAAGAGGGTCAGAGGGATGCAGTAAACCTGAAGTGAAGCATCGGAATCTATAACTAATGTCACAGGATTGGTTCAAAACATACTCAGTAAGAAGAGTCAGTCTTCTTGAACTTAAGTCGGCATTGTGCCTTTTGTATTTAATTCCGATGCAATTTCTGTGTTTCATCGTCAATAAGAAGGTCCAAGGGATACAGTAAACCTGGAGTGAAGCATCGGAATTTATAACTAGTGTCACAGGAATGGTTCAAAACATTGACAGTAAGAAGAATCAGTCTTCTTGTACTTAAGTCGGCATTGTGCCGTTTGTATTTAACTCCGATGCGTTTTCTGTGTTTCATCGTCAATAAGAGGGTCAAAGGGCTATAGTAAACCTGAAGTGAAGCATCGGAATCTATAACTAATGTCACAGGATTGGTTCAAAACATACTCAGTAAGAAGAGTCAGTCTTCTTGAACTTAAGTCGCCATTGTGCCTTTTGTATTTAATTCCGATGCAATTTCTGTGTTTCATCGTCAATAAGAAGGTCCAAGGGATACAGTAAACCTGGAGTGAAGCATCGGAATTTATAACTAGTGTTACAGGAATGGTTCAAAACATTGACAGTAAGAAGAATCAGTCTTCTTGTACTTAAGTCGGCATTGTGCCGTTTGTATTTAACTCCGATGCGTTTTCTGTGTTTCATCGTCAATAAGAGGGTCAAAGGGATATAGTAAACCTGAAGTGAAGCATCGGAATCTATAACTAATGTCACAGGATTGGTTCAAAACATACTCAGTAAGAAGAGTCAGTCTTCTTGAACTTAAGTCGCCATTGTGCCTTTTGTATTTAATTCCGATGCAATTTCTGTGTTTCATCGTCAATAAGAAGGTCAAAGGGATATAGTAAACCTGAAGTGAAGCATCGGAATCTATAACTAATGTCACAGGATTGGTTCAAAACATACTCAGTAAGAAGAGTCAGTCTTCTTGAACTTAAGTCGCCATTGTGCCTTTTGTATTTAATTCCGATGCAATTTCTGTGTTTCATCGTCAATAAGAAGGTCCAAGGGATACAGTAAACCTGGAGTGAAGCATCGGAATTTATAACTAGTGTCACAGGAATGGTTCAAAACATTGAC
The DNA here is from genome assembly GCF_021461395.2 of Schistocerca americana. Classification (NCBI taxonomy): domain Eukaryota; kingdom Metazoa; phylum Arthropoda; class Insecta; order Orthoptera; family Acrididae; genus Schistocerca; species Schistocerca americana. Next base: position 11,365,292 of record NC_060125.1, on the reverse strand, counting down.
AGTAAGAAGAATCAGTCTTCTTGTACTTAAGTCGGCATTGTGCCGTTTGTATTTAATTCCGATGCAATTTCTGTGTTTCATCGTCAACAAGAAGGTTCAAGGGATACATTAAACCTGAACTGAAGCATCGGAATCTATAACTAATGTCACAGGAGTGGTTCAATACATAGAAAGTTGGAAGAGTCAGTCTTCTTGTACTTATGTCGGCATTGTGCCTTTTCTATGCAATTCCGATGCAATACCTGTGTTTCATCGTCAATAAGAACGTCCAAGGGATACAGTAAACCTGGAGTGAAGCATCGGAATCTATAAGTAGTGTCAGAAGAATGGTTCAAAACATAGGCAGTAGGAAGAGTCAGTCTCCTTGTACTTAAGTCGGCATTGTGCCTTTTGTATTTTATTCCGATGCAATTTCTGTGTTTCATCGTCAATAAGAAGGTCTGAGGGATACAGTAAACCTGAAGGGAAGCATCGGAATCTATAACTAGTGCCATAGGAATGGTTCAAACATAGACAGTAAGAACTGTCAGTCTTCTTGTACTTAAGTCGGCATTGTGCCCTTTGTATTTAATTCCGATGCAATTTCTGTGTTTATTCGTCAATAAGAAGGTCGAAGGGATACAGCAAACCTGAAGTGAAGCATCGGAATCTATAACTAGTGTCACAGGAATGGTTCCAAACATAGTCAGTAAGAAGAGTAAGTCTTCTTGTACTTAAGTCGGCATTGCGCCTTTTGTATTTAATTCCGATGCAATTTCTGTGTTTCATCGTCAATGAGAAGGTCCGAGGGATACAGTGAACCTGAAGTGAAGCATCGGAATCTAAAACTAGTGTCACTGCAATGGTTCAAATCATAGACAGTAGGAAGAGTCAGTCTTCTTGTACTTAAGTCGGCATTGTGCCTTTTGTATTTAATTCCGATGCAATTTCTGTGTTTCATCGTCAATAAGAAGGTGCAAGGGATACAGTAAACCTGAAGTGATGCATCGGAATCTATAACTTGTGTCCCAGGAATGGTTCAAAGCATAGTCAGTAAGAAGTCAGTCTTCTTGTACTTAAGTCGGCATTGTGCCTTTTGTATTTAATTCCGATGCAATTTCTGTGTTTCATCGTCAATAAGAAGGTCCAAGAGATACACTAAACCTGGAGTGAAGCATCGGAATCTATAACTAGTGTCACAGGAATGGTACAAAACATAGACAGTAAGAAGAGTCAGTCATCTTGTACTTAAGTCGGAATGTCACTTTTGTATTTAATTCCGATGCAATTTCTGTGTTTCATCGTCAATACGAGGGTCAGAGGGATACAGTGAACCTGAAGTGAAGCATCGGAACCCATTACTAGTGTCACAGGAATGGTTCAAAACACAGACAGTAAGAAGAGTCAGTCTTCTTGTACCTAAGTCGGCATTGTGCCTTTTGTGTTCAATTAAGATGCAATTTCTCTGTTTCATCGTCAATAAGGAGGTCAGATGGATACAGTAAACCGGAAGTGAAGCATCTGAATCTGTAACTAGTGTCACAGGAATGGTTCCAAACATAGTCAGTAAGAAGAGTCAGTCTTCTTGTACTTAAGTCGGCATTGCGCCTTTTGTATTTAATTCCGATGCAATTTCTGTGTTTCATCGTCAATGAGAAGGTCTGAGGGATACAGTGAACCTGAAGTGAAGCATCGGAATCTATAACTAGTGTCACAGGAATGGTTCAAAACATTGTCAGTAAGAAGAGTCAGTCTTCTTGTAGTTAAGTCGGCATTGTGCCTTTTGTATATAATTCCGATGCAATTTCTGTGTTTCATCGTCAATAAGAAGGTCCAAGGGATACAGTAAACCTGGAGTGAAGCATCGGAATCTGTAACTAGTGTCACAGGAATGGTTCAAAACATAGACACTAAGAAGTGCCAGTCTTCTCGTACCTAAGTCGGCATTGTGTCTTTTGTATTTAATTCCGATACAATTTCTGTGTTTCATCGTCAATAAGAAGGTCCAAGGGATACAGTAAACCTGAAGTGAAGAATCGGAATCTATAACTAGCGTCACAGGGATGGTTCAAAACATAGACAGTAAGAAGAGTCAGTATTCTTGTACTTAAGTCGGCATTGTGCCTTTTGTATTTAATTCCGATGCAATTTCTGTGTTTCATCGTCATTAAGAAGGTCCAAGGGATACAGTAAACCTGGAGTGAAGCATCGGAGTCTATAACTAGTGTCTCAGCGATGGTTAAAAACATAGACAGTAAGAAGAGTCAGTTGTCCTTTACCTAAGTCGGCATTGCGCCTTTTGTATTTAATTCCGATGCAATTTCTGTGTTTCATCGTCAACAAGAAGGTCAAAGGGATACAGTGAACCTGAAGTGTAGCATCGGAATCTATAGCTAGTGTCACAGGAGTGGTTCAAAACATAGACAGTAAGAAGAGTCAGTCTACTTGTACTTAAGTCGGCATTGTGCCTTTTGTATTTAATTCCGATGCAATTTCTGTGTTTCATCGTCAATAAGAAGGTCCAAGGGATACAGTAAACCTGGAGTGAAGCATCGGAATCTGTAACTAGTGTCACAGGAATGGTTCAAAACATAGACACTAAGAAGTGCCAGTCTTCTCGTACCTAAGTCGGCATTGTGTCTTTTGTATTTAATTCCGATACAATTTCTGTGTTTCATCGTCAATAAGAAGGTCCAAGGGATACAGTAAACCTGAAGTGAAGAATCGGAATCTATAACTAGCGTCACAGGGATGGTTCAAAACATAGACAGTAAGAAGAGTCAGTATTCTTGTACTTAAGTCGGCATTGTGCCTTTTGTATTTAATTCCGATGCAATTTCTGTGTTTCATCGTCATTAAGAAGGTCCAAGGGATACAGTAAACCTGGAGTGAAGCATCGGAGTCTATAACTAGTGTCTCAGCGATGGTTAAAAACATAGACAGTAAGAAGAGTCAGTTGTCCTTTACCTAAGTCGGCATTGCGCCTTTTGTATTTAATTCCGATGCAATTTCGGAGTTTCATCATCAATAAGACGGTCAGAGGGATTCAGTAAGACTGAAGAGAAGCATCAGAATCTGTAACTAGTGTCACAGGAATGGTTGAAAACATAGACAGTAAGGAGAGTCAGTCTACTTGTACTTAAGTCGGCATTGTGCCTTTTGTATTTAATTCCGATGCATTTTCTGTGTTCCATCGTCAATAAGAAGCTCAGAGGGATACAGTAGACCTGAAGTGAATCATCGGAATCTATACCTAGTGTCACGGGAATGGTTCAAAACATAGACAGTAAGAAGAGCCAGTCTACTTGTACTTGAGTCGGCATTGTGCCTTTTGTATTTCATTCCGATGTAATTTCTGTGTTTGATCGTCAATGAGAATGTCAGAGGGATACAGTAAACCTGAAGTGAAGCATCGGAATCTATAACTAGTGTCTCAGGAATGGTTCAATACATACACTGTAAGAAGAGTCAGTCTTCTTGTACTAACGTCGGCATTGTGCCATTTGTATTCAATTAAGATGCAATTTCTGCGTTACATCGTCACTAAGGAGGTCAGAGGGATACAGTAAACCTGCAGTGAAGCATCGGAATCTAAAACTAGTGTCACAGTAATGGTTCAAAACATAGACAGTAGGAAGAGTCAGTCTTCTTGTACTTGAGTCGGAATTGAGCCTTTTGCAATTAATTCCGATGCAATTTGTGTGTTTCATCGTCAATAAGAAGGTCAGAGGGATACAGCAAAACTGAAGTTAAGCATCGGAATCTATAACTAGTGTCACGGGAATAGTTCAAAACATGGACAGTAAGAAGAGCCAGTCTACTTGTACTTGAGTCGTCATTGTGCCTTTTGTATTTAATTCCGATGCAATTTCTGTGTTTCATCGTCAATAAGAAGCTTAGAGGGATACAGTAGACATGAAGTGAAGCATCGTAATCTATAACTAGTGTCACAGGAACGGTTCAAAACATAGACAGTAAAAAGAGCCAGACTACTTGTACTAGAGTCGGCATTGTGCCTTTGGTATTTAATTACGATGCAATTTCTGTGCTTCATCGTCAATAAGAAGGTCAGCTGGATACAGTAAACCTATAGTGAAGCATCAGAATCTATAACTAGTGTCACAGGAATGGTTCAAAACATAGACAGTAAGAAGAGCCAATCTTCTTGTACTTGACTCGGCATTGTGCCTTTTGTATATAATTCCGATCAGTGTTCTGCGTTTGAACGTCAATAAGAAGGTCAGAGGGATACAGTAAAACTGAAGTGAAGTATCGGAATCTATAACTAGTGTCACAGGAATGGTTCAAAACATAGACAGTAAGAAGAGTCGGTCTTCTTGTACTTAAGTCGGCATTGTGCCTTTTCTATATAATTCCGATGCAATTTCTGTGTTTCATCGTCAATAAGAAGGTCAGAGGGATACAGTAAACCCCAAGTGAAGCATCGGAATCTATAACTAGAGTCACAGGTATTGTTCAAAACATTGACAGTAAGAAGAGCCAGTCTTCTTGTACTTGAGTACGCATTGTGCCTTATGTATTTAATTCCGATGTAATTTCAGTGTTTCATCGTCAATAAGAAGGTCAGAGGGATACAGTAAACCTGAAGTGAAGCATCGGAATCTATAACTGGTGTCACAGGAATGGTTCAAAACATAGACAGTAAGAAGAGTCAGTCTCCTTGTACTTAAGACGGCATTGTGCCTTTTGTATCTCATTCCGATGCAATTTCTGTGTTTCATCGTCAATAAGATGGTCAGAGGGATACAGTAAACCTGAAGTGAAGCATCGGAATCTATAACTAGTGTCACAGGAATGTTTCAAAACATAAACAGTAAGAAGAGTCAGTTTTCTTGTACTTAGGTCTGCATTGTGCCTTTTGTATTTCATGAAGATCCAATTGCTGTGATTCATCGTCAATAATAAGGTCAGAGGGATACAGTAAACCTGAAGTGAAGCATCGTAATCTATAACTAGTGTCACAGGAATGGTTCAAAACATAGACAGGAAGAAGAGCCAGTTTTCATGTAGTTAAGTCGGCATTGTGCCTTTTCTATTAAATTCCGATGCAATTTCTGTGTTTCGTCGTCAATAAGAAAGTCCAAGGGATACAGTAAACGTGAAGTGAAGCATCGGATTCCAAAACCGATCTCACAGGGAAGGTTCAAAATATGGACAGTAAGAAGAGCCAGATTTCTTGTACTTGAGTCGTCATTGTGCCTTTTGTATTTAATTGCGATGCAATTTATGTGTTTCATCATCAATAAGACGGTCAGAGGGATTCAGTAAGACTGAAGTGAAGCATCGGAATCTATAACTAGTGTCACAGGAATGGTTCAAAGCATAGAGAGTAAGAAGAGTCAGTCTACTTGTACTTAAGTCGGCATTATGCCTTTTGTATTTAATTCCGATGCATTTTCTGTGATCCATCGTCAATAAGAAACTCAAAGGGATACCGTAGACCTGAAGTGAATCATCGGATTCTATACGTAGTGTCACGGGAATAGTTCAAAACATAGACAGTAAGAAGAGCCTGTCTACTTGTACTTGAGTCGTCATTGTGCATTTTGTATTTAATTCCGATGCAATTTCTGTGTTTCATCATCAATAAGACGGCCAGAGGGATGCAGTAAAATTGAAGTGAAGCATCGGAATCTATAACTAGTGTCACAGGAATGGTTCAAAACATAGACAGTAAGAAGTGTCAGTCTACTTGTTCTTAAGTCGGCATTGTGCCTTTTGTATTTAATTCCGATGCAATTTCTGTGTTTCATCGTCAATAAGAAGCTTAGAGGGATACAGCAGACATGAAGTGAAGCATCGTAATCTATAACTAGTGTCACAGAAATGGTTCAAAACAAAGACAGTAAGAAGAGCCAGTCTACTTGTACTTGAGTCGGCATTGTGCCTTTTTTATTTAATTACGATGCAATTTCTGTCCTTCATCGTCAATAAGAAGGTCAGCTGGATACAGTAAACCTATAGTGAAGCATCAGAATCTATAACTAGTGTCACAGGAATGGTTCAAAACATAGACAGTAAGAAGAGCCATTCTTCTTGCACTTGAGTCGGCATTGTGCCTTTTGTATATAATTCCGATCAGTATTCTGCGTTTGATCGTCAATAAGAAGGTCAAAGGGATACAGTAAAACTGAAGTGAAGTATCGGAATCTATAACTAGTGTCACAGGAATGGTTCAAAACATAGACAGTAAGAAGAGTCAGTCTTCTTGTACTTAAGTCAGCATTGTGCCTTTTCTATATAATTCCCATGCAATTTCTGTGTTTCATCGTCAATAAGAAGGTCAGAGGGATACAGTAAACCTGAAGTGAAGCATCGGAATCTATAACTAGTGTCACAGGAATGGTTCAAAACATAGACAGTAAGAAGAGCCAGTCCTCTTGTACTTGAGTCCGCATTGTGCCTTTTGTATTTAATTCCGATGCAATTTCAGTGGTTCATCGTCAATAAGAAGATCAGAGGGATACAGTAAACCTGAAGTGAAGCATCGGAATCTATAAATAGTTTCACCGGAATGGTTCACAACGTAGGCAATAGAAGGAGTCAGTCTTCTTGTACTTCACTCGGCACTGTGCCTTTTGTATTTAATTCCGATGCAATTTCTGAGCTTCATCGTCAATAAGAAGGTCAGGGGGATACAGTAATCCTGAAGTGAGGCATCGGAATCTATAACTAGTGCCACAGGAATGGTTCAAAACATAGACAGCATGAAGAGTCAGTTTTCGTGTACTTAAGTCGGCATTGTGTCTTTTAAATTTAATTCCGATGCAATTTCTGTGATTCATCGTCAATAAGAAGGGCACAGGGATACAGTAAACCTGAAGTGAAGCATCGGAATCTAAAACCGGTCTCACAGGAAAGTTGCAAAACATAGCCAGTAAGAAGAACCAGTCTTCTTGTACTTGAGTCGGCATTGTGCCTTTTGTATTTAATTCCGATCACTTTTCTGTGTTTGATCGTCAATACGAAGGTCAGAGTGATACAGTAAACCTGAAGTGAAGCATCGGAATCTATAACTAGTGTCACAGGAATGGTTCAAAACATAGACAGTAAGAAGAGTCAGTCTTCCTGTACTTAAGTCGGCATTGAGCCTTTTGTATTTTATTATGATGCAATTTCTGTGTTTCATCGTCAATAAGAAGGTCAGAGGGATACAGTCAATCTGAAGTGAAGCATCGGAATCAATAACCAGTCTCACAGGAAAGGTTCAAAACATAGACAGTAAGAAGAGTCAGTCTTCTTGTACTTAAGTCAGCATTGTGCCTTTTGTAAATAATTCCGATGCAATTTCTGTGTTTCATCGTCAATAAGAAGGTCAGAGGCATACAGTAAACCTGAAGTGAAGCATAGGAATCTATAACTAGTGTCACAGGAATAGTTCAAAACATAGACAGTAAGAAGAGCCAGTCTTCTTGTACGTGAGTCAGCATTGTGCCTTTCGTATTTAATTCCGATGCAGTTTCTGTGTTTCATCGTCAATAAGAAAGTCTGAGGGATACAGTAAACCTGAAGTGAATCCTTGGAATCCATAACTAGTGTCACAGGAATGGTTCAAAACATAGACAAAAAGAAGAGCCAGTCTTCTTGTACTTGAGTCTGCATTGTGCCTTTTGTATTTAATTCCGATGCAATTTCAGTGTTTCATCGTCAATAAGAAGGTCAGAGGGATACAGTAAACCTGAAGTGAAGCATCGGAATCTATAACTAGTGTCACAGGAATGGTTCAAACATAGACAGTAAGAAGAGTCAGTTTTCTTGTACGTAAGTCAGGCATTGTGCCTTTTGTTTTTAATTCCGATGCAATTTATGTGATTCATCGTCAATAAGAAGGTCACTGGGATACAGTAGACATGAAGTGAAGCATCGTAATCTATAACTAGTGTCACAGGAATGGTTCAAAACATAGACAGTAAGAAGAGCCAGTCTACTTGTACTTGAGTCGGCATTGTGCCTTTTGTATTTAATTACGATGCAATTTTTGTCCTTCATCGTCAATAAGAAGGTCAGCTGGATACAGTAAACCTATAGTGAAGCATCAGAATCTATAACTAGCGTCACAGGAATGATTCAAAACATAGACAGTAAGAAGAGCCAGTCTTCTTGCACTTGAGTCGGCATTGTGCGTTTTGTATATAATTCCGATCAGTATTCTGCGTTTGTACGTCAATAAGAAGGTCAGAGGGATACAGTAAAACTGAAGTGAAGTATCGGAATCTATAACTAGTGTCACAGGAATGGTTCAAAACATAGACAGTAAGAAGAGTCAGTCTTCTTGTACTTAAGTCGGCATTGTGACTTTTCTATATAATTCCGATGCAATTTCTGTGTTTCATCGTCAATAAGAAGGTCAGAGGGATACAGTAAACCTGAAGTGAAGCATCGGAATCTATAAGTAGTGTCACAGGAATGGTTCAAAACATAGACAGTAAGAAGAGCCAGTCTTCAGGTACTTGAGTCCGCATTGTGCCTTTTGTATTAAATTCCGATGCAATTTCAGTGTTTCATCGTCAATAAGAAGGTCAGAGGGATACAGTAAACCTGAAGTGAAGCATCGCAATCTATAACTAGTGTCACAGGAATGGTTCAAAACATATACAGTAAGAAGAACCAGTCTCCTCTTGTACTTGAGTCGGCATTGTGCCTTTTGTATTTAATTTCGAAGCAATTTCTGTGTTTCATCGTCAATAAGATGGTCTGAGGAATACAGTAAACCTGAAGTGAAGCATCGGAATCTATAACTAGTGTCTCCGAAATGGTTCAAAACGTAGAAAATAGAAAGAGTCAGTCATCTTGTACTTCACTCGGCATTGTGCCTTTTGTATTTAATGAAGATGCAATTTCTGTGTTTCATCGTCAATAACAAGGTCAGGGGGATACAGTAAACCTGAAGTGAAGCATCGGAATCTAAAACTAGTGTCACAGGAATGGTTCAAACGTAGACAGTAAGAAGAGTTAGTTTTCTTGTACTTAAGTCAGGCATTGTGCCTTTTGTTTTTAATTCCGATGCAATTTATGTGATTCATCGTCAATAAGAAGGTCACAGGGATACAGTAAACCTGAACTGAAGCATCGGAATCTATAACTAGTATCACAGGAATGGTTCAAAACATAAACAGTGAGAAGAGTCAGTTTTTTTGTACTTAAGTTTGCATTGTGCCTTTTGTATTTAATTAAGATGCAATATCGGTGTTTCATCGTCAATAAGAAGGTCAGAGGGATCCAGTAAACCTGAAGTGAAGCATCGGAATCTATAACTAGTGTCACAGGAATGGTTCAAAACATAGACAGTAAGAAGAGTCAGTCTACTTGTTCTTAAGTCGGCATTGTGCCTTTTGTATTTAATTCCGATGCAATTTCTGTCTTTCATCGTCAATAAGAAGCTTAGAGGGATACAGTAGACATGAAGTGAAGCATCGGAATCTATAACTAGTGTCACAGGAATGGTTCAAAACATAGACAGTACGAAGAGCCAGTCTACTTGTACTTGAGTCGGCATTGTGCCTTTTGTATTTAATTACGATGCAATTTCTGTCCTTCATCGTCAATAAGAAGGTCAGCTGGATACAGTAAACCTATAGTGAAGCATCAGAATCTATAACTAGTGTCACAGGAATGGTTCAAAACATAGACAGTAAGAAGAGCCAGTCTTCTTGTACTTGAGTCCGCATTGTGCCTTTTGTATTTAATTAAGATGCAATTTCAGTGTTTCATCGTCAATAAGAAGGTCAGAGGGTTACAGTAAACCTGAAGTGAAGCATCGGAATCTATAACTAGTGTCACAGGAATGGTTCAAAACATAGACAGTAAGAAGAGTCAGTCTTCTTGTACTTGAGTCGGCATTGTGCCTTTTGTATTTAATTCCGATGCAATGTCTGTGTTTCATCGTCAATAAGAATGTCAGAGGGATACAGTAAACCTGAAGTGAAGCATCGGAATCTATAACTAGTGTCACAGGAATGCTTCAAATCATAGACAAAAAGAAGAGCCAGTCTTCTTGTACTTGAGTCGGCATTGTGCCTTTTGTATTTAATTCCGATGCAATTTCTGCGCTTCATCGTCAATAAGAAGGTCAGGGGGATACAGTAAACCTGAAGTGATCCATCGGAATCTATAACTAGTGACACAGGAATGGTTCAAAACATAGACAGTAAGAAGAGTCAGTTTTCTTGTACTTAAGTCGGCATTGTGCCTTTTGTATTTAATTCCGATGCAATTTCTGTGATTCATCGTCAATACGAAGGGCACAGTGATACAGTAAACCTGAAGTGAAGCATAGGAATGTAAAAGCGGGTCACAGGAAAGTTGCAAATCATAGCCAGTAAGAAGAACCAGTCTTCTTGTACTTGAGTCGGCATTGTGGCTTTTGTATTTAATTCCGATCAATTTCCTGTGTTTGATCGTCAATACGAAGGTCAGAGGGATACTGTAAACCTGAAGTGAAGCATCGGAATCTATAACTAGTGTCACAGGACTGGTTCAAAACATAGACAGTAAGAAGAGTCAGTCTTCCTGTACTTAAGTCGGGATTGTGCCTTTTGTATTTTATTATGATGCAATTTCTGTGTTTCATCGTCAGTAAGAAGGTCAGAGAGATACAGTCAATCTGAAGTGAAGCATCGGAATCAATAACTAGTCTCACAGGAAAGGTTCAAAACATAGACAGTAAGAAGAGTCAGTCTTCTTGTACTTAAGTCAGTATTGTGCCTTTTGTAAATAATTCCGATGCAATTTCTGTGTTTCATCGTCAATAAGGTCAGAGGGATACAGTAAACTTGAAGTCAAGCATAGGAATCTATAACTAGTGGCACAGGAATAGTTCAAAACATAGACAGTAAGAAGAGCCAGTCATCTTGTACTTGAGTCGGCATTGTGCCTTTCGTATTTAATTCCGATGCAGTTTCTGTGTTTCATCGTCAATAAGAAAGTCTGAGGGATACAGTAAACCTGAAGTGACTCATCGGAATCCATAACTAGTGTCACAGGAATGGTTCAAAACATAGACAGTAAGAAGAGTCAATTTTCTTATACTTAAGTAGGCATTGTCCCTTTTGTATTTAATTCCGATGCAATTTCTGTGTTTCAACGACTATACGAAGGTCATAGGGATACAGTAAACCTGAAGTGAAGCATCGGAATCTATAACTAGTGTCACAGGAATGGTTCAAAACATATACAGTAAGAAGAACCAGTCTCCTCTTGTACTTGATTCGGTATTGAGCCTTTTGTATTTAATTCCGATGCAATTTCTGTGGTTCATCGTCAATAAGAAGGTCAGAGAGATACAGTAAACCTGAAGTGAAGCATCTGAATCCTTAACTACTGGCATGGGAATGGTTCTAACCATAGACAGTAAGAAGAGTCAGTGATGTTGTACTGAAGTCGGCATTGTGCCTTTTGAATTTAATTAAGATGCAATTTCTATGTTTCATCGTCAATAAGAAGTTCAGAGGGATACAGTAGACCTGAAGTGAATCATCGGAATCTATACCTAGTGTCACATGAATGGTTCAAAACATAGACAGTAAGAAAGGCCATTCTACTTGTACTTGAGTCGGCATTGTGCCTTTTGTATTTCATTCCGATGTAATTTCTGTGTTTGATCGTCAATGAGAAGCTCAGAGGGATACAGTAAACCTCAAGTGAAGCATGGCAATCTATAAATAGTGTCACAGGAATGGTTCAAAACATATACAGTAAGAAGAACCAGTCTCCTCTTGTACTTGATTCGGCATTGTGCCTTTTGTATTTAATTCCGAAGCAATTTCTGTGTTTCATCGTCAATAAGATGGTCTGAGGGGTACAGTAAACCTGAAGTGAAGCATCGGAATCTATAACTAGTGTCACCGAAATGGTTCAAAACGTAGAAATTAGAAAGAGTCAGTCTTCTTGTACTTCACTCGGCATTGTGCCTTTTGTATTTAATTCCGATGCAATTTCTGTGTTTCATCGTCAATAAGAAGGTCAGGGGGATACAGTAAACCTGAAGTGAAGCATCGGAATCTAAAACTAGTGTCACAGGAATGGTTCAAACATAGACAGTAAGAAGAGTCAGTTTTCTTGTACTTAAGTCGTCATTGTGCCTTTTGTTTTTAATGCCGATGCAATTTATGTGATTCATTGTCAATAAGAAGGTCACAGGGATACATTACACCTGAACTGAAGCACCGGAATCTATAACTAGTATCAAAGGAATGGTTCAAAACATAAACAGTAAGAAGAGTCAGTTTTCTTGTACTTAAGTTTGCATTGTGCCTTTTGAATTTAATTAAGATGCAATATCGGTGTTTCATCGTCATTAAGAAGGTCAGAGGGATACAGTAAACCTGAAGTGAAGCATCGGAATCTATAACTAGTGACACAGGATAGGTTCAAAACATAGACAGTAAGAAGAGTCAGTCTTCTTGTACTTAAGTCGGCTTTGTGCCTTTTGTATTTAATTAAGATGCAATTTCTGTGTTTCATCGTCAATAAGACGGTCAGAGGGATACAGTAATCCTGAAGTGAAGCATCGGAATCTATAACTAGTGTCACAGGAATGCTTCAAAACATAGACAGTAAGAAGAGTCAGTCTTTTTGTACTTATGTCGGCATTTAGCCTTTTGTATTTAATTCCGATGCAATTTCTGTGTTTTATCGTCAATACGAAGGTCAGAGTAATACAGTAAACCGGAAGTGTAGAATCGGAATCTATAATTAGTGTCACAGAAATGGTTCAAAACATAGACAGTAAGAGGAGCCAGTCTTCTTGTACTTGAGTCGGCATTGTGCCTTTTGTATTTAATTCCGATGCAATATATGTGCTTCATCGTCAATAAGAAGGTCAGCTGGATACAGTGAACCTGAAGTTAAGCATCGGAATCTATAACTATTGTAACAGGAATGGTTCAAATCATAGCCAGTTAGAAGAGCCAATCCTCTTGTACTTCAGTCGGCCTTGTGCCTTTTGTATTTAGTTCCGATCAATTATCTGTGTTTGATCGTCACTAAGAAGTTCAGAGGGATACAGTAAACCTGAAGTGAAGCATCGGAATCTATAACTAGTGTCACAGGAATGGTTCAAAACATAGACAGTAAGAAGAGTCAGTCTTCTTGTACTTAAGTCGGCATTGTGCCTTTTGTATTTAATTAAGATGCTATTTCTGTGTTTCATCGGCAATACGAAGGTCAGAGGGATACAGTCAACCTGAAGTGAAGCATCGGAATCAATAACTAGTGTCACAGGAAAGGTTCAAAAACATAGACAGTAAGAAGAGTCAGTCTTCTTGTACTTAAGTCGGCGTTGTGCCTTTTGTATACAATTCCGATGCAATTTCTGTGTTTCATCGTCAGTAAGAAGGTCAGAGGGATACAGTAAACCTGAAGTGAAGCTTCGGAATCTATAACTAGTGTCACAGGAATGGTTCAAGACATAGACAGTAAGAAGAGTCAGTTTTCTTGTACTTAAGTCGGCATTGTGCGTTTTGTATTTAATTCCGATGCAATTTCTGTATTTCAACGACAATAAGAAGCTCAGAGCGATGCAGTAAACCTGAAGTGAAGCATCGGAATCTATAACTAGTGTCACAGGAATGGTTCAAAACATAGAGAGTAAGAAGAGTCAGTCTTTTTGTATTTAAGTCGGCGTTGTGCCTTTTATATTTAATTCCGATGCAATTTGTGTGTTTCATCGTCAATAAGGAGATCAGAGGGATACAGCAAACCTGAAGTGAAGCATCGGAATCTATAACTAGTGTCACAGGAATGGTTCAAAACATAGACAGTAAGAAGAGCCGATCTTCTTGTACTTGAGTCGGCATTTTGCCTTTTGTATTTAATTCCGAGGAATTTTCTGTGTTTGATCGTCAATAAGAAGGACAGAGGGATACAGTTAACCTGAAGTGAAGCATCTTAAACTATTACTAGTGTCACAGGAATGGTTCAAAACATAGACTGTAAGAAGAGTCAGTCTTCTTGTCCTTACGTCTGCATTGTGCATTTTGTATTTAATGAAGATGCAATTTCTGTTTTTCATCGTCAATAAGACGGTCAGAGGGATACAGTAAACCTGAAGTGAAGCTACGGGATCTATAACTAGTGTCACAGGAATGTTTCAAAACATAGACAGTAAAAAGAGTCAGTTTTCTTGTACTTAAGTCGGCCTTGGGACTTTTGTACATAATTACGATGCAATTTCTGTGTTTCATCGTCAATAAGAAGGTCAGAGGAAAACAGTAAACCTGAAGTGAAGCATCGGAATCTATAACTAGTGTCACAGAAATTTTTCAAAACATAGACAGTAAGAAGAGCCAGTCTTCTTGTACTTGAGTCGGCATTGTGCCTATTATATTTAATTACGATGCAATTTATGTGTTTCTTCGCCAATAAGATGGTCAGAGGCATACAGTAAACCTGAAGTGAAGCATCGGAATCTATAACTAGTGTCACATGAATGGTACAAAACATAGACAGTAAGAAGAGCCAGATTTCTTGCACTTGGGTCGGCATTGTGCCTTTTGTATTTAATTCGGAGGCAATTTCTATGTTTCATCGTCAATATGAATCTCAGAGGGAAACAGTAAACGTGAAGTGAAGCATCGGATCTATAAATAGTGTCACAGGAATGGTACAAAACATAGACAGAAGGAAGAGTCAGTCCTCTTGTACTGAAGTCGGCATTGTGCCTTTTGTATTTAATTAAGATGCAATTTCTGTGTTTCAACGTCAATAATAAGGTCAGAGGGATACAGTAAACCTAAAGTGAAGCATCGGAATCTATAAGAAGTGTCACAGGTATGGTTCAAAACATAGTCAGTAAGAAGAGTCCGGCTTCTTGTACTTAAGTCGGTATTGTGCCTTTTGTATTTAATTAAGATGCAATATCTGTGTTTCATCGTCAATAAGAAGGTGAAAGGGATACAGTAAACCTGAAGTGAAGCATCGGAATCTACAACTAGTGTCACAGGAATGGTTCAAAACATAGACAGTAAGAAGAGTCAGTCTTCTTGTACTTATGTCGGCATTGTGCCTTTTGTATATTATTCCGATGCAATTTCTGTGTTTCATCGTCAATAAGAAGCTCAGAGGGATACAGTAAACCTGAAGTGAAGCATCGGAATCTATTACCTAGTGTCACAGGAATGGTTCAAAACATAGACAATAAGAAGAGTCAATTTTCTTGTACTTAAGTCGGCATTGTGCCTTTTGTAATTAATTCCGATGCAATTTCTGTGTTTCATCGTCAATAAGACGGTCAGAGGGGTACAGTAAACCTGAAGTGAAGCATCGGAATCTATAACTAGTGTCACAGGAATGGTTCAAAACATAGACAGTAAGAAGAGTCAGTCTTCTTGTACTTAAGTCGGCATTGTGCCTTTTGTATTTAATTAAGATGCTATTTCTGTGTTTCATCGGCAATAAGAAGGTCAGAGGGATACAGTCAACCTGAAGTGAAGCATCGGAATCAATAACTAGTGTCACAGGAAAGGTTCAAAGACATAGACAGTAAGAAGAGTCAGTCTTCTTGTACTTAAGTCGGCGCTGTGCCTTTTGTATGCAATTCCGATGCAATTTCTGTGTTTCATCGTCAATAAGACGGTCAGAGGGGTACAGTAAACCTGAAGTGAAGCATCGGAATCTATAACTAGTGTCACAGGAATGGTTCAAAACATAGACAGTAAGAAGAGTCAGTCTTCTTGTACTTAAGTCGGCATTGTGCCTTTTGTATTTAATTAAGATGCTATTTCTGTGTTTCATCGGCAATAAGAAGGTCAGCTGGATACAGTAAACCTGAAGTGAAGCATCGGAATCTATAACTACTGTCACAGGAATGGTACAAAGCATAGACAGAAGGAAGAGTCAGTCTTCTTGTACTGAAGTCGGCATTGTGCCTTTTGTATTAAATTCCGCTGCAATTTCTGTGTTTCATCGTCAATAAAAAGGTCAGAGGGATACAGTAAACCTGAAGTGAAGTATCGGAATCTGTAACTAGTGTCACAGGAATGGTTCAAAACATAAACAGTAAGTAGAGTCACTTTTCTTGTACTTTAGTCGGCATTGTGAATTTTGTATTTAATTCCGATGCAATTTATGGGCTTCATCGTCAATAAGAAGGTCAGCTGGATACAGTAAACCTGAAGTGAAGCATCGGAATCTATAACTAGTGTCACAGGAATGGTTCACAACATAGACAGTAAGAAGAGCCAGTCTTCTTGTACTTGAGTCGCATTGTGCCTTTTGTATTTAATTCCGATGAATTTTCTGAGTTTGATCGTCAATAAGAAGGTCAGAGAGATACAGTAAACCTGAAGTGAAGCATCGGAATCTATAACTAGTGTCACAGGAATGGTTCAAACCATAGAAAGTAAGAAGAGTCAGGGTTCTTGTACTGAAGTCGGCATTGTGCCTTTTGTATTTAATTAAGATGCAATTTCTGTGTTTCAACGTCAATAATAAGGTCAGAGGGATACAGTAAACCTAAAGTGAAGCATCGGAATCTATAACTAGTGTCACAGGAATGGTTCAAAACAAAGACAGTAAGAAGAGTCAGTCTTCTTGTACTTATGTCGGCATTGTGCCTTTGGTATATTACTCCGATGCAATTCCTGTGTTTCATCGTCAATAAGAAGTTCAGAGGGATACAGTAAACCTGAAGTGCAGCATCGGAATCTATAACTAGTGTCACAGGAATGGTTCAAAACATAGACAGTAAGAAGAGTCAATTTTCTTGTACTTAAGTCGGAATTGTGCCTTTTGTATTTAATTCCGATGCAATTTCTGTGTTTCATCGTCAATACGACGGTCAGAGGGACACAGTAATTCTGAAGTGAAGCATTGGGATCTATAACTAGTGTCCCAGGAATGGTTCAAAACATAGACAGTAAGAAGAGTCAGTCTTTTTGTACTTAAGTCAGCATTTTGCCTTTTGTATTTAATTCCGATGCAATTTCAGTGATTCATCGTCAATACGAAGGTCAGAGGGATACAGTAAACCTGAAGTGGAGCATCGGAATCTATAACTAGTGTCATAGGAATGGTTCAAATCATAGACGGTAAGAAGGGTCAGTCTTCTTGTACTTAAGTCGGCATAGTGCCTTTTGTATTTAATTCCGATGCAATTTCAGTGTGTCGTCGCCAATACGAAGGTCAGAGGGATACAGTAAACCTGAAGTGGAGCATCGGAATCTATAACTAGTGTCACAGGAATGGTTCAAATCATAGACGGTAAGAAGGGTCAGCCTTCTTGTACTTAAGTCGGCATAATGGACTTTGTATTTAATTCCGATGCAATATCTGTGTTTCTTCGTCAATGAGAAGGTCACAGGGATACAGTAAACCTGAAGTGTGGCATCGGAATCTATAACTAGTGTCACAGAAATGGTTCAAAACACAGACAGTAAGAGGAGCCAGTCTACTTGTACTTGAGTCGGCATTGTGCCTTTTGTATTTAATTCCGATGCAATTTATGTGCTTCATCGTCAATAAGAAGGTCAGCTGAATACAGTGAACCTGAAGTTAAGCATCGGAATCTATAACTAGTGTAACAGGAATGGTCCAAATCATAGACAGTAAGAAGAGCCAGTCTTCTTGTACTTGAGTCGGCAATGTGCCTTTTGTATTTAATTCCGATCAATTTTCTGTGTTTGATCGTCAATAAGAAGGTCAGAGGGATACAGTAAACCTGAAGTAAAGCATCGGAATCTATAACTAGTGTCACAGGAATGGTTCAAAACATAGACAGTAAGAAGAGGCAGTCTTCTTGTACTTAAGTCGGCATTGTGCCTTTTGTATTTAATTAAGATGGATTTTTCTGTGTTTCATCGGCAATAAGAAGGTCAGAGGGATTTAGTCAACCTGAGGTGAAGCATCGTAATCAATAACTAGTGTCACAGGAATGGTTCAAAACATAGACAGTAAGAAGAGTCAGTCTTCTTGCACTTAAGTCGGCATTGTGCATTTTGTATATAATTCCGATGCAATTTCTGTGTTTCATCGTCAATAAGAAGGTCAGAGGGATACAGTAAACCTGAAGTGAAGCATAGGAATCTATAACTAGTGTCACAGTAATAGTTCAAAACATAGACAGTAAGAAGAGCAAGTCTTCTTGTACTTGAGTCAGCATTGTGCCTTTTGTATTTAATTCCGATGTAGTTTCTGTGTTTCATCGTCAATAAGAAGGTCTGAAGATACAGTAAACCTGAAGTGAAGCATCGGAATCTATAACTAGTGTCACAGGAATGGTTCAAAACATAGACAGTAAGAAGAGTCAGTCTTCTTGTACTTACGTCTGCATTGTGCCTTTTGTATTTAATTAAGATGCAATTTCAGTGTTTCGTCGTCAATAATAAGGTCAGAGGGATACAGTAAACCTGAAGTGAAACATCGAAATCTATAACTAGTGTCACAGGAATGGTACAAAACATAGACAGAAGGAAGAGTCAGTCTTCTTGTACTTATGTCGGCATTGTGCCTTTTGTATTTAATTCCGCTGCATTTTCTGTGTTTCGTCGTCAATAAGAAGGTCAGAGGGATACAGTAAACCTGAAGTGAAGCATAGGAATCTATAACTAGTGTCACAGGAATAGTTCAAAACATAGACCGTAAGAAGAGCCAGCATTCTTGTACTTGAGTCTGCATTGTGCCTTTTGTATTTAATTCCGATGTAGTTTCTGTGTTTCATCGTCAATAAGAAGGTCTGAGGGATACAGTAAACCTGAAGTGAAGCATCGGAATCTATAACTAGTGTCACAGGAATGGTTCAAAATATAGACAGTATGAAGAGCCAGTCTTCTGGTACTTGGGTCGGCATCGGGCCTTTTATATATAATTCCGATGCAATTTCTGTGCTACATCGTCAGTAAGAAGCTCAGAGGATACAGTAAACCTGAAGTGAAGCATCGGAATCTATAACTAGTGGCACAGGAATGGTTCTAACCATAGACAGTAAGAAGAGTCAGTGTTCTTGTACTGAAGTCGGCATTGTACCTTTTGAATTTAATTAAGATGCAATTTCTGTGTTTCATCGTCAATAAGAAGGTCAGAGGGATACATTAAACCTGAAGTGAAGCATCGGAATCTATAACTAGTGTCACAGGAATGGTTCAAAACATAGACAGTAAGAAGAGTCAGTGTTTTTGTACTTAAGTCTGCATTGTGCCGTTTGTATTTAATTCCGATGCAATTTCTGTATTTCATCGTCAATACGAAGCTCAGGGGAATACAGTAAACCTGAAGTGAAGCATCGGAATCTATAACTAATGTCACAGGAATGGTTCAAAACGTAGACAGTAAGAAGGTTCAGTCTTCTTGTACTTAAGTCGGCATTGTGCCTTTTGTATTTAATTCCGATGCAGTTTCTGTGCTTCATCGTCAATAAGAAGGTCAGCTGGATCCAGTAAACATGAAGTGAAGCATCGGAATCTATAACTAGTGTCACAGGAATGGTTCAAAACATAGACAATATGAAGAGCCAGCCTTCTTGTACTTGATTCGGCATTGTGCCTTTTGTATTTAATTCCGATGAATTTTCTGTGTTTGATCGTCAATAAGAAGGTCAGAGGGATACAGTATCCCTGAAGTGAAGCATCGGAATCTATAACTAGTGTCACAGGAATGGTTCAAAACAAAGACAGTAAGAAGAGTCAGTCTTCTTGTACTTATGTCGGCATTGTGCCTTTGGTATATTATTCCGATGCAATTTCTGTGTTTCATCGTCAATAAGAAGCTCAGAGGGATACAGTAAACCTGAAGTGCAGCATCGGAATCTATAACTAGTGTCACAGGAATGGTTCAAAAGATAGACAGTAAGAAGAGTCAATTTTCTTGTACTTAAGTCGGAATTGTGCCTTTTGTATTTAATTCCGATGCAATTTCTGTGATTCATCGTCAATACGACGGTCAGAGGGACACAGTAATTCTGAAGTGAAGCATTGGGATCTATAACTAGTGTCCCAGGAATGGTTCAAAACATAGACAGTAAGAAGAGTCAGTCTTTTTGTACTTAAGTCAGCATTTTGCCTTTTGTATTTAATTCCGATGCAATTTCAGTGATTCATCGTCAATACGAAGGTCAGAGGGATACAGTAAACCTGAAGTGGAGCATCGGAATCTGTAACTAGTGTCATAGGAATGGTTCAAATCATAGACGGTAAAAAGGGTCAGTCTTCTTGTACTTAAGTCGGCATAGTGCCTTTTGTATTTAATTCCGATGCAATTTCAGTGTGTCGTCGCCAATACGAAGGTCAGAGGGATACAGTAAACCTGAAGTGGAGCATCGGAATCTATAACTAGTGTCACAGGAATGGTTCAAATCATAGACGGTAAGAAGGGTCAGCCTTCTTGTACTTAAGTCGGCATAATGGACTTTGTATTTAATTCCGATGCAATATCTGTGTTTCTTCGTCAATGAGAAGGTCACAGGGATACAGTAAACCTGAAGTGTGGCATCGGAATCTATAACTAGTGTCACAGAAATGGTTCAAAACACAGACAGTAAGAGGAGCCAGTCTACTTGTACTTGAGTCGGCATTGTGCCTTTTGTATTTAATTCCGATGCAATTTATGTGCTTCATCGTCAATAAGAAGGTCAGCTGAATACAGTGAACCTGAAGTTAAGCATCGGAATCTATAACTAGTGTAACAGGAATGGTCCAAATCATAGACAGTAAGAAGAGCCAGTCTTCTTGTACTTGAGTCGGCAATGTGCCTTTTGTATTTAATTCCGATCAATTTTCTGTGTTTGATCGTCAATAAGAAGGTCAGAGGGATACAGTAAACCTGAAGTAAAGCATCGGAATCTATAACTAGTGTCACAGGAATGGTTCAAAACATAGACAGTAAGAAGAGGCAGTCTTCTTGTACTTAAGTCGGCATTGTGCCTTTTGTATTTAATTAAGATGGATTTTTCTGTGTTTCATCGGCAATAAGAAGGTCAGAGGGATTTAGTCAACCTGAGGTGAAGCATCGTAATCAATAACTAGTGTCACAGGAATGGTTCAAAACATAGACAGTAAGAAGAGTCAGTCTTCTTGTACTTAAGTCGGCATTGTGCATTTTGTATATAATTCCGATGCAATTTCTGTGTTTCATCGTCAATAAGAAGGTCAGAGGGATACAGTAAACCTGAAGTGAAGCATAGGAATCTATAACTAGTGTCACAGTAATAGTTCAAAACATAGACAGTAAGAAGAGCAAGTCTTCTTGTACTTGAGTCAGCATTGTGCCTTTTGTATTTAATTCCGATGTAGTTTCTGTGTTTCATCGTCAATAAGAAGGTCTGAAGATACAGTAAACCTGAAGTGAAGCATCGGAATCTATAACTAGTGTCACAGGAATGGTTCAAAACATAGACAGTAAGAAGAGTCAGTCTTCTTGTACTTACGTCTGCATTGTGCCTTTTGTATTTAATTAAGATGCAATTTCTGTGTTTCGTCGTCAATAATAAGGTCAGAGGGATACAGTAAACCTGAAGTGAAGCATCGGAATCTATAACTAGTGTCACAGGAATGGTTGAAAACTTAGACAATAAGAAGGGTCAGTTTTCTTGTACTTAAGTCTGCATTGGGCGTTTTGTATATAATCACGATGCAATTTCTGTGTTTCATCGATAATAAAAAGGTCAGAGGGAATCAGAAAACCTGAAGTGAAGCATCGGAATCTGTAACTAGTGTCACAGTAATGGTTCAAAACATAGACAGTAAGAAGAGCTAGTCTTCTTGTACTTGAGTCGATATTGTGCCTTTCGTATTTAATTACGATGCAATTTATGTGTTTCTTCGACAATAAGATGGTCAGAGGGATACAGTAAACCTGAAGTGAAGCATCGGAATCTATAACTAGTGTCACATGAATGGTTCAAAACATAGACACTAAGAAGAGCCAGATTTCTTGTACTTGGGTCGGCATTGTGCCTTTTGAGTTTAATTCGGATGCAATCTCTATGTTTCATCGTCAATCAGAAGGTCAGAGGGATACAGTAAACCTGAAGTGAAACATCGAAATCTATAACTAGTGTCACAGGAATGGTACAAAACATAGACAGAAGGAAGAGTCAGTCTTCTTGTACTTATGTCGGCATTGTGCCTTTTGTATTTAATTCCGCTGCATTTTCTGTGTTTCGTCGTCAATAAGAAGGTCAGAGGGATACAGTAAACCTGAAGTGAAGCATAGGAATCTATAACTAGTGTCACAGGAATAGTTCAAAACATAGACCGTAAGAAGAGCCAGCCTTCTTGTACTTGAGTCTGCATTGTGCCTTTTGTATTTAATTCCGATGTAGTTTCTGTGTTTCATCGTCAATAAGAAGGTCTGAGGGATACAGTAAACCTGAAGTGAAGCATCGGAATCTATAACTAGTGTCACAGGAATGGTTCAAAATATAGACAGTATGAAGAGCCAGTAATCTGGTACTTGGGTCGGCATCGGGCCTTTTATATATAATTCCCATGCAATTTCTGTGCTACATCGTCAGTAAGAAGCTCAGAGGATACAGTAAACCTGAAGTGAAGCATCGGAATCTATAACTAGTGGCACAGGAATGGTTCTAACCATAGACAGTAAGAAGAGTCAGTGTTCTTGTACTGAAGTCGGCATTGTACCTTTTGAATTTAATTAAGATGCAATTTCTGTGTTTCATCGTCAATAAGAAGGTCAGAGGGATACAGTAAACCTGAAGTGAAGCATCGGAATCTATAACTAGTGTCACAGGAATGGTTCAAAACATAGACAGTAAGAAGAGTCAGTGTTTTTGTACTTAAGTCGGCATTGTGCCTTTTGTATTTAATTCCGATGCAATTTCTGTATTTCATCGTCAATACGAAGCTCAGGGGAATACAGTAAATCTGAAGTGAAGCATCGGAATCTATAACTAATGTCACAGGAATGGTTCAAAACGTAGACAGTAAGAAGGGTCAGTCTTCTTGTACTTAAGTCGGCATTGTGCCTTTTGTATTTAATTCCGATGCAGTTTCTGTGCTTCATCGTCAATAAGAAGGTCAGCTGGATCCAGTAAACATGAAGTGAAGCATCGGAATCTATAACTAGTGTCACAGGAATGGTTCAAAACATAGACAATATGAAGAGCCAGCCTTCTTGTACTTGATTCGGCATTGTGCCTTTTGTATTTAATTCCGATGAATTTTCTGTGTTTGATCGTCAATAAGAAGGTCAGAGGGATACAGTATCCCTGAAGTGAAGCATCGGAATCTATAACTAGTGTCACAGGAATGGTTCAAAACAAATACAGTAAGAAGAGTCAGTCTTCTTGTACTTATGTCGGCATTGTGCCTTTGGTATATTATTCCGATGCAATTTCTGTGTTTCATCGTCAATAAGAAGCTCAGAGGGATACAGTAAACCTGAAGTGCAGCATCGGAATCTATAACTAGTGTCACAGGAATGGTTCAAAACATAGACAGTAAGAAGAGTCAATTTTCTTGTACTTAAGTCGTAATTGTGCCTTTTGTATTTAATTCCGATGCAATTTCTGTGTTTCATCGTCAATACGACGGTCAGAGGGACACAGTAATTCTGAAGTGAAGCATTGGGATCTATAACTAGTGTCCCAGGAATGGTTCAAAACATAGACAGTAAGAAGAGTCAGTCTTTTTGTACTTAAGTCAGCATTTTGCCTTTTGTATTTAATTCCGATGCAATTTCAGTGATTCATCGTCAATACGAAGGTCAGAGGGATACAGTACACCTGAAGTGGAGCATCGGAATCCATAACTAGTGTCATAGGAATGGTTCAAATCATAGACGGTAAAAAGGGTCAGTCTTCTTGTACTTAAGTCGGCATAGTGCCTTTTGTATTTAATTCCGATGCAATTTCAGTGTGTCGTCGCCAATACGAAGGTCAGAGGGATACAGTAAACCTGAAGTGGAGCATCGGAATCTATAACTAGTGTCACAGGAATGGTTCAAATCATAGACGGTAAGAAGGGTCAGCCTTCTTGTACTTAAGTCGGCATAATGGACTTTGTATTTAATTCCGATGCAATATCTGTGTTTCTTCGTCAATGAGAAGGTCACAGGGATACAGTAAACCTGAAGTGTGGCATCGGAATCTATAACTAGTGTCACAGAAATGGTTCAAAACACAGACAGTAAGAGGAGCCAGTCTACTTGTACTTGAGTCGGCATTGTGCCTTTTGTATTTAATTCCGATGCAATTTATGTGCTTCATCGTCAATAAGAAGGTCAGCTGAATACAGTGAACCTGAAGTTAAGCATCGGAATCTATAACTAGTGTAACAGGAATGGTCCAAATCATAGACAGTAAGAAGAGCCAGTCTTCTTGTACTTGAGTCGGCAATGTGCCTTTTGTATTTAATTCCGATCAATTTTCTGTGTTTGATCGTCAATAAGAAGGTCAGAGGGATACAGTAAACCTGAAGTAAAGCATCGGAATCTATAACTAGTGTCACAGGAATGGTTCAAAACATAGACAGTAAGAAGACGCAGTCTTCTTGTACTTATGTCGGCATTGTGCCTTTTGTATTTAATTAAGATGGATTTTTCTGTGTTTCATCGGCAATAAGAAGGTCAGAGGGATTTAGTCAACCTGAGGTGAAGCATCGTAATCAATAACTAGTGTCACAGGAATGGTTCAAAACATAGACAGTAAGAAGAGTCAGTCTTCTTGTACTTAAGTCGGCATTGTGCATTTTGTATATAATTCCGATGCAATTTCTGTGTTTCATCGTCAATAAGAAGGTCAGAGGGATACAGTAAACCTGAAGTGAAGCATAGGAATCTATAACTAGTGTCACAGTAATAGTTCAAAACATAGACAGTAAGAAGAGCAAGTCTTCTTGTACTTGAGTCAGCATTGTGCCTTTTGTATTTAATTCCGATGTAGTTTCTGTGTTTCATCGTCAATAAGAAGGTCTGAAGATACAGTAAACCTGAAGTGAAGCATCGGAATCTATAACTAGTGTCACAGGAATGGTTCAAAACATAGACAGTAAGAAGAGTCAGTCTTCTTGTACTTACGTCTGCATTGTGCCTTTTGTATTTAATTAAGATGCAATTTCTGTGTTTCGTCGTCAATAATAAGGTCAGAGGGATACAGTAAATCTGAAGTGAAGCATCGGAATCTATAACTAGTGTCACAGGAATGGTTGAAAACTTAGACAATAAGAAGGGTCAGTTTTCTTGTACTTAAGTCTGCATTGGGCGTTTTGTATATAATCACGATGCAATTTCTGTGTTTCATCGATAATAAAAAGGTCAGAGGGAATCAGAAAACCTGAAGTGAAGCATCGGAATCTGTAACTAGTGTCACAGTAATGGTTCAAAACATAGACAGTAAGAAGAGCCAGTCTTCTTGTACTTGAGTCGATATTGTGCCTTTCGTATTTAATTACGATGCAATTTATGTGTTTCTTCGACAATAAGTTGGTCAAAGGGATACAGTAAACCTGAAGTGAAGCATCGGAATCTATAACTAGTGTCACATGAATGGTTCAAAACATAGACACTAAGAAGAGCCAGATTTCTTGTACTTGGGTCGGCATTGTGCCTTTTGAGTTTAATTCGGATGCAATCTCTATGTTTCATCGTCAATAAGAAGGTCAGAGGGATACAGTAAACCTGAAGTGAAACATCGAAATCTATAACTAGTGTCACAGGAATGGTACAAAACATAGACAGAAGGAAGAGTCAGTCTTCTTGTACTTATGTCGGCATTGTGCCTTTTGTATTTAATTCCGCTGCATTTTCTGTGTTTCGTCGTCAATAAGAAGGTCAGAGGGATACAGTAAACCTGAAGTAAAACATAGGAATCTATAACTAGTGTCACAGGAATAGTTCAAAACATAGACCGTAAGAAGAGCCAGCCTTCTTGTACTTGAGTCTGCATTGTGCCTTTTGTATTTAATTCCGATGTAGTTTCTGTGTTTCATCGTCAATAAGAAGGTCTGAGGGATACAGTAAACCTGAAGTGAAGCATCGGAATCTATAACTAGTGTCACAGGAATGGTTCAAAATATAGACAGTATGAAGAGCCAGTCTTCTTGTACTTGGGTCGGCATCGGGCCTTTTATATATAATTCCGATGCAATTTCTGTGCTACATCGTCAGTAAGAAGCTCAGAGGATACAGTAAACCTGAAGTGAAGCATCGGAATCTATAACTAGTGGCACAGGAATGGTTCTAACCATAGACAGTAAGAAGAGTCAGTGTTCTTGTACTGAAGTCGGCATTGTACCTTTTGAATTTAATTAAGATGCAATTTCTGTGTTTCATCGTCAATAAGAAGGTCAGAGGGATACAGTAAACCTGAAGTGAAGCATCGGAATCTATAACTAGTGTCACAGGAATGGTTCAAAACATAGACAGTAAGAAGAGTCAGTGTTTTTGTACTTAAGTCGGCATTGTGCCTTTTGTATTTAATTCCGATGCAATTTCTGTATTTCATCGTCAATACGAAGCTCAGGGGAATACAGTAAACCTGAAGTGAAGCATCGGAATCTATAACTAATGTCACAGGAATGGTTCAAAACGTAGACAGTAAGAAGGGTCAGTCTTCTTGTACTTAAGTCGGCATTGTGCATTTTGTATTTAATTCCGATGCAGTTTCTGTGCTTCATCGTCAATAAGAAGGTCAGCTGGATCCAGTAAACATGAAGTGAAGCATCGGAATCTATAACTAGAGTCACAGGAATGGTTCAAAACATAGACAATAAGAAGAGCCAGCCTTCTTGTACTTGAATCGGCATTGTGCCTTTTGTATTTAATTCCGATGAATTTTCTGTGTTTGATCGTCAATAAGAAGGTCAGAGGGATACAGTATCCCTGAAGTGAAGCATCGGAATCTATAACTAGTGTCACAGGAATGGTTCAAAACATAGACAGTAAGAAGGGTCAGTTTTCTTGTACTTAAGTCGGCATCGCTCCTTTTGTATCTAATTACGATGAAATTTCTGTGTTTCATCGTCAATAAGAAGGTCAGAGGGATACAGTAAACCTGAAGTGAAGCATCGATATCTATAACTAGTGTCACAGAAATGGTTCAAAACATAGACAGCAAGAAGGGCCAGTCTTCTTGTACTTGAGTCGGCATTGTGCCTTTTGTATTTAATTCCGATGCAATTTATGTGTTTCTTCGTCAATAAGAAGGTCAGAGGGATACAGTAAACCTGAAGTGAAGCATCGGAATCTATAACTAGTGTCACAGGAATAGTTCAAAACATAGACAGTAAGAAGAGCCAGTCTTCTTGTACTTGGGTCGGCATTGTGCCTCTTGTATTTAATTCGGATGCAATTTCTGTGTTTCATCGTCAATAAGAAGGTCAGCTGGATACAGTAAACCTGAAGTGAAGCATCGGAATCTATAACTAGTGTCACAGGAATGGTTCAAAACGTAGACAGTAAGTAGAGTCAGTCTTCTTGTACTTTAATCGGCATTGTGCCTTTTGTATTTAATTAAGATGCAATATCTGTGTTTCATCGTCAATAATAAGGTCAGAGGGATACAGTAAACCTGAAGTGAAGCATCGGAATCTATAACTAGTGTCACAGGAATGGTTCAATACATAGACAGTAAGAAGAGGCAGTCTTCTTGTACTTACGTCGGCATTGTGACGTTTGTATTTAATTCCGATGCAATTTACGTGTTCATCGTCAATATGAAGGTCAGAGGGATACAGTAAACCTGAAGTGAAGCATCGGAATCTATAACTAGTGTCACAGGAATGGTTCAAATCATAGACAGTAAGAAGAGCCAGTCTTCTTGTACTTGAGTCGGCATTGTGCCTTTTGTATTTTATTCCGATGCAATTTCTGTGTTTCATCGTCAATAAGAAGGTCAGAGGGATACAGTAAACCTGAAGTGAAGCATCGGAATCTATAACTAGTGTCACAGGAATGGTTCAATACATAGACAGTAAGAAGAGGCAGTCTTCTTGTACTTACGTCGGCATTGTGACGTTTGTATTTAATTCCGATGCAATTTACGTGTTCATCGTCAATATGAAGGTCAGAGGGATACAGTAAACCTGAAGTGAAGCATCGGAATCTATAACTAGTGTCACAGGAATGGTTCAAAACATAGACAGTAAGAAGAGTCACTTTTGTTGTACTTAAGTCGGCATTGTGCCTCCTGTATTAATTAGCGATGCGATTTCTGTGTTTCATCGTCAATAACAAGGTCAGAGGGATACAGTAAACCTGAAGTGAAGCATCGGAATCTATAACTAGTGTCACAGGAATAGTTCAAAACATAGACAGTAAGAAGAGCCATTCTTCTTGTACTTGGGTCGGCATTGTGAATCTTGTATTTAATTCGGATGCAATTTCTGTGTTTCATCGTCAATAAGAAGGTCAGGGGGATACAGTAAACCTGAAGTGAAGCATCGGAATCTATATATAGTGTCACAGGAAATGTTCAAAACGTAGACAGTAGGAAGAGTCAGTCTTCTTGTACTTAAGTCGGCATTGTGCCTTTTGTATTTAATTCCGATGCAATTTCTGTTTTTCATCGTCAATAAGAAGGTCACAGGGATACAGTAAACCTGAAGTGAAACATCGGAATCTATAACTAGTGTCACAGGATTGGTTCAAAACATAGACAGTAAGAAGAGTCAGTGTTCTTCTACTTAAGTCGGCATTGTGCCATATCTATTTAATTCCGATGCAATATCTGTGTTTCATCGTCAATAAGAAGGTCAGCTGGATACAGTAAACCTGAAGTGAATTATCGGAATCTATAACTAGTGTCACAGGAATGGTTCAAAACGTAGACAGTAAGTAGAGTCAGTCTTCTTGTACTTTGATCGGCATTGTGCCTTTTGTATTTAATTAAGATGCAATTTCTGTGTTTCATCGTCAATAATAAGGTCAGAGGGATACAGTAAACATGAAGTGAAGCATCGGAATCTATAACTAGTGTCACAAGTATGGTTCACAACATAGACTGTAAGAAGAGTCAGTGTTCTTCTACTTAAGTCGGCATTGTGCCATATGTATTTAATTCCGATGCAATATCTGTGTTTCATCGTCAATAAGAAGGTCAGCTGGATACAGTAAACCTGAAGTGAAGGATCGGAATCTATAACTAGTGTCACAGGAATGGTTCAAAACATAGACAGTAAGAAGAGTCAGTCTTCTTGTACTTAAGTCTGCATTGTGCCTTTTGTATATAATTCCGATGCAATTTCTGTGTTTCATCGTCAATAAGAAGCTCAGAGGGATACAGTAAACCTGAAGTGAGGCATCGGAATCCACAACATATGTCACTGGAATGGTTCAAAACATAGACAGTAGGAAGAGCCAGTCATCTTGTGCTTGAGTCGGCAGTGTGCCATTTGTATTTAATTCCGATGGATTTTATGTGTTTGGTCGGATAAGAAGGTCAGAGGGATACAGTAAATCTGAAGTGAAGCATCGGAATCTATAACTAGTGTCACAGGAATGGTTCAAACCATAGTCAGCACGAAGAGTCAGTGTTCTTGTACTGAAGTCGGCATTGTACCTTTTGAATTTAATTAAGATGCAATTTCTGTGTTTCATCGTCAATAAGAAGGTCAGAGGGATACAGTAAACCTGAAGTGAAGCATCGGAATCTATAACTAGTGTCACAGGAATGGTTCAAAACATAGACAGTAAGATGAGTTAGTCTTCTTGTACTTAAGTCGGCATTGTGCCTTTTGTATTTAATTAAGTTGCAATTTCTGTGTTTCATCGTCAATACGAAGCTCAGAGGGATACAGTAAACCTGAAGTGAAGCATCGGAATCTATAACTAGTGTCACAGGAATGGTACAAAACATAGACAGTAAAAAGAGTCAGTCTTCTTGTACTTAAGTCGGCATTGTGCCTTTTGTATTTAATCCAATGCAATTTACGTGTTTTATCGTTAATAAGGAGGTCAGAGGGATAAAGAAAACCTGAAGTGAAGCATCGGAATATAAAACTAGTGTCACAGGAATGGTTCAAACCATAGTCAGCTAGAAGAGTCAGTGTTCTTGTACTGAAGTCGGCATTGTACCTTTTGAATTTAATTAAGATGCAATTTCTGTGTTTCATCGTCAATAAGAAGGTCAGAGGGATACAGTAAACCTGAAGTGAAGCATCGGAATCTATAACTAGTGTCACGGGAATGGTTCAAAACATAGACAGTAAGATGAGTTAGTCTTCTTGTACTTAAGTCGGCATTGTGCCTTTTGTATTTAATTAAGTTGCAATTTCTGTGTTTCATCGTCAATAAGAAGCTCAGAGGGATACAGTAAACCTGAAGTGAAACATCGGAATCTATAACTAGTGTCACAGGAATGGTTCAAAACATAGACAGTAAAAAGAGTCAGTCTTCTTGTACTTATGTCGGCATCGTGCCTTTTGTGTTTAATTCCGATGCAATTTACGTGTTTTATCGTTAATAAGGAGGTCAGAGGGATACAGAAAACCTGAAGTGAAGCATCGGAATAAAAAACTAGTGTCACAGGAATGGTTCAAACCATAGTCAGCTAGAAGAGTCAGTGTTCTTGTACTGAAGTCGGCATTGTACCTTTTGAATTTAATTAAGATGCAATTTCTGTGTTTCATCTTCAATAAGAAGGTCAGAGGGATACAGTAAACCTGAAGTGAAGCATCGGAATCTATAACTAGTGTCACGGGAATGGTTCAAAACATAGACAGTAAGATGAGTTAGTCTTCTTGTACTTAAGTCGGCATTGTGCCTTTTGTATTTAATTAAGTTGCAATTTATGTGTTTCATCGTCAATAAGAAGCTCAGAGGGATACAGTAAACCTGAAGTGAAGCATCGGAATCTATAACTAGTGTCACAGGAATGGTTCAAAGCATAGACAGTAAAAAGAGTCAGTTTCTTGTACTTATGTCGGCATCGTGCCTTTTGTATTTAATTCCGATGGAATTTACGTGTTTTATCGTTAATAAGGAGGTCAGCTGGATACAGTAAACTTGAAGTGAAGCATCGGAATCTACAACTAGTGTCACAGGAATGGTTCATAACATAGACAGTAAGAGGAGCCAGTCTTCTTTTACTTGAATCGGCATTGTGCCCTTTGTATGTAATTCCGATGAATTTTCTGTGTTTGATCGTCAATAAGAAGGTCAGAGGGATACAGTAATCCTAAAGTGAAGCATCGGAATGTATAACTAGTGGCACAGGAATGGTTCAAATCATAGACAGTAAGAATAGTCAGTTTTCTTGTACTTAAGTCGGCATTGGGACTTTTGTATATAATTACGATGCAATTTCTGTGTTTCATCGTCAATACGAAGGTCAGAGGGATACAGTAAACCTGAAGTGAAGCATCGGAATCTATAACTAGTGTCACAGAAATGGTTCAAAACATAGACAGTAAGAAGAGCCAGTCTTCTTGTACTTGAGTCGGCATTGTGCTTTTTGTATTTAATTCCGATGCAATTTATGTGTTTCTTCGTCAATAAGATGGTCAGAGGGATACAGTAAACCTGAAGTGAAGCATCGGAATCTATAACTTGTGTCACAGGAATGGTTGAAAACGTAGACAATAAGAAGAGTCAGTTTCCTTGTACTTAAGCCGGCATTGTGCCTCTTGTATTTAATTCCGATGAATTTTCTGTGTTTGATCGTCATTAAGAAGGTCAGAGGGATACAGTATCCCTGAAGTGGAGCATCCGAATCTATAACTAGTGTCACAGGAATGGTTCAAAACATAGACAGTAAGAAGAGTCAGTTTTCTTGTACTTAAGTCGGCATCGGGCCTTTTGTATATAATTACGATGCAATTTCTGTGTTTCATCGTCAATAAGAAGGTCAGGGGGCTACAGTAAACCTGAAGTGAAGCATCGGAGTCTATAACTAGTGTCACAGAAATGGTTCAAAACATAGACTGCAAGAAGGGCCAGTCTTCTTGTACTTGTGTCGGCATTGTGCCCTTTGTATTTAATTCCGATGCAATTTATGTGTTTCTTCGTAAATAAGAAGGTCAGAGGGATACAGTAAACCTGAAGTGAAGCATCGGAATCTATAACTACTGTCACAGGAATGGTTCAAAGCATAGACAGTAAGAAGAGCCAGTCTCCTTGTACTTAGGTCGGCATTGTGCCTTTTGTATTTAATTCCGATGCAATTTCTGTGTTTCTTCGTCAATAAGAAGGTCAGAGGGATACAGTAAGCCTGAAGTGAAGCATCGGAATCTATAACTAGTGTCACAGGAATGGTTCAAAGCACAAACAGTAAGAAGAGTCAGTTATCTTGTACTTAGGTCGGCATTGTGCCTTTTGTATTTAATTCCGATGCAATTTCTGTGTTTCATCATCAATAAGAAGGTCAGAGGGATACAGTAAACCTGAAGTGAAGCATCGGAATCTATAACTAGTGTCACAGGAATGGTTCAAAACATAGACAGTAAGAAGAGTCAGTTTTCTTGTACTTAAGTCGGCATTGTGTCATTTGTATGTAATTCCGATGCAATTTCTGTGTTTCATCGTCAATAAGAAGGTCAGAGGGATACACTAAACCTGAAGTGAAGCATCGGAACCTATAACTAGTGTCACAGGAATGGTTCAAAACATGGTCAGTAAAAAGAGTCAATTATCTTGTACTTAAGTCGGCATTGTGCCTTTTCTATTTATTTCCGATGCTATTTCTATGTTTCGGCGTCAATAAGAAGGTCCAAGGGATACATTAAACCTGAAGTGAAGCATCGGAATCTAAAACCGGGTTCAGAGGAAAGGCTCAAACCAGAGACAGTAAGAAGCGCCAGTCTTCTTGTACATGAGTCGGCATAGTGCCCTTTGTATTTAATTCCGATGCAATTTCTGTGATTCATCGTCAATAAGATGGTCAGCTGGATACGGTAAACATGAAGTGAAGCATCGGAAACTATAACTAGTGTCACAGGAATCGTTCAAACATAGACAGGAAGTATAGCCATTCTTCTTGTACTTGAGTGGGCATTGTGCCTTTTGTCTTTAATTCCGATGCAATGTCTGTGTTTCATCGTCAATACGACGGTCAGAGGGATAGAGTAAACCCGAAGTGAAGCATCGGAATCTATAACTAGTGTCACAGGAATGGTTCAAAACATAGACAGTAAGAAGAGTCAGTCTTCTCGTACTTAAGTCTGCATTGTGCCTTTTGTATATAACTCCGATGCAATTTCTGTGTTTCATCGTCAATAAGAAGCTCAGAGGGATACAGTAAACCTGAAGTGAGGCATCGGAATCCATAACATATGTCACAGGAATGGTTCAAATCATAGACAGTAAGAAGAGCCAGTCATCTTGTGCTTGAGTCGGCAGTGTGCCATTTGTATTTAATTCCGATGAATTTTATGTGTTTGATCGGCAATAAGAAGGTCAGAGGGATACAGTAAACCTGAAGTGAAGCATCGGAATCTATAACTAGTGTCACAGGAATGGTTCAAACCATAGTCAGCAAGAAGAGTCAGTGTTCTTGTACAGAAGTCGGCATTGTACCTTTTGAATTTAATTAAGATGCAATTTCTGTGTTTCGTCGTCAATAAGAAGGTCAGAGGGATACAGTAAACCTGAAGTGAAGCATCAGAATCTATAACTAGTGTCACAGGAATGGTTCAAAACATAGACAGTAAGATGAGTTAGTCTTCTTGTACTTAAGTCGGCATTGTGCCTTTTGTATTTAATTAAGTTGCAATTTCTGTGTTTCATCGTCAATAAGAAGCTCAGAGGGATACAGTAAACCTGAAGTGAAGCATCGGAATCTATAACTAGTGTCACAGGAATGGTTCAAAACATAGAGA
Source organism: Schistocerca americana (assembly GCF_021461395.2). Lineage (NCBI taxonomy): Eukaryota > Metazoa > Arthropoda > Insecta > Orthoptera > Acrididae > Schistocerca > Schistocerca americana. The sequence goes on along the minus strand of NC_060125.1, from coordinate 11,331,591 downwards.
GTAAAAAGAGTCAGTCTTCTTGTACTTAAGTCGGCATTGTGCCTTTTGTATTTAATTCCGATGCAATTTACGTGTTTTATCGTTAATAAGGAGGTCAGAGGGATACAGAAAACCTGAAGTGAAGCATCGGAATATAAAACTAGTGTCACAGGAATGGTTCAAAACATAGACAGTAGGAAGAGTCAGCCTTCTTTTACTTAAGTCGGCATTGTGCCTTTTGTATTCAATTCCGAAGCAATTTCTGTGTTTCATCGTCAATAAGAAGGTCAGAGGGATACAGTAAAAGTTAAGTGAAACATCGGAATCTATAACTAGTGTCACAGGAATGGTTCAAAACATAGACAGTAAGAAGCGTCAGTCTTCTTGTACTTAAGTCGGCATTGTGCCTTTTCTATTTAATTCCGATGCAATTTCTGTGCTTCATCGTCATTAAGAAGGTCAGCTGGATACAGTAAACTTGAAGTGAAGCATCGGAATCTATAACTTGTGTCACAGGAATGGTGGAAAAATAGACAATAAGAAGAGTCAGTTTTCTTGTACTTAAGCCGGCATTGTGCCTCTTGTATTTAATTCCGATGAATTTTCTGTGTTTGATCGTCAATAAGAAGGTCAGAGGGATACAGTATCCCTGAAGTGAAGCATCGGAATCTATAACTAGTGTCACAGGAATGGTTCAAAACATAGACAGTAAGAAGAGTCAGTTTTCTTGTACTTAAGTCGGCATCGGGCCTTTTGTATATAATTACGATGCAATTTCTGTGTTTCATCGTCAATAAGAAGGTCAGGGGGCTACAGTAAACCTGAAGTGAAGCATCGGAGTCTATAAATAGTGTCACAGAAATGGTTCAAAACATAGACAGCAAGAAGGGCCAGTCTTCTTGTACTTGAGTCGGCATTGTGCCTTTTGTATTTAATTCCGATGCAATTTATGTGTTTCTTCGTCAATACGAAGGTCAGAGGGATACAGTAAACCTGAAGTGAAGCATTGGAAACTATAACTAGTGTCACAGGAATGGTTCAAAACATAGACAGTAAGAAGAGCCAGTCTCCTTGTACTTGGGTCGGCATTGTGCCTCTTGTATTTAATTCGGATGCAATTTCTATGTTTCATCGTCAATAAGAAGGTCAGACGGATACAGTAAACCTGAAGTGAAGCATCGGAATATATATATAGTGTCACAGGAAAGGATCAAAACGTAGACAGTAGGAAGAGTCAGTCTTCTTGTACTTAAGTCGGCATTGTGCCTTTTGTATTTAATTCCGATGCAATTTCTGTGTTTCATCGCCAATAAGAAGGTCACAGGGATACAGTAAACCTGAAGTGAAACATCGGAATCTATAACTAGTGTCACAGGAATGGTCCAAATCATAGACAGTAAGAAGAGTCAGTTTTCTTCCACTTAAGTCCGCATTGTGCCTTATGTATTTAATTCCGATGCAATTTCTGTGTTTCATCGTCAATAAGAAGGTCAGCTGGATGCAGTAAAACTGAAGCGAAGCATCGGCATCTATAACTAGTGTCACAGGAATGGTTCATAACATAGACAGTAAGAAGAGTCAGTTTTCTTGTACTTAAGTCGGCATTGTGCCTTTTGTATTTAATTCCGATGCAATTTTTGTGTTTCATCGTCATTAAGAAGGTCACATGGATACAGTAAACCTGAAGTGAAGCAGCGGAATCTATAACTAGTGTCACAGGAATGGTTCAAAACTTAGACAGTAAGAAGAGCCAGTTTTCTTGTACTTAAGTCGGCATTGTGCCCTTTGTATTTAATTCCGATGCAATTTCTGTGTTTCATCGTCAATAAGAAGGTCAGAGGGATACAGCAAACCTGAAGTGAAGCATCGGAATCTATAACTAATGTCACAGGAACGGTTCAAAACATAGACAGTAAGAAGAGTCTGTTTTCTTGTACTTAAGTCGGCATTGTGCCTTTTGTATTTAATTCCGATGCAATTTGTGTGTTTCATCGTCAATAAAAAAGTTAGAGGGATACAGCAAATCTGAAGTGAAGCATCGGAATCTATAACTAGTGTCACAGGAATGGTTCAAAACATAATCAGTAAGAACTGTCAGATTTCTTGTAGTTAAGTCGGCATTGTGCCTTTTGTATTCAATTCCGACGCATATTCTTCGTTTCGTCGTCAATAAGAAGGTCCACCGGATACAGTAAACCAGAAGTGAAGCATCGGAATCTAAAACTGTCTCACAGGAAAGGTTCAAATCATAGACGGTAAGAAGAGTCAGATTTCTTCTACTTAAGTCGGTATTGTGCCTTTTGTATTTAATTCCGAAGCAATTTCTGTGTTTCGTCGTCAATACGAAGGTCAGAGGGATACAGTAAACCTGAAGTGAAGCATCGGAATCTATAACTAGTGTCACAGGAATGGTTCACAACATATACAGTAAGAAAAGTCAGTTTTCTTGTACTGTAGTCGGCATAGTGCCTTTTCTATTAAATTCCGATGCAATTTCTCTGTTTCGTCGTCAATAAGAAGGTCCACGGGATACAGTAAACCTAAAGTGAAGCATCGGAATTTAAAACCGGTCTCACAGGAAAGGTTCACAACATAGACAGTAAGAAAAGCCAGCCTTCTTGTATTTGAGTCGGCATTGTGCCTTTTGTATTTAATTCCGATGCAATTTCTGTGTTTCGTCGTCAATAAGAAGGTCAGAGGGATACAGTAAACCTGAAGTGAAGCATCGGAATCTATAACTAGTGTCGCAGGAATGATTCACAACATATACAGTAAGCAAAGTCAGTTTTCTTGTACTTTAGTCGGCATTGTGCCTTTTCTATTTAATTCCGATGCAATTTCTGTGTTTCGTCGTCAATAAGAAGGTCCACGGGATACAGTAAACCTGATGTGAAGCATCGGAATCTAAAACCGGTCTCACAGGAAAGGTTCATAACATAGACAGTAAGAAAAGCCAGCCTTCTTGTATTTGAGTCGGCGTTGTTCCTTTTGTATTTAATTCCGATGCAATTTCTGTGTTTCATCGTCAATAAGAAGGTCAGAGGGATACAGTAAGCTTGAAGTGAAGCATCGGAATCTATATCTAGTGTCACAAGAATGGTTCTAAACAAAGACAGTAAGAAAAGTAGGTTTTCTTCTACTTAAGTCGGCATTGTGCCTTTTGTATTTAATTCCGATTCAATACCTGTGTTTCATCGTCAATAAGAAGGTCAGAGGGATACAGTAAGCCTGAAGTCAAGCATCGGAATCTATAACTAGTGTCACAAGAATGGTTCAAAACATAGACAGTAAGAAGAGTCAGTTTTCCTGTACTTAAGACGGCATTGTGCCCTTTGTATATACTTCCGATGCAATATCTGTGTTTCATCGTCATTAAGAAGCTCAGAGGGATACAGTAAACCTGAAGTGAAGCATCGGAATCTAAAACCGGTCTGACAGGAAAGGTACAAACATAGAGAGTAAGAAGAGCCAGTCTACTTTTACATGACTCGGCATTGTGCCATTTGTATTTAATTCCGATTCAATTTTTGTCTTTCATCGTCAATAAGACGGTCAGAGGGATACAGTAAACCCGAAGTGAAGCATCGGAATGTATTACTAGTGTCACAGGAATGATACAAAACACAGACAGTAGGAAGAGTCAGTTTTCTTGAACTTAAGTCGGCTTTGTGCTTTTGTATTTAATTCCGATGCAATTTCTGTGTTTCGTCGTCAATAAGGAGGTCCAAGGGATACAGTAAATCTGAAGTGAAGCATCGGAATCTATAACTAGTGTCACAAGAATAATTCAAAACATAGACAGTAAGAAGAGTCAGTTTTCCTGTACTTAAGACGGCATTGTGAATTTTGTATTTAATTCCGATGCAATTTCTGTGTTTCATCGTCAATAAGAAGGTCAGAGGGAACAGTAAACATATAGTGAAGCATCAGAATCTAAAACGAGTGTCACAGGAATGGTTCATAACATAGACAGTAAGAAGAGTCAGTTTTCTTGTACTTAAGTCGGCATTGTGCCTTTTGTATTTAATTCCGATGCAATTTTTGTGTTTCATCGTCAATAAGAAGGTCACACGGTTACAGTAAACCTGAAGTGAAGCATCGGAATCTATAACTAGTGTCACAGGAATGGTTCAAAACATAGACAGCAAGAAGAGCCAGTTATCTTGTACTTAAGTGGGCATTGTGCCCTTTGTATTTAAGTCCGATGCAATTTCTGTGTTTCATCGTCAATAAGAAAGTCAGAGGGATACAGTAAACCTGAAGTGAAGCATCGGAATCTATAACTAGTGTCACAGGAACGGTTCAAAACATAGACAGTAAGAAGAGTCTGTTTTCTTGTACTTGAGTCGGCATTGTGCCTTTTGTATTTAATTCCGATGCAATTTGTGTGTTTCATCGTCAATAAGAAGGTCAGAGAGATACAGCAAACCTGAAGTGAAGCATCGGAATCTATAACTAGTGTCACAGGAATGGTTCAAAACATAAACAGTAAGAACTGTCATATTTCTTGTACTTAAGTCGGTATTGTGCATTTTGTATTCAATTCCGATGCATTTTCTGCGTTTCGTCGTCGATAAGAAAGTCCACCGGATACAGTAAACGAGAAGTGAAGCATCGGAATCTAAAACCGGTCTCACAGGAAACGTTCAAAGCATAGACAGTAAGAAGAGCCAGTCTTCTTGTACTTAAGTCGGCATTGTGCCTTTTGTATTTAATTCCGATGCAATTTCTGTGTTTCGTCGTCAATAAGAAGGTCAGAGGGATACAGTAAGCTTGAAGTGAAGCATCGGAATCTATAACTAGTGTCACAGGATTGGTTCTAAACAAGGACAGTAAGAAAAGTAAGTTTTCTTCTACTTAAGTCGGCATTGTGCCTTTTGTGTTTAATTCCGATTCAATATCTGTGTTTCATCGTCAATAAGAAGGTCGGAGGGATACAGTAAGCCTGAAGTCAAGCATCGGAATCTATAACTAGTGTCACAAGAATGGTTCAAAACAAAGACAGTAAGAAGAGTCAGTTTTCCTGTACTTAAGACAGCATTGTGCCTTTTGTATTTACTTCCGATGCAATTTCTGTGTTTCATCGTCATTAAGAAGGTCAGAGGGATACAGTAAACCTGAAGTGAAGCATCGGAATCTAAAACCGGTCTCACAGGAAAGGTACAAACATAGACAGTAAGAAGAGCCAGTCTAATTTTACTTGAGTCGGCATTGTGCCTTATGTATTTAATTCCGATGCAATTCTTGTGTTTCATAGTCAATAGGACGGTCAGGGGGATATAGTAAACCCGAAGTGAAGCATCGAAACGTATTACTAGTGTCACAGGAATGGTTCAAATCATAGACAGTAACAAGGTTAGTTTTCTTGAACTTAAGTCGGCATTGTGCTTTTTTATTAAATTCCGATGCAATTTCTGTGTTTCGTCGTCAATAAGAAGGTCCAAGGGATACAGTAAACCTGAAGTGAAGCATCGGAATCTATAACTAGTGTCACAAGAATAATTCAAAACATAGACAGTAAGAAGAGTCAGTTTTCCTGTACTTAAGACGGCATTGTGCATTTTGTATTTATTTCCGATGCAATTTCTGTGTTTCATCGTCAATAAGAAGGTCAGAGGGAACAGTGAACACATAGTGAAGCATCAGCATCTAAAACTAGTGTCACAGGAATGGTTCATAACATAGACAGTAAGAAGAGTCAGTTTTCTTGTACTTAAGTCGGCATTGTGCCTTATGTATTTAATTCCGATGCAATTTTTGTCTTTCATCGTCAATAAGAAGGTCAGAGGGATACAGTAAACCTGAAGTGAAGCATCGGAATCTATAACTAGTGTCACAGGAACGGTTCAAAACATAGACAGTAAGAAGAGTCTGTTTTCTTGTACTTAAGTCGGCATTGTGCCTTTTGTATTTAATTCCGTTGCAATTTGTGTGTTTCATCGTCAATAAGATGGTCAGAGGGATACAGCAAACCTGAAGTGAAGCATCGGAATCTATAACTAGTGTCACAGGAATGGTTCAAAACATAAACAGCAAGAACTGTCAGATTTCTGGTACTTAAGTCGGCATTGTGCCTTTTGAATTCAATTCCGATGCATTTTCTGCGTTTTCTCGTCAATAAGAAGGTCCACCGGATACAGTAAACCAGAAGTGAACTATCGGAATCTAAAACCGGTCTCACAGGAAAGGTTCAAAGCCTAGACAGGAAGGAGAGCCAGACTTCTTGTACTTGAGTCGGCATTGTGCCTTTTGTATTTAATTCCGATGCAATTTCTGTGTTTCATCGTCAATAAGAAGGTCAGAGGGATACAGTAAACCTGAAGTGAAGCATCGGAATCTATAACTAGTGTCACAGGAATGGTTCAAAACATAGACAGTAAGAAGAACCAGTTTTCTTGTACTTAAGCCGGTATTGTGCCTTTTGTATTTAATTCCGATGCAATTTCTGTGTTTCGTCGTCAATAAGAAGGTCAGAGGGATACAGTAAACTTGAAGTGAAGCATCGGAATCTATAACTAGTGTCACAGGAATGGTTCACAACATATACTGTAAGAAGAGGCAGTTTTCTTGTACTTTAGTCGGCATTGTTCCTTTTCTATTTAATTCCGATGCAATTTCTGTGTTTCGTCGCCAATAAAAAGGTCCACGGGGTACAGTAAACCTGAAGTGAAGCATCGGAATCTAAAACCGGTCTCACAGGAAAGGTTCATAACATAGACAGTAAGTAAAGCCAGTCTTTTTGTATTTGAGTCTGCGTTGTGCCTTTTGTATTTAATTCCGGTGCAATTTCTGTGTTACATCGTCAATAAAAATGTCAGCGGGATTCAGTAAGCCTGAAGTGAAGATTCGGAATCTATAACTAGTGTCACAGGAATGGTTCAAAACATAGTCAGTAAGAAGGGTTAGTTTTCTTGAACTTAAGTCGGCATTGTGCTTTTGTATTAAATTCCGATGCAATTTCTGTGTTTCGTCGTCAATAAGAAGGTCCAAGGGATACAGTAAACCTGAAGTGAAGCATCGGAATCTATAACTAGTGTCACAAGAATAATTCAAAACATAGACAGTAAGAAGAGTCAGTTTTCCTGTACTTAAGACGACATTGTGCCATTTGTATTCAATTCCGATGCAATTTCTGTGTTTCATTGTCAATAAGAAGGTCAGAGGGAACAGTAAACATATAGTGAAGCATCAGAAACTAAAACTAGTGTCACAGGAATGGTTCATAACATAGACAGTAAGAAGAGTCAGTTTTCTTGTACTTAAGCCGGCATTGTGCCTTTTGTATTTATTTCCGATGCAATTTTTGTGTTTCATTGTCAATAAGAAGGTCAGAAGGATACAGTAAACCTGAATTGAAACATCGGAATCTAAAACTAGTGTCACAGGAATGGTTTAAAACATAGACAGTAAGAAGAGCCAGTCTTCATGTACTTGAGTCGGCATTGTGCCTTTTGTATTTAATTCCGATGCAATTTCTGTGTTTCATCGTCAATAAGGAGGTCAGAGGGATACAGTAAACGGAAGTGAAGCATCGGAATCTATAACTAGTGTCACAGGAATGGTTCAAAGCATAGAAAGTAAGAAGTGTCAGTTTTCTTGAACTTAAGTCGGCATTGTGCTTTTGTATTAAATTCCGATGCAATTTCTGTGTTTCGTCGTCAAGAAGAAGGTCCAAGGGATACAGTAAACCTGAAGTGAAGCATCGGAATCTATAACGAATGTCACAGGAATGGTTCAAAACATAGACAGTAAGAAGAGTCAGTTTTCTTGTACTTACGACGGCATTGTGCCTTTTGTATGTAATTCCGATGCAATATCTGTTATTCATTGTCAAAAAGAAGGTCATAGGGATACAGTAAACCTGAAGTGAAGCATCGGAATCTGAAACCGGTCTGACAGGAAAGGTTCATAACATAGACAGTAAGAAGAGCCAGTCTTCTTGTATTTGAGTCGGCATTGTGCCTTTTGTATATAATTCCGATGCAATTTCTGTGTTTCATCGTCAATAAGAAGGACAGCGTGATTCAGTAAGCCTTAAGTGAAGAATCGGAATCTATAACTAGTGTTACAGGAATGGATCAAACATAGACAGTAAGAAGAGTCAGTTTTCTTGTACTTATGTCGGCATTGTGCCTTTTGTACACTCCTGGAAATTGAAATAAGAACACCGTGAATTCATTGTCCCAGGAAGGGGAAACTCTATTGACACATTCCTGGGGTCAGATACATCACATGATCACACTGACAGAACCACAGGCACATAGACGCAGGCAACAGAGCATGCACAATGTCGGCACTAGTACAGCGTATATCCACTTTTCGCAGCAATGCAGGCTGCTATTCTCCCATGGAGACGATCGTAGAGATGCCGGATGTTGTCCTGTGGAACGGCTTGCCATGCCATTTCCACCTGGCGCCTCAGTTGGACCAGCGTTCGTGCTGGACGTGCAGACCGCGTGAGACGACGCTTCATCCTGTCCCAAACATGGTCAATGGGGGACAGATCCGGCGATCTTGCTGGCCAGGGTAGTTGACTTACACCTTCTAGAGCACGTAGGGACGTGCATTATCCTGTTGGAACAGCAAGTTCCCTTGCCGGTCTAGGAATTGTAGAACGGTGGGTTCGATGACGGTTTGGATGTACCGTGCACCATTCAGTGTCCCCTCGACGATCACCAGTGGTGTACGGCCAGTGTAGGAGATCGCTCCCCACACCATGATGCCGGGTGTTGGCCCTGTGTGCCTCGGTCGTATGCAGTCCTGATTGTGGCGCTCACCTGCACGGCGCCAAACACGCATAAGACCATCATTGGCACCATGGCAGAAGCGACTCTCATCGCTGAAGACGACACGTCTCGATTCGTCCCTCCATTCACGCCTGTCGCGACACCGCTGGAGGCGGGCTGCACGATGTTTGGGCGTGAGCGGTAGACGGCCTAACGGTGTGCGGGACCGTAGCCCAGCTTCATGGAGACGGTTGAGAATGGTCCTCGCCGATACCCCAGGAGCAACAGTGTCCCTAATTTGCTGGAAGTGGCGGTGCAGTCCCCTACGGCACTGCGTAGGATCCTACGGTCTTGGCGTGCATCCGTGCGTCGCTGCAGTCCGGTCCCAGGTCGACGGGCACGTGCACCTTCCGCCGACCACTGGCGACAACATCGATGTACTGTGGAGACCTCACGCCCCACGTGTTGAGAAATTCGGCAGTACGTCCACCCGGCCTCCCGCATGCCCACTATACGCCCTCGCTCAAAGTCCGTCAACTGCACATACGGTTCACGTCCACGCTGTCGCGGCATGCTACCAGTGTTAAAGACCGCGATGGAGCTCCGTATGCCACGGCTAACTGGCTGACACTGACGGCGGCGGTGCACAAATGCTGCGCAGCTAGCGCCATTCGACGGCCAACACCGCGGTTCCTGGTGTGTCCGCTGTGCCGTGCGTGTGATCATTGCTTGTACAGCCCTCTCGCTGTGTCCGGAGCAAGTATGGTGGGTCTGACACACCGGTGTCAATGTGTTCTATATTCCATATCCAGGAGTGTATATAATTCCGATGCAATTTCTGTGTTTCATCGTCAACAAGAAGGTCAGACTGATACAGTAAATATGAAGTGAAACATCGGAATCTATAACTAGTGTCACAGGAATGGTTCAAGACATAGACAGTAAGAAGAGTCAGTTTTCTTGTACTTAAGTCGTCATTGTGCCTTTTGTATTTAATTCCGATGCAATTTCTGAGTTTCATCGTCAATAAGGAGGTCGGAGGGATACAGTAAAGCTGAAGTGAAGCATCGGAATCTATAACTAGTGTCACAGGAAAGGTTCAAAACATAGACAGTGAGAAGAGCCAGTCTTCTTGTACTTGAGTCGGCATTGGGACTTTTGTATTTAATTTCGATGCAATTTCTGTGTTTCATCGTCAATAAGAAGGTCAGAGGGATACAGTAAGCTTGAAGTGAAGCATCGGAATATATAACTAGTGTCACAGGAATGATTCAAAGCATAGACAGTAAGAAGAGTCACTTTTCTTGTACTTTAGTCGGCATTGTGCCTTTTCTATTTAATTCCGATGCAATTTCTGTGTTCCGTCGTCAATAAGAAGGTCCACGGGATACAGTAAACCTGAAGGCAAGCATCGGAATCTAAAACCGGTCTCACAGGAAAGGTTAATAACATAGACAGTAAGAAGAGCTAGTCTTCTTGTATTTGAGTCGGCGTTGTGCCTTTTCTATTCAATTCCGATGCAATTTCTGTGTTTCATCGTCAATAAGAAGGTCAGCGGGATTCAGTAACCCTGAAGTGTAGAATCAGAATCTATAACTTGTGTCACAGGAATGGTTCAAAACATAGACAGTAAGAAGAGTCAGTCTTCTTGTACTTGAGTCGGCATTGGGACTTTTGTATTTAATTCCGATGCAATTTCTGTGTTTCATCGTCAATAAGAAGGTCAGAGGGATAAAAGTAAGGTTGAAGTGAAGCATTGGAATATATAACTAGTGTCACAGGAATGATTCAAAGCATAGACAGTAAGAAGAGTCAGTTTTCTTGTACTTAAGTCGTCATTGTGCCTTTTGTATTTAATTCCGATGCAATTTCTGTGTTTCATCGTCAGTAAGATGGTCAGAGGGATACAGTAGACCTGAAGTGAAGCATCGGAATCTATAACTAGTGTCACAAGAATGGTTCAAATCATAGACAGTAAGAAGAGTCTGTCTTCCTGTACTTAAGACGGCATTGTGCCTTTTGTAATTAATTCCGATGCAATTTCTGTGTTTCATCGTCAATAAGATGGTCATAGGGATACAGTAAACCTGAAGTGAAGCATCGGAATCTATAACTAGTGACACAGGAATGGTTCAAAACACAGACAGTAAGAAGAGTCAGTTTTCTTGTACTTAAGTCGGCATTGTGCCTTTTGTATTTAATTCCGATGCAATTTTTGCGTTTCATCGTCAATAAGAAGGTCAGAGGGATACAGTAAACCTGAAGTGAAGCATCGGAATGTATAACTAGTGTCACAGGAATGGTTCAAAACATAGACAGTAAGAAGAGTCAGTTTTCTTTAACTTAAGTCGGCATTGTGCCTTTTGTATTTAATTCAGATGCAATATCTGTGTTTCGTCGTCATTAAGTAGGTCCAAGGGATACAGTAAACCTGAAGTGAAGCTTCGGAATCTATAACTGGTGTCACAAGAATAATTCAAAACATAGACAGTAAGAAGAGTCAGTTTTCCTGTACCTAAGACGACATTGTGCCTTTTGTATTTAATTCCGATGCAATATCTGTGTTTCATCGTCAATAAGAAGGTCAGAGGGATACAGTAAACCTGAAGTGAAGCATCGGAATCTATAACTAGTGTCACAGGAATGGTTCAATACATAGACAGTAAGACGAGTCAGTTTTCTTGTACTTAAGTCGGCATTGTGCCTTTTGTACTTAATTCCGATGCAATTTTTGTGTTTCATCGTCAATAAGAAGGTCAGACTGATACAGTAAACCTGAATTGAAGCATTGGAATCTATAACTAGTGTCACAGGAATGGTTTAAATCATAGACAGTAAGAAGAGCCAGTCTTCTAGTATTTAGTTCCGACGCAATTTATGTGTTTGATCGTCAATAAGGAGGTCCGAGGGATACAGTAAACCTGAAGTGAAGCATCGGAATCTATAACTAGTGTCACAGGAATGGTTCAAAACATAGACAGTAAGAAGAGTCAGTTTTCTTGTACTTAAGTCGTCATTGGGCCATTTGTATTTAATTCCGATGAAATTTCTGTGTTTCATCGTTAATAAGAAGATCAGAGGGATACAGTAAGCTTGAAGTGAAACATCGAAATATATAACTAGTGTCACAGGAATGGTTAAAAACATAGACAGTAAGAAGAGTCAGTTTTCTTGTACTTAAGACGGCATTGTGCCTTTTGTATTTAATTCCGAAGCAATTTTTGTGTTTCATCGTCAATAAGAAGGTCATAGGGATACAGTAAAACTGAATTGAAGCATCGGGATCTATAACTAGTGCCACAGGAATGGTTTAAAACATAGACAGTAAGACGACCCAGTCTTCTTGTACTTGAGTCGGCATTGTGCCTTTTGAATTTATTCCGATGCAATTTCTGTGTTTCATCGTCAATCAGGAGGTTAGAGGGATACAGTAAACCTGAAGTGAAGCATCGGAATCTATAACTAGTGTCACAGGAATGGTTCAAAACAGAGAAAGTAAGAAGAGTCAGTTTTCTTGTACATAAGTAGGCATTGTGCATTTTTGTATTTAATTCCGATGCAATTTCTGTGTTTCGTCGTGAATAATAAGGTCCAAGGGATACAGTAAACCTGAAGTGAAGCATCGGAATCTAAAACTGGTGTCACAGGTAAGGTTCATAACATAGACAATAAGAATAGCCAGTCTTTTAGTATTTGAGTCGGCATTGTGCCTTTAGTATTTAATTTCCATGCAATTTCTGTGTTTCATCGTCAATAAGAAGGTCAGCGCGATTCAGTAAACCTGAAGTGAAGAATCGGAATCTACAACTAGTGTCACAGGAATGGTTCAACGCATTGACAGTAGGAAGAGTCAGTTTTCTTGTACTTAAGTGGGCATTGTGTCTTTTGTTTTTAATTCCGATGAAATTTCTGTGTTTCATAGTCAATAAGAAGGTCAGAGGGAAACAGTAAACCTGAAGTGAAGCATCGGAATCTATAACTAGTGTCACAGGAATGGTTCAAAGTATATAAAGCAAGAAGAGTCAGTTTTCTTGTACTTTAGTCGGCATTGTGGCATTTCTATTTAATTCCGATGCAATTTCTGTGTTTCGTCGTCAATAAGAAGGTCCACGGGACACAGTAAACCTGAAGGCAAGCATCGGAATCTAAAACCGGTCTCACACGAAAGGTTAATAACATAGACAGTAAGAAGAGCCAGTCATCTTGTATTTGAGTCGGCGTTGTGCCTTTTCTATTTAATTCCGATGCAATTTCTGTATTTCATCGTCAATAAGAAGGTCAGCGGGATTCAGTAAACGTGAAGTGTAGAATCAGAATCTATAACTTGTGTCATAGGAATGGTTCAAAACATAGACAGTGAGAAGAGTCAGTCTTCTTGTACTTAAGTCGGCATTGAGCCTTTTGTATTTAAATCCGATGCAATTTCTGTGTTTCATCGTCAATAAGAAGGTCAGAGGGATGCAGTAAGCTTGAAGTGAAGCATCGGAATCTATAACTAGTGTCACAAGAATAAGTCAAAACATAGACAGTAAGAAGAGTCAGTTTTCTTTAACTTAAGTCGGCATTGTGCCCTTTGTATTTAATTCCGTTGCAATTTCTGTGTATCGTCGTCATTAAGAAGGTCCAAGGGATATAGTAAACCTGAAGTGAAGCTTCGGAATCTATAACTAGTGTCACAAGAATGGTTCAAATCATAGACAGTAAGAAGAGTCAGTTTTCCTGTACCTACGACGACATTGTGCCTTTTTGTAATTAATTCTGACGCAATATCTGTGTTTCATCGTCAATAAGAATGTCAGAGGGATTCAGTAAACGTGAAGTGAAGCATCGGAATCTATAACTAGTGTCACAGGAATGGTTCAATACATAGACAGTAAGACGAGTCAGTTTTCTTGTACTTAAGTCGGCATTGTGCATTTAGTATTTAATTCCGATGCACTTTCTGTGTTTCATCGTCAATAAGAAGGTCAGAGGGATACAGTAAACCTGAATTGAAGCATCGGAATCTATAACTAGTGTCACAGGAATGGTTTAAATCATAGACAGTAAGAAGAGCCAGTCTTCTTGTATTTAATTGCGACGCAATTTATGTGTTTCATCGTCGTTAAGGAGGTCCGAGGGATACAGTAAAATTGAAGTGAAGCATCGGAATCTATAACTAGTGTCACAGGAATGGTTCAAAGCATAGAAAGTAAGAAGAGTCAGTTTTCTTGTACTTAAGTCAGCATTGTGCCTGTTGTATTTAATTCCGATGCAATTTCTGTGTTTCGTCGTCAATAATAAGGTCCAAGGGATACAGTAAACCTGAAGTGAACCATCGGAATCTAAAACCGGTCTCACAGGAAAGGTTCATAACATACACAGTAAGAAGAGCCAGTCTTCTTGTGTTTGAGTCGGCATTGTGCCTTTTGTATTTAATTCCGATACAATTTCTGTGTTTCATCGTCAATAAGAAAGTCAGCGGGATTCAGTAAACCTGAAGTGAAGAATCGGAATCTATAACTAGTGTCACAGGAATGGTTCAAAACATAGACAAATAGAAGAGTCAGTCTTCTTGTACTTAATCGGCATTGAGCCTTTTGTATTTAATTCCGATGCAATCTCTGTGTTTCATCGTCAATAAGAAGGTCAGAGGGATACAGTAAACCTGAAGTGAAGCATCGGAATCTATAAGTGGTGTCACAGTAATGGTTCAAAGCATAGACGGTCAGAAGAGTCAGTTTTCTTGGACTTAAGACGGCATTGTGCCTTTTGTATTTAACTCCGATGCAATATCTGTGTTTCATCGTCAATACGAAGGACAGAGGGATACAGTAAACCTGAAGTGAAGCATCTGAATCTATAACTAGTGTCACAGGAATGGTTCAATACATAGATAGTGAGATGAGTCAGTTTACTTCTACTTAAGTCGGCATTTTGCCTTTTGTTTAAAATTACAATGCAATTTCTGTGTTTCATCGTCAACAAGAAGGTCAGACTGACACGGTAAACAAGAAGTGAAGTGACGGAATCTGTAACTAGTGTCACAGGAATGATTCAAAACATAGACAGTAAGAAGAGTCAGTTTTCTTGTACTTAAGTCGTCATTGTGCCTTTTGTATTTAATTCCGAAGCAATTTTTGTGTTTCATCGTCAATAAGAAGGTCAGAGGGATACAGTAAGCTTGAAGTGAAGCATCGGAATATATAACTAGTGTCACAGGAATGGTTCAAAACATAGACAGTAAGAAGAGTCAGTTTTCTTTTACTTAAGTGGGCATTGTGACTTTTGTATTTCATTCCGATGAAATTTCTGTGTTTCATCGTCAATAAGAAGGTCAGAGGGATACAGTAAACCTGAAGTGAAGCATAAAAATCTATAACTAGTGTCACAGGAATGGTTCAAAACATAGACAGTAAGAAGAGTCGGTTTTCTTGAACTTAAAACGGCATTGCGCCTTTTGTATTTAATTCCGATGCAATATCTGTGTTTCATCGTCAATAAGAAGGTCAGAGGGACACAATAAACCTGATGTGAAGCATCGGAATCTATAACTAGTTTCACAATAATGGTTCAAAACATAGACAGTAAGAAGAGTCAGTTTTCTTGTACTTAAGCAGGCATTGTGCCTTTAGTATTTAATTCTGATGCCATTTCTGAGTTTCATCAACAATAAGAAGGTCAGAGGGATACAGTACACCTGAAGTGAAGCATCAGAATCTATAACTAGTGTCACAGGAATGGTTCAAAACATAGACAGTAAGAAGAGCCAGTTTTCTTGTACTTAAGTAGGCATTGTGCACTTTGTATATAATTACGATGCAATTTCTGTGTTGCATCGTCAATAAGAAGGTCAGACTGATACAGTAAACGTGAAGTGAAGCATCGGAATCTATAACTAGTGTCACAGGAATGGTTCAAAGCATAGACAGTAAGAAGAGTCAGTTTTCTTGTACTTAAGTCGTCATTGTGCCTTTTGTATATAATTCCGATGCAATTTCTGACTTTCATCGTCAATAAGGAGGTTGGAGGGATACAGTAAACCTTAAGTGAAGCATCGGAATCTATAACTAGTGTCACAGGAATGGTTCAAAACATAGACAGTAGGAAGTGTCAGTCTTCTTGTACTTAAGTAGGCATTGTGCCCTTTGTATATAATTACGATGCAATTTCTGTGTTGCATCGTCAATAAGAAGGTCAGACTGATACAGTAAACGTGAAGTGAAGCATCGGAATCTATAACTAGTGTCACAGGAATGGTTCAAAGCATAGACAGTAAGAAGAGTCAGTTTTCTTGTACTTAAGTCGTCATTGTGCCTTTTGTATATAATTCCGATTCAATTTCTGAGTTTCATCGTCAATAAGGAGGTTGGAGGGATACAGTAAACCTTAAGTGAAGCATCGGAAACTATAACTAGTGTCAGAGGAATGGTTCAAAACATAGACAGTAAGAAGAGTCAGTTTTCTTGTACTTAAGTCGGCATTGTGCCTTTTGTATTTAATTCCGATGCAATTTCTGTGTGTCGTGGTCAATAAGAAGGTCCATGGGATACAGTAAACCTGAAGTGAAGCATCGGAATCTAAAACCGGTCTCACAGGAAAGGTTCAAAACGTAGACAGTATGGAGAGCCAGCCTTCTTGTACTTGAGTTGGCATTGTGCCTTTTGTATTTAAATACGATGCAATTTCTGTGTTTCATCGTCAGTAGGAAGGTCAGAGGGATACAGTAAAACTGAATTGAAGCATCGGAATCTATAACTAATGTCACAAGAATAATTTGAAGCATAGACAGTAAGAAGAGCCAGTCTCCTTGTACTTGAGTCGGCATTGTGCCTTTTGTATTTAATTCCGATGCAATTTCTGTGTTTCATCGTCAATAAGAAAGTCAGAGGGATACAGTAAGCTTGAAGTGAAGCATCGGAATATATAACTAGTGTCACAGGAATAGTTCAAAACATAGACAGTAAGACGAGTCAGTTTTCTTGTACTTAAGTGGGCATTGTGCCTTTTGTATTTAATTCCGATGCAATTTCTGTGTTTCATCGTCAATAAGAAGGTCAGAGGGATACAATCAACCTGATGTGAAGCATCGAAATCTGTAACTAGTGGCACAGGAATGGTTCAAAAGGTAGACAGTAAGAAGAGTCAGTTTTCGTGTACTTAAGACGGCATTGTGCCTTTTGTATTTAATTCCGATGCATTATCTGTGTTTCATCGTCAATAAGAAGGTCAGAGGGATACAATCAACCTGATGTGAAGCATCGAAATCTGTAACTAGTGGCACAGGAATGGTTCAAAAGGTAGACAGTAAGAAGAGTCAGTTATCTTGTACTTAAGTAGGCATTGTGCTTTTGTATTTAATTCCGATGCAATTTCTGTGTTTCATCGTCAATAAGATCGTCAGAGGTTACAGTAAACCTGAAGTGAAGCATCGGAATCCATAACTAGTGTCACAGGAATGGTTCAAAACATAGACAGTAAGAAGAGTCAGTTTACTTGTACTTAATTAGGCATTGTGCCTTTTGTATTTAATTCCGATGCAATTTCTGTGTTTCATCGTCAATAAGAAGGTCAGAGGGATACAGAAAAGCTGAAGTGAAGCATCGGAATCTATAACTAGTGTCACAGGAATGGTTCAAAACTTAGACAGTAAGAAGAGTCAGTTTTCTTGTACTTAAGTCGGCATTGTGCTTTTTCTATTCAATTCTGATGCAAGTTCTGTGTTTCATCGTCAATAAGAAGGTCAGAGGGATACAGTAAAACTGAATTGAAGCATCGGAATCTATTACTAGTGTCACAGGAATGGTATAAAACGTAGACAGTAAGAAGAGCCAGTCTTCTTGTACTTGAGTCGGCATTGTGCCTTTTGTACTTAATTTCGATGCAATTTCTGTGTTTAATCGTCAATAAGGAGGTCAGAGGAATAGAGTAAACCTGAAGTGAAGCATCGAAATCTATAACTAGTGTCACAGGTAGGTTCAAAACATAGAAAGTAAGATGAGTCAGTTATATTTGTACTTAAGTTCGCATTGTGATTTTTGTATTTAATTCCGGTGCAATTTCTGTGTTTAGTCGTCAATAATAAGGTCCAAGGGATACAGTAAACCTGAAGTGAAGCATCGGAATCAAAACCGGTGTCACAGGAAAGGTTCATAACATAGACAGTAAGAAGAGCCAGTCTTCTTGTATTTGAGTCGGCATTGTGCCTTTTAAATTTTATTCCGATGCAATTTCTGTGTTTCCTCGTCACAAAGAAGGTCAGCGGGATTCAGTAAACCTGAAGTGATGAATCGGAATCAATAACTAGTGTCACAGGAATGGTTCAAGGCATAGACAGTGAGAAGAGTCAGTCTTCTTGAACTTAAGTCGGCATTGAGCCATTTGTATTTAATTCCGATGCAATTTCTGTGTTTCATCGTCAATAAGAAGGTCAGAGGAATACAGTAAGCTTGACGTGAGGCATCGGAATAAATAACTAGTGTCATAGGAATGGTTCAAAATATAGACAGTAAGACGTGTCAGTTTTCTTGTACTTAAGTGGGCATTGTGTCTTTTGTATTTAATTCCGATGAAATTTCTGTGTTTCATCGTCAATAAGAAGGTCAGAAGGATACAGTAAACCTGAAGTGAAGCATCGGAATCTATAACTAGTGTCTCAGGAATGGTTCAAAGCATAGACAGTAAGATGATTCAGATTTCTTGTACTTAAGACAGCATTATGCCTTAGGATTTAATTCCGATGCAATATCTGTGTTTCATCGTCAATAAGAAGGTCAGAGGGATACAATAAACCTGATGCGATGCATCGTAATCAATAACTACTGGCACAGGAATGGTTCAAAGCATAGACAGTAAGAAGAGTCAGTTATCTTGTACTTAAGTAGGCATTGTGCTTTTTATTTAATTCCGATGCAATTTCTGTGTTTCATCGTCAATAACAAGGTCAGAGGGATGCAGTACACCTGAAGTGAAGCATTAGAACCTATAACTAGTGTCACAGGAATGGTTCAAAACATAGCTAGTAAGAGGAGTCAGTTTTCTTGTACTTAAGTAGGCATTGTGCCTTTTGTATGTAATTCCGATGCAATTTCTGTGTTTCATCGTCAATAAGAAGGTCAGACTGATACAGTAAACATGAAGTGAAGTATCGGAATCTATAACTAGTGTCACAGGAATGGTTCAAAACTTAGACAGTAGGAAGAGTCAGTTTTCTTGTACTTAAGTCGTCATTGTGCCTTTTGTTTTTAATTCCGATGCAATTTCTGAGTTTCATCGTCAATAAGGAGGTCGGAAGGATACAGTAAACCTAAAGTGAAGAATCGGAATCTATAACTAGTGTCACATAAATGGTTCAAAACATAGACAGTAAAAAGAGTCAGTCTTCTTTTACTTAAGTCGGCATTGCGCCTTTTGTATTAAATTCCGATGCAATTTCTATGTTTCGTCTTGAATAAGAAGGTCCGTGGGATTCAGTAAACCTGAAGTGAAGCATCCGAAACTATAACTAGTGTCACAGGAGTCATTCAAAACATAGACAGTAAGAAGAGTCAGTTTTCTTGTACTTAAGTCGGCATTGTGCCTTTTGTATTTAATTCTGTTGCAATCTCTGTGTTTCCTCGTCAATAAGAAGGACAGAGGGATACAGTAAACCTGAAGTGAAGCATCGGAATCTATAACTAGTGTCACAGGAATGGTTCAACGCATAGAGAGTAAGAAGAGCCAGACTTCTTGTACTTGAGTCGGCATTGTGCCTTTTGTATTTAATTCCGATGCAATTTCTGTGTTTCATCGACAATATAGAGGTCAGAGGGATACAGTAAACCTGAAGTGAAGCATCGGAATCTATAACTAGTGTCACAGGAATGGTTCAAAACATAGACAGTAAGAAGAGCTAGTCTTCTTGTACTTGAGTCGGAATGTGCCTTTTGTATTTAATTCCGATGCAATTTCTGTGTTTCGTCGTAAATAAGAAGGTCAGAGGGCTACAGTAGACCTGAAGTGAAGCATCGGAATCTATAACTAGTGTCACATGAATGGTTCAAATCATAGACAGTAAGAAGAGTCAGTTTTCTTGTACCTAAGTCGGCATTGTGACTTTTGTATTTAATTCCGATGCAATCTCTGTGTTTCCTCGTCAATAAGAAGGACAGAGGGATACAGTAAACCTGAAGTGAAGCATCGGAATCTATAACTAGTGTCACAGGAATGGTTCAAAACATAGACAGTATGAAGAGTCAGTTTTCTAGTACTTAAGTAGGCATTGTGCCTTTTGTATCTAATTCCGATGCAATTTCTGTGCTTCATCGTCAATATATGGTCAGAGGGATACAGTAAACCTGAAGTGAAGCATCGGAATCTATAACTAGTGTCACAGGAATGGTTCAAAACATAGACAGTAAGAAGAGTCAGTTTTCTTGTACTTAAGTCGGCATTGTGCCTTTTGTATATAATTCCGATGCAATTTCTGTGTTTCATCGTCAATAAGAAGGTCAGAGGGATACAGTAAACCTGAAGTGAAGCATCGGAATCTATAACTAGTGTCACAGGAATGGTTCAAAACATAGACAGTATGAAGAGTCAGTTTTCTAGTACTTAAGTAGGCATTGTGCCTTTTGTATCTAATTCCGATGCAATTTCTGTGCTTCATCGTCAATATATGGTCAGAGGGATACAGTAAACCTGAAGTGAAGCATCGGAATCTATAAC
The DNA here is from genome assembly GCF_021461395.2 of Schistocerca americana. Classification (NCBI taxonomy): domain Eukaryota; kingdom Metazoa; phylum Arthropoda; class Insecta; order Orthoptera; family Acrididae; genus Schistocerca; species Schistocerca americana. The sequence goes on along the minus strand of NC_060125.1, from coordinate 11,311,201 downwards.
TAGTGTCACAGGAATGGTTCAAAACATAGACAGTAAGAAGAGTCAGTTTTCTTGTACTTAAGTCGGCATTGTGCCTTTTGTATATAATTCCGATGCAATTTCTGTGTTTCATCGTCAATAAGAAGGTCAGAGGGATACAGTAAACCTGAAGTGAAGCATCGGAATCTATAACTAGTGTCACAGGAATGGTTCAAAACTTAGACACCAAGAAGAGTCAGTTTTCTTGTACTTATGTCGGCATTGTGCTTTTTCTATTTAATTCCGATGCAATTTCTGCGTTTCATCGTCAATAAAAAGGTCAGAGGGATACGGTAAACCTGAAGTGAAGCATCGGAATCTATAACTAGTGTCACAGGAATGGTTCAAAACATAGACAGTAACAAGAGTCAGTTTTCTTGTACTTAAGTCGGAATTGTGCCCTTTGTATTTAATTCCGTTGAAATTTCTGTGTTTCATCGTGAATAAGGTCAGAGGGATAAAGTAAACCTGAAGTGAAGCATCGGAATTTATAACTAGGTCACATGAATGGTTCAAAACATAGACAGTAAGAAGAGTCAGTTTTCTTGTACCTAAGTCGGCATTGTGCCTTTTGTATTTAATTCCGATGCAATCTCTGTGTTTTCTCGTCAATAAGAAGGACAGAGGGATACAGTAAACCTGAAGTGAAGCATCGGAATCTATAACTAGTGTCACAGGAATGGTTCAAAACATAGACAGTAAGAAGAATCAGTTTACTTGTACTTAAGTCGGCATTGTGCCTTTTGTATTTAATTCCGATGCAATATCTGTGTTCCATCGTCTCTAAGAAGGTCAGAGGGGTACTATAAACCTGAAGTGAAGCATCGGAATCTGTAACTAGTGTCACAGGAATGGTTCAAAACATAAACAGTAAGAAGAGTCAGTTTTCTTATACTGAAGTCGGCATTGTAGCTTTTGTATTTAATTCCGATGCAATTACTGTGTTTCACCGCCAATAAGAAGTTCAGAGGGAGGCAGTGAACCTGAAGTCGAGCATCCGAATCCATAACTAGTGTGACAGGAATGCTTCAAAACATAGACAGTACGAAGAGCCAGACTTCTTGTACTTGAGTCGGCATTGTGCCTTTTGTATTTAATTCCGGTGCAATTTCTGTGTTTCATCTACAATAAGGAGGTCAGAGGGATACAGTAAACCTGAAGTGAAGCATCGGAATCTATAACTAGTTTCACAGGAATGGTTAAAACATAGACAGTAAGAAGAGTCAGTTTTTCCTTGTACTTAAGTCGGCATTGTGCCTTTTGTATTTAATTCTGATGCAATCTCTGTGTTTCCTCGTCAATAAGAAGGACAGAGGGATACAGTAAACCTGAAGTGAAGCATCGGAATCTATAGCTAGTGTCACAGGAATGGTTCAAACATAGACAGTAAGAAGAGTCAGTTTTCTTGTACTTAAGTCGTCATTGTGCCCTTTGTATTTAATTCCGATGCAATTTCTGAGTTTCATCGTCAATAAGGAGGTCGGAGGGATACAGTAATCCTAAAGTGAAGAATCGGAATCTATAACTAGTGTCACAGGAATGGTTCAAAACGTGGACAGTAAGAAGAGTCAGTCTTCTTTTACTTAAGTCGGCATTGTGCCCTTTGTATTAAATTCCGATGCAATTTCTATGTTTCATCTTCAATAAGAAGGTCCGAGGGATACAGTACCTGAAGTGAAGCATCCGAAACTATAACTAGTGTCACAGGAGTGATTCAAAACATAGACAGTAAGAAGAGTCAGCTTTCTTGTACTTAAGTCGGCATTGTGCCTTTTGTATTTAATTCCGATGCAATTTCTGTGTTTCATCGTCAATAAGAAGGTCAGAGGGATACTGTAAACCTTAAGTGAAGCATCGGAATCTATAACTAGTGTCACAGGAATGGTTCAAAACATAGACAGTAAGAAGAGTCAGTTTTCCTGTACTTAAGTCGGCATTGTGCCTTTTGTATTTAATTCCGATGCAATTTCTGTGTTTCATCGTCAATAAGAAGGTCAGAGGGATACAGTAAAACTTAAGTGAAGCATCGGAATCTATAACTAGTGTCACAGGAATGGTTCAAAACATAGACAGTAAGAAGAGTCAGTTTTCTTGTACTTAAGTCGGCATTGTACCTTTTGTATTTAATTCCGATGCAATTACTGTGTTTCACCGCCAATAAGAAGTTCAGAGGGAGGCAGTGAACCTGAAGTCGAGCATCCGAATCCATAACTAGTGTGACAGGAATGCTTCAAAACATAGACAGTACGAAGAGCCAGACTTCTTGTACTTGAGTCGGCATTGTGCCTTTTGTATTTAATTCCGATGCAATTTCTGTGTTCCATCTACAATAAGGAGGTCAGAGGGATACAGTAAACCTGAAGTGAAGCATCGGAATCTATAACTAGTGTCACAGGAATGGTTCAAAACATAGACAGTAAGAAGAGCCAGTCTTCTTGTACTTGAGTCGGATTTGTGCCTTTTGTATTTAATTCCGATGCAATTTCTGTGTTTCATCGTAAATAAGAAGGTCAGAGGGCTACAGTTAACCTGAAGTGAAGCATCGGAATCTATAACTAGTTTCACAGGAATGGTTCAAAACATAGACAGTAAGAAGAGTCAGTTTTCTTGTACTTAAGACGGCATTGTGCCTTTTGTATTTAATTCCGAAGCATTTTCTGTGTTTCATCGTCAATATGAAGGTCAGACTGATACAGTAAACCTGAAGTGAAGCATCGGAATCTATAACTAGTGTCACAGGAATGGTTGAAAACATAGACAGTAAGAAGAGTCAGTTTTCTTGTACTTAAGTCGGCATTGTGCCTTTTGAATTTAATTCCGATGCAAATTCTGTGTTTCGTCGTCAATAAGAAGGTCCAGGGGTTACATTAAACCTGAAGTGAAGCATCGGAATCTATAACTAGTGTCACAGGAATGGTTCAAAACATAGACAGTAAGAAGAGTTAGTTTTCTTGTACTTATGTTGGCGTTGTCCCATTTATATTTAATTCCGATTCAATTTCTGTGTTTCATCGTCAATAAGATCGTCAGAGGGTACAGTAAACCTGACGTGAAGCATCGGAATCTATAACTAGTGTCACAGGAATGGTTCAAAACATAGACAGTAAGAAGAGTCAGTTCTCTAGTACTTAAGTAGGCATTGAGCCGTTTGTATCTAATTCCGATGCAATTTCTGTGTTTCATCGTCAATATAAGGTCAGAGGGATACAGTAAACCTGAAGTGAAGCATCGGAATCTATAACTAGTGTCACAGGAATGATTCAAAACATAGACAGTAAGAAGAGTCAATTTTCTTGTACTTAAGTCGGCATTGTGCTTTTGTATATAATTCCGATGCAATTTCTGTAATTCATCGTCAATAAGAAGGTCAGAGGGATACAGTAAACCTGAAGTGAAGCATCGGAATCAATAACTAGTGTCACAGGAATGGTTCAAAACTTAGACACCAAGAAGAGTCAGTTTTCCTGTACTTATGTCGGCATTGTGCTTTTTGTATTTAATTCCGATGCAATTTCTGTGTTTCATCGTCAATATGAAGGTCAGAGGGATACAGTAAACCTGAAGTGAAGCATCGAAATCTATAGCTAGTGTCACAGGAATGGTTCAAACATAGACAGTAAGAAGAGTCAGATTTCTAGTACTTAAGTCGACATTGTGCTTTTGTATATAATTCCGTTGCAATTTCTGTGTTTCATAGTGAATACTAAGGTCAGAGGGATACAGTAAACCTGAGGTGAAGCATCGGAATCTATAACTAGTGTCACAGGAATGGTTCAAAACATAGACAGTAAGAAGAGTCAATTTTCGTGTACTTAAGTCGGCATTGTGCCTTTTCTATTTAATTCCGATGCAATTTCTGCGTTTCATCGTCAATAAAAAGGTCAGAGGGATACGGTAAACCTGAAGTGAAGCATCGGAATCTATAACTAGTGTCGCAGAAATGGTTCAAAACATAGACAGTAACAAGAGTCAGTTTTCTTGTACTTAAGTCGGAATTGTGCCCTTTGTATTTAATTCCGTTGAAATTTCTGTGTTTCATCGTCAATAAGAAGGTCAGAGGGCTACAGTAAAGCTGAAGTGAAGCATCGGAATCTATAACTAGCGTCACGGGAATGGTTCAAAACATAGAGAGTAAGATGAGACAGTCTTCTTGTACTTAAGTCGGCATTGAGCCTTTTGTATTTAATTCCGATGCAATTTCTGTGTTTCATCGTCAATATAAGGTCAGAGGGATACAGTAAGCCTGAAGTGAAGCGTCGGAATCTATAACTAGTGTCACAGGAATGGTTCAAAACATAGACAGTAAGAAGAGTCAGTCTTCTTGTACTTAAGTCGGCATTGCGCCTTTTGAATTTAATTCCGATGCAAATTCTGTGTTTCGTCGTCAATAAGAAGGTCCAAGGGATACATTAAACCTGAAGTGAAGCATCGTAATCTATAACTAGTGTCACAGGAATGGTTCAAACATAGACAGTAAGAAGAGTCAGATTTCTTGTACTTATGTTGGCATTGTCCCATTTATATTTAATTCCGATTCAATTTCTGTGTTTCATCGTCAATAAGATCGTCAGAGGGTACAGTAAAACTGACGTGAAGCATCGGATTCTATAACTAGTGTCACAGGAATGGTTCAAAACATAGACAGTAAGAAGAGTCAGTTTTCTAGTAATTAAGTAGGCATTGTGCCTTTTGTATCTAATTCCGATGCAATTTCTGTGCTTCATCGTCAATATATGGTCAGAGGGATACAGTAAACCTGAAGTGAAGCATCGGAATCTATAACTAGTGTCACAGGAATGGTTCAAACATAGACAGTAAGAAGAGTCAGATATCTTGTACTTAAGTCGACATTGTGCCTTCTCTATTTAATTCCGTTGCAATTTCTGTGTTTCATAGTGAATACGAAGGTCAGAGGGATACAGTAAACCTGAGTTGAAGCATCGGAATCTATAACTAGTGTCACAGGAATGGTTCAAAACATAGACAGTAAGAAGAGTCAATTTTCGTGTACTTAAGTCGGCATTGTGCATTTTCTATTTAATTCCGATGCAATTTCTGCGTTTCATCGTCAGTAAAAAGGTCAGAGGGATACGGTAAACCTGAAGTGAAGCATCGGAATCTATAACTAGTGTCACAGGATCGGTTCAAATTATAGACAGTAACAAGAGTCAGTTTTCTTGTACTTAAATCGGAATTGTGCCTTTTGTATTTAATTCCGTTGAAATTTCTGTGTTTCAGCGTCAATAAGAAGGTCAGAGGGATACAGTAAACCTGAAGTGAAGCGTCGGAATTCATAACTATGTCACATGAATGGTTCAAAAAATAGACAGTAAGAAGAGTCAGTTTTCTTGTACTTAAGTCGGCATTGTGCCTTTTGTATTTAATTCCGATGCAATCTCTGTGTTTCCTCGACAATAAGAAGGACAGAGGGATACAGTAAACCTGAAGTGAAACATCGGAATCTATTACTAGTTTCACAGGAATGGTTAAATCATAGACAGTAAGAAGAGTCAGTTTTTCCTTGTACTTAAGTCGGCATTGTGCCTTTTGCATTTAATTCCGATGCAATTTCTGTGTTTCATCGCCAATAAGAAGGTCAGGGGGATACAGTAAACCTTGAGTGAAGCATCGGAATCTATAACTAGTGTCACAGGAACGGTTCAAAACTTAGACACCAAGAAGAGTCAGTTTTCTTGTACTTATGTCGGCATTGTGCTTTTTGTATTTAATTCCGATGCAATTTCTGTGTTTCATCGCCAATAAGAAGGTCAGAGGGATACAGTAAACCTGAAGTGAAGCATCGAAATCTATAACTAGTGTCACAGGAATGGATCAAACATAGACAGTAAGAAGAGTCAGATTTCTAGTACTTAAGTCGACATTGCTCCTTTTGTATATAATTCCGTTGCAATTTCTGTGTTTCATAGTGAATACGAAGGTCAGAGGGATACAGTAAACCTGAGGTGAAGCATCGGAATCTATAACTAGTGTCACAGGAATGGTTCAAAACATAGACAGTAAGAAGAGTCAATTTTCGTGTACTTAAGTCGGCATTGTGCCTTTTCTATTTAATTCCGATGCAATATCTGCGTTTCATCGTCAATAAAAAGGTCAGAGGGATACGGTAAACCTGAAGTGAAGCATCGGAATCTATAACTAGTGTCACAGAAATGGTTCAAAACATAGACAGTAACAAGAGTCAGTTTTCTTGTACTTAAGTCGGAATTGTGTCCCTTGTATTTAATTCCGTTAAAATTTCTGTGTTTCATCGTCAATAAGAAGGTCAGAGGGATACAGAAAACCTGAAGTGAAGCATCGGAATTTATAACTATGTCACATGAATGGTTCAAAACATAGACAGTAACAAGACTCAGTTTCCAGAATGAGATTTTCACTCTGCAGCGGAGTGTGCGCTGATATGAAACTTCCTGGCAGATTAAAACTGTGTGCCTGACCGAGACTCGAACTCGGGACCTTTGCCTTTCACGGGCAAGTGCTCTACCATCTGAGCTACCGATGCACGACTCACGCCCGGTACTCACAGCTTTATTTCTGCGAGTACCTCGTCTCCTACCTTCCAAAATTTACAGAAGCTCTCCTGCGAACCTTGCAGAACTAGCACTCCTGAAAGAAAGGATATTGCGGAGACATGGCTTAGCCACAGCCTGGGGGATGTTTCCAGAATGAGATTTTCACTCTGCAGCGGAGTGTGCGCTGATATGAAACTTCCTGGCAGATTAAAACTGTGTGCCCGACCGAGACTCGAACTCGGGACCTTTGCCTTTCACGGGCAAGTGCTCTACCATCTGAGCTACCGATGCACGACTCACGCCCGGTACTCACAGCTTTATTTCTGCCAGTACCTCGTCTCCTACCTTCCAAACTTTACAGAAGCTCTCCTGCGAACCTTGCAGAACTAGCACTCCTGAAAGAAAGGATATTGCGGAGACATGGCTTAGCCACAGCCTGGGGGATGTTTCCAGAATGAGATTTTCACTCTGCAGCGGAGTGTGCGCTGATATGAAACTTCCTGGCAGATTAAAACTGTGTGCCCGACCGAGACTCGAACTCGGGACCTTTGCCTTTCACGGGCAAGTGCTCTACCATCTGAGCTACCGATGCACGACTCACGCCCGGTACTCACAGCTTTATTTCTGCCAGTACCTCGTCTCCTACCTTCCAAACTTTACAGAAGCTCTCCTGCGAACCTTGCAGAACTAGCACTCCTGAAAGAAAGGATATTGCGGAGACATGGCTTAGCCACAGCCTGGGGGATGTTTCCAGAATGAGATTTTCACTCTGCAGCGGAGTGTGCGCTGATATGAAACTTCCTGGCAGATTAAAACTGTGTGCCCGACCGACACTCGAACTCGGGACCTTTGCCTTTCACGGGCAAGTGCTCTACCATCTGAGCTACCGATGCACGACTCACGCCCGGTACTCACAGCTTTATTTCTGCCAGTACCTCGTCTCCTACCTTCCAAACTTTGCAGAAGCTCTCCTGCGAACCTTGCAGAACTACCACTCCTGAAAGAAAGGATATTGCGGAGACATGGCTTAGCCACAGCCTGGGGGATGTTTCCAGAATGAGATTTTCACTCTGCAGCGGAGTGTGCGCTGATATGAAACTTCCTGGCAGATTAAAACTGTGTGCCCGACCGAGACTCGAACTCGGGACCTTTGCCTTTCACGGGCAAGTGCTCTACCATCTGAGCTACCGATGCACGACTCACGCCCGGTACTCACAGCTTTATTTCTGCCAGTACCTCGTCTCCTACCTTCCAAACTTTACAGAAGCTCTCCTGCGAACCTTGCAGAACTAGCACTCCTGAAAGAAAGGATATTGCGGAGACATGGCTTAGCCACAGCCTGGGGGATGTTTCCAGAATGAGATTTTCACTCTGCAGCGAAGTGTGCGCTGATATGAAACTTCCTGGCAGATTAAAACTGTGTGCCCGACCGAGACTCGAACTCGGGACCTTTGCCTTTCACGGGCAAGTGCTCTACCATCTGAACTACCGATGCACGACTCACGCCCGGTACTCACAGCTTTATTTCTGCCAGTACCTCGTCTCCTACCTTCCAAACTTTACAGAAGCTCTCCTGCGAACCTTGCAGAACTACCACTCCTGAAAGAAAGGATATTGCGGAGACATGGCTTAGCCACAGCCTGGGGGATGTTTCCAGAATGAGATTTTCACTCTGCAGCGGAGTGTGCGCTGATATGAAACTTCCTGGCAGATTAAAACTGTGTGCCCGACCGAGACTCGAACTCGGGACCTTTGCCTTTCACGGGCAAGTGCTCTACCATCTGAGCTACCGATGCACGACTCACGCCCGGTACTCACAGCTTTATTTCTGCCAGTACCTCGTCTCCTACCTTCCAAACTTTACAGAAGCTCTCCTGCGAACCTTGCAGAACTAGCACTCCTGAAAGAAAGGATATTGCGGAGACATGTCTTAGCCACAGCCTGGGGGATGTTTCCAGAATGAGATTTTCACTCTGCAGCAGAGTGTGCGCTGATATGAAACTTCCTGGCAGATTAAAACTGTGTGCCCGACTGAGACTCGAACTCGGGACCTTTGCCTTTCACGGGCAAGTGCTCTACCATCTGAGCTACCGATGCACGACTCACGCCCGGTACTCACAGCTTTATTTCTGCCAGTACCTCGTCTCCTACCTTCCAAACTTTACAGAAGCTCTCCTGCGAACCTTGCAGAACTAGCACTCCTGAAAGAAAGGATATTGCGGAGACATGGCTTAGCCACAGCCTGGGGGATGTTTCCAGAATGAGATTTTCACTCTGCAGCGGAGTGTGCGCTGATATGAAACTTCCTGGCAGATTAAAACTGTGTGCCCGACCGAGACTCGAACTCGGGACCTTTGCCTTTCACGGGCAAGTGCTCTACCATCTGAGTTACCGATGCACGACTCACGCCCGGTACTCACAGGTTTATTTCTGCCAGTACCTCGTCTCCTACCTTGCAAACTTTACAGAAGCTCTCCTGCGAACCTTGCAGAACTAGCACTCCTGAAAGAAAGGATATTGCGGAGACATGGCTTAGCCACAGCCTGGGGGATGTTTCCAGAATGAGATTTTCACTCTGCAGCGGAGTGTGCGCTGATATGAAACTTCCTGGCAGATTAAAACTGTGTGCCCGACCGAGACTCGATCTCGGGACCTTTGCCTTTCACGGGCAAGTGCTCTACCATCTGAGCTACCGATGCACGACTCACGCCCGGTACTCACAGCTTTATTTCTGCCAGTACCTCGTCTCCTACCTTCCAAACTTTACAGAAGCTCTCCTGCGAACCTTGCAGAACTAGCACTCCTGAAAGAAAGGATATTGCGGAGACATGGCTTACCCACAGCCTGGGGGATGTTTCCAGAATGAGATTTTCACTCTGCAGCGGAGTGTGCGCTGATATGAAACTTCCTGGCAGATTAAAACTGTGTGCCCGACCGAGACTCGAACTCGGGACCTTTGCCTTTCACGGGCAAGTGCTCTACCATCTGAGCTACCGATGCACCACTCACGCCCGGTACTCACAGCTTTATTTCTGCCAGTACCTCGTCTCCTACCTTCCAAACTTTACAGAAGCTCTCCTGCGAACCTTGCAGAACTAGCACTCCTGAAAGAAAGGATATTTCGGAGACATGGCTTAGCCACAGAGTGGGGGAAGTTTCCAGAATGAGATTTTCACTCTGCAGCGGAGTGTGCGCTGATATGAAACTTCCTGGCAGATTAAAACTGTGTGCCCGACCGAGACTCGAACTCGGGACCTTTGCCTTTCACGGGCAAGTGCTCTACCATCTGAGCTACCGATGCACGACTCACGCCCGGTACTCACAGCTTTATTTCTGCCAGTACCTCGTCTCCTACCTTCCAAACTTTACAGAAGCTCTCCTGCGAACCTTGCAGAACTAGCACTCCTGAAAGAAAGGATATTGCGGAGACATGGCTTAGCCACAGCCTGGGGGATGTTTCCAGAATGAGATTTTCACTCTGCAGCGGAGTGTGCGCTGATATGAAACTTCCTGGCAGATTAAAACTGTGTGCCCGACCGAGACTCGAACTCGGGACCTTTGCCTTTCACGGGCAAGTGCTCTACCATCTGAGCTACCGATGCACGACTCACGCCCGGTACTCACAGCTTTATTTCTGCCAGTACTTCGTCTCCTACCTTCCAAACTTTACAGAAGCTCTCCTGCGAACCTTGCAGAACTAGCACTCCTGAAAGAAAGGATATTGCGGAGACATGGCTTAGCCACAGCCTGGGGGATGTTTCCAGAATGAGATTTTCACTCTGCAGCGGTGTGTGCGCTGATATGAAACTTCCTGGCAGATTAAAACTGTGTGCCCGACCGAGACTCGAACTCGGGACCTTTGCCTTTCACGGGCAAGTGCTCTACCATCTGAGCTACCGATGCACGACTCACGCCCGGTACTCACAGCTTTATTTCTGCCAGTACCTCGTCTCCTACCTTCCAAACTTTACAGAAGCTCTCCTGCGAACCTTGCAGAACTACCACTCCTGAAAGAAAGGATATTGCGGAGACATGGCTTAGCCACAGCCTGGGGGATGTTTCCAGAATGAGATTTTCACTCTGCAGCGGAGTGTGCGCTGATATGAAACTTCCTGGCAGATTAAAACTGTGTGCCCGTCCGAGACTCGAACTCGGGACCTTTGCCTTTCACGGGCAAGTGCTCTACCATCTGAGCTACCGATGCACGACTCACGCCCGGTACTCACAGCTTTATTTCTGCCAGTACCTCGTCTCCTACCTTCCAAACTTTACAGAAGCTCTCCTGCGAACCTTGCAGAACTAGCACTCCTGAAAGAAAGGATATTGCGGAGACATGGCTTAGCCACAGCCTGGGGGATGTTTCCAGAATGAGATTTTCACTCTGCAGCGGAGTGTGCGCTGATATGAAACTTCCTGGCAGATTAAAACTGTGTGCCCGACCGAGACTCGAACTCGGGACCTTTGCCTTTCACGGGCAAGTGCTCTACCATCTGAGCTACCGATGCACGACTCACGCCCGGTACTCACAGCTTTATTTCTGCCAGTACCTCGTCTCCTACCTTCCAAACTTTACAGAAGCTCTCCTGCGAACCTTGCAGAACTAGCACTCCTGAAAGAAAGGATATTGCGGAGACATGGCTTAGCCACAGCCTGGGGGATGTTTCCAGAATGAGATTTTCACTCTGCAGCGGAGTGTGCGCTGATATGAAACTTCCTGGCAGATTAAAACTGTGTGCCCGACCGAGACTCGAACTCGGGACCTTTGCCTTTCACGGGCAAGTGCTCTACCATCTGAGCTACCGATGCACGACTCACGCCCGGTACTCACAGCTTTATTTCTGCTAGTTCTGCAAGGTTCGCAGGAGAGCTTCTGTAAAGTTTGGAAGGTAGGAGACGAGGTACTGGCAGAAATAAAGCTGTGAGTACCGGGCGTGAGTCGTGCATCGGTAGCTCAGATGGTAGAGCACTTGCCCGTGAAAGGCAAAGGTCCCGAGTTCGAGTCTCGGTCGGGCACACAGTTTTAATCTGCCAGGAAGTTTCATATCAGCGCACACTCCGCTGCAGAGTGAAAATCTCATTCTGGAAACATCCCCCAGGCTGTGGCTAAGCCATGTCTCCGCAATATCCTTTCTTTCAGGAGTGCTAGTTCTGCAAGGTTCGCAGGAGAGCATCTGTATAGTTTGGAAGGTAGGAGACGAGGTACTGGCAGAAATAAAGCTGTGAGTACCGGGCGTGAGTCGTGCATCGGTAGCTCAGATGGTAGAGCACTTGCCCGTGAAAGGCAAAGGTCCCGAGTTCGAGTCTCGGTCGGGCACACAGTTTTAATCTGCCAGGAAGTTTCATATCAGCGCACACTCCGCTGCAGAGTGAAAATCTCATTCTGGAAACATCCCCCAGGCTGTGGCTAAGCCATGTCTCCGCAATATCCTTTCTTTCAGGAGTGCTAGTTCTGCAAGGTTCGCAGGAGAGCTTCTGTAAAGTTTGGAAGGTAGGAGACGAGGTACTGGCATAAATAAAGCTGTGAGTACCGGGCGTGAGTCGTGCATCGGTAGCTCAGATGGTAGAGCACTGCCCGTGAAAGGCAGAGGTCCCGAGTTCGAGTCTCGGTCGGGCACACAGTTTTAATCTGCCAGGAAGTTTCATATCAGCGAACACTCCGCTGCAGAGTGAAAATCTCATTCTGGAAACATCCCCCAGGCTGTGGCTAAGCCATGTCTCCGCAATATCCTTTCTTTCAGGAGTGCTAGTTCTGCAAGGTTCGCAGGAGAGCTTCTGTAAAGTTTGGAAGGTAGGAGACGAGGTACTGGCAGAAATAAAGCTGTGAGTACCGGGCGTGAGTCGTGCATCGGTAGCTCAGATGGTAGAGCACTTGCCCGTGAAAGGCAAAGGTCCCGAGTTCGAGTCTCGGTCGGGCACACAGTTTTAATCTGCCAGGAAGTTTCATATCAGCGCACACTCCGCTGCAGAGTGAAAATCTCATTCTGGAAACATCCCCCAGGCTGTGGCTAAGCCATGTCTCCGCAATATCCTTTCTTTCAGGAGTGCTAGTTCTGCAAGGTTCGCAGGAGAGCTTCTGTAAAGTTTGGAAGGTAGGAGACGAGGTACTGGCAGAAATAAAGCTGTGAGTACCGGGCGTGAGTCGTGCATCGGTAGCTCAGATGGTAGAGCACTTGCCCGTGAAAGGCAAAGGTCCCGAGTTCGAGTCTCGGTCGGGCACACAGTTTTAATCTGCCAGGAAGTTTCATATCAGCGCACACTCCGCTGCAGAGTGAAAATCTCATTCTGGAAACATCCCCCAGGCTGTGGCTAAGCCATGTCTCCGCAATATCCTTTCTTTCAGGAGTGGTAGTTCTGCAAGGTTCGCAGGAGAGCATCTGTAAAGTTTGGAAGGTAGGAGACGAGGTACTGGCAGAAATAAAGCTGTGAGTACCGGGCGTGAGTCGTGCATCGGTAGCTCAGATGTTAGAGCACTTGCCCGTGAAAGGCAAAGGTCCCGAGTTCGAGTCTCGGTCGGGCACACAGTTTTAATCTGCCAGGAAGTTTCATATCAGCGCACACTCCGCTGCAGAGTGAAAATCTCATTCTGGAAACATCCCCCAGGCTGTGGCTAAGCCATGTCTCCGCAATATCCTTTCTTTCAGGAGTGCTAGTTCTGCAAGGTTCGCAGGAGAGCTTCTGTAAAGTTTGGAAGGTAGGAGACGAGGTACTGGCAGAAATAAAGCTGTGAGTACCGGGCGTGAGTCGTGCATCGGTAGCTCAGATGGTAGAGCACTTGCCCGTGAAAGGCAAAGGTCCCGAGTTCGAGTCTCGGTCGGGCACACAGTTTTAATCTGCCAGGAAGTTTCATATCAGCGCTCACTCCGCTGCAGAGTTGAAATCTCATTCTGGAAACATCCCCCAGGCTGTGGCTAAGCCATGTCTCCGCAATATCCTTTCTTTCAGGAGTGCTAGTTCTGCAAGGTTCGCAGGAGTGCTTCTGCAAAGTATGGAAGGTAGGAGACGAGGTACTGGCAGAAATAAAGCTGTGAGTACCGGGCGTGAGTCGTGCATCGGTAGCTCAGATGGTAGAGCACTTGCCCGTGAAAGGCAAAGGTCCCGAGTTCGAGTCTCGGTCGGGCACACAGTTTTAATCTGCCAGGAAGTTTCATATCAGCGCACACTCCGCTGCAGAGTGAAAATCTCATTCTGGAAACATCCCCCAGGCTGTGGCTAAGCCATGTCTCCGCAATATCCTTTCTTTCAGGAGTGCTAGTTCTGCAAGGTTCGCAGGAGAGCTTCTGTAAAGTTTGGAAGGTAGGAGACGAGGTACTGGCAGAAATAAAGCTGTGAGTACCGGGCGTGAGTCGTGCATCGGTAGCTCAGATGGTAGAGCACTTGCCCGTGAAAGGCAAAGGTCCCGAGTTCGAGTCTCGGTCGGGCACACAGTTTTAATCTGCCAGGAAGTTTCATATCAGCGCACACTCCGCTGCAGAGTGAAAATCTCATTCTGGAAACATCCCCCAGGCTGTGGCTAAGCCATGTCTCCGCAATATCCTTTCTTTCAGGAGTGCTAGTTCTGCAAGTTTCGCAGGAGAGCTTCTGTAAAGTTTGCAAGGTAGGAGACGAGGTACTGGCAGAAATAAACCTGTGAGTACCGGGCGTGAGTCGTGCATCGGTAGCTCAGATGGTAGAGCACTTGCCCGTGAAAGGCAAAGGTCCCGAGTTCGAGTCTCGGTCGGGCACACAGTTTTAATCTGCCAGGAAGTTTCATATCAGCGCACACTCCGCTGCAGAGTGAAAATCTCATTCTGGAAACATCCCCCAGGCTGTGGCTAAGCCATGTCTCCGCAATATCCTTTCTTTGAGGAGTGCTAGTTCTGCAAGGTTCGCAGGAGAGCTTCTGTAAAGTTTGGAAGGTAGGAGACGAGGTACTGGCAGAAATAAAGCTGTGAGTACCGGGCGTGAGTCGTGCATCGGTAGCTCAGATGGTAGAGCACTTGCCCGTGAAAGGCAAAGGTCCCGAGTTCGAGTCTCGGTCGGGCACACAGTTTTAATCTGCCAGGAAGTTTCATATCAGCGCACACTCCGCTGCAGAGTGAAAATCTCATTCTGGAAACATCCCCCAGGCTGTGGCTAAGCCATGTCTCCGCAATATCCTTTCTTTCAGGAGTGCTAGTTCTGCAAGGTTCGCAGGAGAGCTTCTGTAAAGTTTGGAAGGTAGGAGACGAGGTACTGGCAGAAATAAAGCTGTGAGTACCGGGCGTGAGTCGTGCATCGGTAGCTCAGATGGTAGAGCACTTGCCCGTGAAAGGCAAAGGTCCCGAGTTCGAGTCTCGGTCGGGCACACAGTTTTAATCTGCCAGGAAGTTTCATATCAGCGCACACTCCGCTGCAGAGTGAAAATCTCATTCTGGAAACATCCCCCAGGCTGTGGCTAAGCCATGTCTCCGCAATATCCTTTCTTTCAGGAGTGCTAGTTCTGCAAGGTTCGCAGGAGAGCTTCTGTAAAGTTTGGAAGGTAGATGACGAGGTACTGGCAGAAATAAAGCTGTGAGTACCGGGCGTGAGTGGTGCATCGGTAGCTCAGATGGTAGAGCACTTGCCCGTGAAAGGCAAAGGTCCCGAGTTCGAGTCTCGGTCGGGCACACAGTTTTAATCTGCCAGGAAGTTTCATATCAGCGCACACTCCGCTGCAGAGTGGAAATCTCATTCTGGGAACATCCCCCAGGCTGTGGCTAAGCCATGTCTCCGCAATATCCTTTCTTTCAGGAGTGCTAGTTCTGCAAGGTTCGCAGGAGAGCTTCTGTAAAGTTTGGAAGGTAGGAGACGAGGTACTGGCAGAAATAAAGCTGTGAGTACCGGGCGTGAGTCGTGCATCGGTAGCTCAGATGGTAGAGCACTTGCCCGTGAAAGGCAAAGGTCCCGAGTTCGAGTCTCGGTCGGGCACACAGTTTTAATCTGCCAGGAAGTTTCATATCAGCGCACACTCCGCTGCAGAGTGAAAATCTCATTCTGGAAACATCCCCCAGGCTGTGGCTAAGCCATGTCTCCGCAATATCCTTTCTTTCAGGAGTGCTAGTTCTGCAAGGTTCGCAGGAGAGCTTCTGTAAAGTTTGCAAGGTAGGAGACGAGGTACTGGCAGAAATAAACCTGTGAGTACCGGGCGTGAGTCGTGCATCGGTAGCTCAGATGGTAGAGCACTTGCCCGTGAAAGGCAAAGGTCCCGAGTTCGAGTCTCGGTCGGGCACACAGTTTTAATCTGCCAGGAAGTTTCATATCAGCGCACACTCCGCTGCAGAGTGAAAATCTCATTCTGGAAACATCCCCCAGGCTGTGGCTAAGCCATGTCTCCGCAATATCCTTTCTTTCAGGAGTGCTAGTTCTGCAAGGTTCGCAGGAGAGCTTCTGTAAAGTTTGGAAGGTAGATGACGAGGTACTGGCAGAAATAAAGCTGTGAGTACCGGGCGTGAGTGGTGCATCGGTAGCTCAGATGGTAGAGCACTTGCCCGTGAAAGGCAAAGGTCCCGAGTTCGAGTCTCGGTCGGGCACACAGTTTTAATCTGCCAGGAAGTTTCATATCAGCGCACACTCCGCTGCAGAGTGGAAATCTCATTCTGGAAACATCCCCCAGGCTGTGGCTAAGCCATGTCTCCGCAATATCCTTTCTTTCAGGAGTGCTAGTTCTGCAAGGTTCGCAGGAGAGCTTCTGTAAAGTTTGGAAGGTAGGAGACGAGGTACTGGCAGAAATAAAGCTGTGAGTACCGGGCGTGAGTCGTGCATCGGTAGCTCAGATGGTAGAGCACTTGCCCGTGAAAGGCAAAGGTCCCGAGTTCGAGTCTCGGTCGGGCACACAGTTTTAATCTGCCAGGAAGTTTCATATCAGCGCACACTCCGCTGCAGAGTGAAAATCTCATTCTGGAAACATCCCCCAGGCTGTGGCTAAGCCATGTCTCCGCAATATCCTTTCTTTCAGGAGTGCTAGTTCTGCAAGGTTCGCAGGAGAGCTTCTGTAAAGTTTGGAAGGTAGGAGACGAGGTACTGGCAGAAATAAAGCTGTGAGTACCGGGCGTGAGTCGTGCATCGGTAGCTCAGATGGTAGAGCACTTGCCCGTGAAAGGCAAAGGTCCCGAGTTCGAGTCTCGGTCGGGCACACAGTTTTAATCTGCCAGGAAGTTTCATATCAGCGCACACTCCGCTGCAGAGTGAAAATCTCATTCTGGAAACATCCCCCAGGCTGTGGCTAAGCCATGTCTCCGCAATATCCTTTCTTTCAGGAGTGCTAGTTCTGCAAGGTTCGCAGGAGAGCTTCTGTAAAGTTTGGAAGGTAGGAGACGAGGTACTGGCAGAAATAAAGCTGTGAGTACCGGGCGTGAGTCGTGCATCGGTAGCTCAGATGGTAGAGCACTTGCCCGTGAAAGGCAAAGGTCCCGAGTTCGAGTCTCGGTCGGGCACACAGTTTTAATCTGCCAGGAAGTTTCAAGACTCAGTTTTCTTGTACTTGAGTCGGAATTGTGCCTTTTGTATTTAATTCCGATGCAATTTCTGTGTTTCATCGTAAATAAGAAGGTCAGAGGGCTACAGTAAAGCTGAAGTGAAGCATCGGAATCTATAACTAGCGTCACAGGAATGGTTCAAAACATAGAGAGTAAGATGAGACAGTCTTCTTGTACTTAAGTCGGCATTGAGCCTTTTGTATTTAATTCCGATGCAATTTCTGTGTTTCATCGTCAATATAAGGTCAGAGGGATACAGTAAGCCTGAAGTGAAGCATCGGTATCTATAACTAGTGTCACAGGAATGGTTCAAAACATAGACAGTAAGAAGAGTCAGTTTTCTTGTACTTAAGTCGTCATTGCGCCTTTTGAATTTAATTCCGATGCAAATTCTGTGTTTCGTCGTCAATAAGAAGGTCCAAGGAATACATTAAACCTGAAGTGAAGCATCGGAATCTATAACTAGTGTCACATGAATAGTTCAAATCATAGACAGTAAGAAGAGTCAGTTTTCTTGTACTTATGTTGGCATTGTCCCATTTATATTTAATTCCGATTCAATTTCTGTGTTTCATCGTCAATAAGATCGTCAGAGGGTACAGTAAAACTGACGTGAAGCATCGGAATCTATAACTAGTGTCACAGGAATGGTTCAAAACATAGACAGTAAGAAGAGTCAGTTTTCTAGTACTTAAGTAGGCATTGTGCCTTTTGTCTCTAATTCCGATGCAATTTCTGTGCTTCATCGTCAATATATGGTCAGAGGGATACACTAAACCTGAAGTGAAGCGGAATCTATAACTAGTGTCACAGGAATGGTTCAAAACACAGACAGTAAGAAGAGTCAGTTTTCTTGTACTTAAGTCGGCATTGTGCTTTTTGTATTTAATTCCGATGGAATTTCTGTGTTTCATCGTCAATAAGAAGGTCAGAGGGATACAGTAAACCTGAAGTGAAGCATCGAAATCTATAACTAGTGTCACAGGAATGGTTCAAACATAGACAGTAAGAAGAGTCAGATTTCTTGTACTTAAGTCGACATTGTGCCTTTTCTATTTAATTCCGTTTTAATTTCTGTGTTTCATAGTGAATACGAAGGTCAGGGGGATACAGTAAACCTGAGGTGAAGCATCGGAATCTATAACTAGTGTCACAGGAATGGTTCAAAACATAGACAGTAAGAAGAGTCAATTTTCGTGTACTTAAGTCGGCATTGTGCCTTTTCTATTTAATTCCGATGCAATTTCTGCGTTTCATCGTCAATAAGAAGGTCAGAGGGATACGGTAAACCTGAAGTGAAGCATCGGAATCTATAACTAGTGTCACAGGAATGGTTCAAAACATAGACAGTAACAGGAGTCAGTTTTCTTGTATTTAAGTCGGAATTGTGCCCTGTGTATTTAATTCCGATGAAATTTCTGTGTTTCAGCGTCAATAAGAAGGTCAGAGGGATACAGTAAATCTGAAGTGAAGCGTCGGATTTTATAACTATGTCACATGAATGGTTCAAAACATAGACAGTAAGAAGAGTCAGTTTTCTTGTACTTAAGTCGGATTGTGCCTTTTGTATTTAATTCCGATGCAATCTCTGTGTTTCCTCGACAATAAGAAGGACAGAGGGATACAGTAAACCTGAAGTGAAGCATCGGAATCTATAACTAGTTTCACAGGAATGGTTAAATCATAGACAGTAAGAAGAGTCAGTTTTTCCTTGTACTTAAGTCGGCATTGTGCCTTTTGTATTTAATTCCGATGCAATTTCTGTGTTTCATCGCCAATAAGAAGGTCAGGGGGATACAGTAAACCTTAAGTAAAGCATCGGAATCTATAACTAGTGTCACAGGAATGGTTCAAACCGTAGACAGTAACAAGAGTCAGTTTTCTTGTACTTAAGTCGGAATTGTGCCTTTTGTATTTAATTCCGATGCAATTTCTGAGTTTCATCGTCAATAAGGAGGTCGGAGGGATACAGTAACCCTAAAGTGAAGCATCGGAATCTATAACTAGTGTCACAGGAATGGTTCAGAACATAGACAGTAAGAAGTGTCAGTCTTCTTTTACTTAAGTCGGCATTGTGCCTTTTGTATTAAGTTCCGATGCAATTTCTATGTTTCATCTTCAATTAGAAGGTCCGAGGGATACAGTAAACCTGAAGTGAAGCATCCGAAACTATAACTAGTGTCACAGGAGTGATTCAAAGCATAGACAGTAAGAAGAGTCAGTTTTCTTGTACTTAAGTCGGGATTGTGCCTTTTGTATTTAATTCCGATGCAATTTCTGTGTTTCATCGCCAATAAGAAGGTCAGGGGGATACAGTAAACCTTAAGTGAAGCATCGGAATCTATAACTAGTGTCACAGGAATGGTTCAAAACATAGAGAGTAAGAAGAGTCAGTTTTCTTGTACTTAAGTCGGCATTTTGCCTTTTGTATTTAATTCCGATGCAATTTCTGTGTTTCATCGTCAATAAGAAGGTCAGAGGGATACAGTAAAACTTAAGTGAAGCATCGGAATCTATAACTAGTGTCACAGGAATGGTTCAAACATAGACAGTAAGAAGAGTCAGATTTCTAGTACTTAAGTCGACATTGTTCCTTTTGTATACAATTCCGTTGCAATTTCTGTGTTTCATAGTGAATACGAAGGTCAGAGGGTTACAGTAAACCTGAGGTGAAGCATCGGAATCTATAACTAGTGTCACAGGAATGGTTCAAAACATAGACAGTAAGAAGAGTCAATTTTCGTGTACTTAAGTCGGCATTGTGCCTTTTCTATTGAATTCCGATGCAATATCTGCGTTTCATCGTCAATAAAAAGGTCAGAGGAATACGGTAAACCTGAAGTGAAGCATCGGAATCTATAACTAGTGTCACAGAAATGGTTCAAAACGTAGACAGTAACAAGAGTCAGTTTTCTTGTACTTAAGTCGGAATTGTGACCCTTGTATTTAATTCCGTTGAAATTTCTGTGTTTCATCGTCAATAAGAAGGTCAGAGGGATACAGAAAACCTGAAGTGAAGCATCGGAATTTATAACTATGTCACATGAATGGTTCAAAACATAGACAGTAACAAGACTCAGTTTTCTTGTACTTGAGTCGGAATTGTGCCTTTTGTATTTAATCCCGATGCAATTTCTGTGTTTCATCGTAAATAAGAAGGTCAGAGGGCTACAGTAAAGCTGAAGTGAGGCATCGGAATCTATAACTAGCGTCACAGGAATGGTTCAAAACATAGAGAGTAAGTTGAGACAGTCTTCTTGTACTTAAGTCGGCATTGAGCCTTTTGTATTTAATTCCGATGCAATTTCTGTGTTTCATCGTCAATATAAGGTCAGAGGGATACAGTAAGCCTGAAGTGAAGCATCGGAATCTATAACTAGTGTCACAGGAATGGTTCAAAACATAGACAGTAAGAAGAGTCAGTTTTCTTGTACTTAAGTCGTCATTGCGCCTTTGAATTTAATTCCGATGCAAATTCTGTGTTTCGTCGTCAATAAGAAGGTCCAAGGGATACATTAAACCTGAAGTGAAGCATCGGAATCTATAACTAGTGTCACATGAATAGTTCAAATCATAGACAGTAAGAAGAGTCAGTTTTCTTGTACTTATGTTGGCATTGTCCCATTTATATTTAATTCCGATTCAATTTCTGTGTTTCATCGTCAATAAGATCGTCAGAGGGTACAGTAAAACTGACGTGAAGCATCGGAATCTATAACTAGTGTCACAGGAATGGTTCAAAACATAGACAGTAAGAAGAGTCAGTTTTCTAGTACTTAAGTAGGCATTGTGCCTTTTGTCTCTAATTCCGATGCAATTTCTGTGCTTCATCGTCAATATATGGTCAGAGGGATACAGTAAACCTGAAGTGAAGCGGAATCTGTAACTAGTGTCACAGGAATGGTTCAAAACATAGACAGTAAGAAGAGTCAGTTTTCTTGTACTTAAGTCGGCATTGTGCCTTTTGTATATAATTCCGATGCAATTTCTGTGTTTCATCGTCAATAAGAAGGTCAGAGGGATACAGTAAACCTGAAGTGAAGCAAGGGAATCTATAACTAGTGTCACAGGAATGGTTCAAAACTTAGACACCAAGAAGAGTCAGTTTTCTTCTACTTATGTCGGCATTGTGCTTTTTGTGTTTAATTCCGATGGAATTTCTGTGTTTCATCGTCAATAAGAAGGTCAGAGGGATACAGTAAACCTGAAGTGAAGCATCGAAATCTATAACTAGTGTCACAGGAATGGTTCAAACATAGACAGTAAGAAGAGTCAGATTTCTTGTACTTAAGTCGACATTGTGCCTTTTCTACTTAATTCCGTTTTAATTTCTGTGTTTCATAGTGAATACGAAGGTCAGAGGGATACAGTAAACCTGAGGTGAAGCATCGGAATCTATAACTAGTGTCACAGGAATGGTTCAAAACATAGACAGTAAGAAGAGTCAATTTTCGTGTACTTAAGTCGGCATTGTGCCTTTTCTATTTAATTCCGATGCAATTTCTGCGTTTCATCGTCAATAAAAAGGTCAGAGGGATACGGTAAACCTGAAGTGAAGCATCGGAATCTATAACTAGTGTCACAGGAATGGTTCAAAACATAGACAGTAACAAGAGTCAGTTTTCTTGTACTTAAGTCGGAAATGTGCCCTTTGTATTTAATTCCGTTGAAATTTCTGTGTTTCAGCGTCAATAAGAAGGTCAGAGGGATACAGTAAACCTGAAGTGAAGCATCGGAATCTATTACCTAGTGTCACAGGAATGGTTCAAAACATAGACAGTAAGAAGAGTCAGTTTTCTTGTACATAAGTCGGATTGTGCCATTTGTATTTAATTCCGATGCAATCTCTGTGTTTCCTCGACAATAAGAAGGACAGAGGGATACAGTAAACCTGAAGTGAAGCATCGGAATCTATAACTAATTTCACAGGAATGGTTAAATCATAGACAGTAAGAAGAGTCAGTTTTTCCTTGTACTTAAGTCGGCATTGTGCCTTTTGTATTTAATTCCGATGCAATTTCTGTGTTTCATCGCCAATAAGAAGGTCAGGGGGATACAGTAAATATTAAGTGAAGCATCGGAATCTATAACTAGTGTCACAGGAATGGTTCAAACCGTAGACAGTAACAAGAGTCAGTATTCTTGTACTTAAGTCGGAATTGTGCCTTTTGTATTTAATTCCGATGCAATTTCTGAGTTTCATCGTCAATAAGGAGGTCGGAGGGATACAGTAAACCTAAAGTGAAGCATCGGAATCTATAGCTAGTGTCACAGGAATGGTTCAGAACATAGACAGTAAGAAGTGTCAGTCTTCTTTTACTTATGTCGGCATTGTGCCTTTTGTATTAAATTCCGATGCAATTTCTATGTTTCATCTTCAATAAGAAGGTCCGAGGGATACAGTAAACCTGAAGTGAAGCATCCGAAACTATAACTAGTGTCACAGGAGTGATTCAAAACATAGACAGTAAGAAGAGTCAGTTTTCTTGTACTTAAGTCGGCATTTTGCCTTTTGTATACAATTCCGTTGCAATTTCTGTGTTTCATAGTGAATACGAAGGTCAGAGGGTTACAGTAAACCTGAGGTGAAGCATCGGAATCTATAACTAGTGTCACAGGAATGGTTCAAAACATAGACAGTAAGAAGAGTCAATTTTCGTGTACTTAAGTCGGCATTGTGCCTTTTCTATTTAATTCCGATGCAATATCTGCGTTTCATCGTCAATAAAAAGGTCAGAGGGATACGGTAAACCTGAATTGAAGCATCGGAATCTATAACTAGTGTCACAGAAATGGTTCAAAACATAGACAGTAACAAGAGTCAGTTTTCTTGTACTTAAGTCGGAATTGTGCCCCTTGTATTTAATTCCGTTGAAATTTCTGTGTTTCATCGTCAATAAGAAGGTCAGAGGGATACAGAAAACCTGAAGTGAAGCATCGGAATTTATAACTATGTCACATGAATGGTTCAAAACATAGACAGTAACATGACTCAGTTTTCTTGTACTTGAGTCGGATTTGTGCCTTTTGTATTTAATTCCGATGCAATTTCTGTGTTTGATCGTAAATAAGAAGGTCAGAGGGCTACAGTAAAGCTGAAGTGAAGCATCGGAATCTATAACTAGCGTCACAGGAATGGTTCAAAACATAGAGAGTAAGTTGAGACAGTCTTCTTGTACTTAAGTCGGCATTGAGCCTTTTGTATTTAATTCCGATGCAATTTCTGTGTTTCATCGTCAATATAAGGTCAGAGGGATACAGTAAGCCTGAAGTGAAGCATCGGAATCTATAACTAGTGTCACAGGAATGGTTCAAAACATAGACAGTAAGAAGAGTCAGTTTTCTTGTACTTAAGTCGTCATTGCGCCTTTTGAATTTAATTCCGATGCAAATTCTGTGTTTCGTCGTCAATAAGAAGGTCCAAGGGATACATTAAACCTGAAGTGAAGCATCGGAATCTATAACTAGTGTCACATGAATAGTTCAAATCATAGACAGTAAGAAGAGTCAGTTTTCTTGTACTTATGTTGGCATTGTCCCATTTATATTTAATTCCGATTCAATTTCTGTGTTTCATCGTCAATAAGATCGTCAGAGGGTACAGTAAAACTGACGTGAAGCATCGGAATCTATAACTAGTGTCACAGGAATGGTTCAAAACATAGACAGTAAGAAGAGTCAGTTTTCTAGTACTTAAGTAGGCATTGTGCCTTTTGTCTCTAATTCCAATGCAATTTCTGTGCTTCATCGTCAATATATGGTCAGAGGGATACAGTAAACCTGAAGTGAAGCGGAATCTGTAACTAGTGTCACAGGAATGGTTCAAAACATAGACAGTAAGAAGAGTCAGTTTTCTTGTACTTAAGTTGGCATTGTGCCTTTTGTATATAATTCCGATGCAATTTCTGTGTTTCATCGTCAATAAGAAGGTCAGAGGGATACAGTAAACCTGAAGTGAAGCAAGGGAATCTATAACTAGTGTCACAGGAAAGGTTCAAAACTTAGACACCAAGAAGAGTCAGTTTTCTTCTACTTATGTCGGCATTGTGCTTTTTGTGTTTAATTCCGATGGAATTTCTGTGTTTCATCGTCAATAAGAAGGTCAGAGGGATACAGTAAACCTGAAGTGAAGCATCGATATCTATAACTAGTGTCACAGGAATGGTTCAAACATAGACAGTAAGAAGAGTCAGATTTCTTGTACTTAAGTCGACATTGTGCCTTTTCTATTTAATTCCGTTTTAATTTCTGTGTTTCATAGTGAATACGAAGGTCAGAGGGATACAGTAAACCTGAGGTGAAGCATCGGAATCTATAACTAGTGTCACAGGAATGGTTCAAAACATAGACAGTAAGAAGACTCAATTTTCGTGTACTTAAGTCGGCATTGTGCCTTTTCTATTTAATTCCGATGCAATTTCTGCGTTTCATCGTCAATAAAAAGGTCAGAGGGATACGGTAAACCTGAAGTGAAGCATCGGAATCTATAACTAGTGTCACAGGAATGGTTCAAAACATAGACAGTAACAAGAGTCAGTTTTCTTGTACTTAAGTCGGAATTGTGCCCTTTGTATTTAATTCCGTTGAAATTTCTGTGTTTCAGCGTCAATAAGAAGGTCAGAGGGATACAGTAAACCTGAAGTGAAGCGTCGGATTTTATAACTATGTCACATGAATGGTTCAAAACATAGACAGTAAGAAGAGTCAGTTTTCTTGTACTTCAGTCAGATTGTGCCTTTTGTATTTAATTCCGATGCAATCTCTGTGTTTCCTCGACAATAAGAAGGACAGAGGGATACAGTAAACTTGAAGTGAAGCATCGGAATCTATAACTAGTTTCACAGGAATGGTTAAATCATAGACAGTAAGAAGAGTCAGTTTTTCCTTGTACTTAAGTCGGCATTGTGCCTTTTGTATTTAATTCCGTTGCAATTTCTGTGTTTCATCGCCAATAAGAAGGTCAGGGGGATACAGTAAACCTTAAGTGAAGCATCGGAATCTATAACTAGTGTCACAGGAATGGTTCAAAACGTAGACAGAAACAAGAGTCAGTTTTCTTGTACTTAAGTCGGAATTGTGCCTTTTGTATTTAATTCCGATGCATATTCTGAGTTACATCGTCAATAAGGAGGTCGGAGGGATACAGTAAACCTAAAGTGAAGCATCGGAATCTATAACTAGTGTCACAGGAATGGTTCAGAACATAGACAGTAAGAAGAGTCAGTCTTCTTTTACTTAAGTCGGCATTGTGCCTTTTGTATTAAATTCCGATGCAATTTCTATGTTTCATCTTCAATAAGAAGGTCCGAGGGATACAGTAAACCTGAAGTGAAGCATCCGAAACTATAACTAGTGTCACAGGAGTGATTCAAAACATAGACAGTAAGAAGAGGCAGTTTTCTTGTACTTAAGTCGGCATTGTGCCTTTTGTATTTAATTCCGATGCAATTTCTGTGTTTCATCGCCAATTAGAAGGTCAGGGGGATACAGTAAATCTTAAGTGAAGCATCGGAATCTATAACTAGTGTCACAGGAATGGTTCAAAACATAGACAGTAAGAAGAGTCAGTTTTCTTGTACTTAAGTCGGCATTTTGCCTTTTGTATTTAATTCCGATGCAATTTCTGTGTTTCATCGTCAAAAAGAAGGTCAGAGGGATACAGTAAAACTTAAGTGAAGCATCGGAATCTATAACTAGTGTCACAGGAATGGTTCAAAACATAGACAGTAAGAAGAGTCAGTTTTCTTGTACTTAAGTCGGCATTGTGCCTTTTGTATTTAATTCCGATGCAAAATCTGTGTTCCATCGTCTATAAGAAGGTCAGAGGGATACTATAAACCTGAAGTGAAGCATCGGAATCTATAAATAGTGTCACAGGAATGGTTCAAAACATAGACAGTAAGAAGAGTCAGTTTTCTTATACTGAAGTCGGCATTGTATCTTTTGTATTTAATTCCGATGCAATTACTGTGTTTCACCGCCAATAAGAAGTTCAGAGGGAGACAGTGAACCTGAAGTCGAGCATCCGAATCCATAACTAGTGTGACAGGAATGCTTCAAAACATAGACAGTACGAAGAGCCAGACTTCTTGTACTTGAGTCGGCATTGTGCCTTTTGTATTTAATTCCGATGCAATTTCTGAGTTTCATCGTAAACAAGAAGGTCAGAGGGCTACAGTAAAGCTGAAGTGAAGCATCGGAATCTATAACTAGCGTCACAGGAATGGTTCAAAACATAGAGAGTAAGATGAGACAGTCTTCTTGTACTTAAGTCGGCATTGAGCCTTTTGTATTTAATTCCGATGTAATTTCTGTCTTTCATCGTCAATATAAGGTCAGAGGGATACAGTAAACATGAAGTGAAGCATCGGAATCTATAACTAGTGTCACAGGAATGGTTCAACACATAGACAGTAAGAAGAGTCAGTTTTCTTGTACTTATGTTGGCGTTGTCCCATTTATATTTAATTCCGATTCAATATCTGTGTTTCATCGTCAATAAGATCGTCAGAGGGTACAGTAAACCTGACGTGAAGCATCGGAATCTATAACTAGTGTCACAGGAATGGTTCAAAACATAGACAGTAAGAAGAGTCAGTTTTCTGGTACTTAAGTAGGCATTGTGCCGTTTGCATCTAATTCCGATGCAATTTCTGTGTTTCATCGTCAATATAAGGTCAGAGGGATACAGTAAACCTGAAGTGAAGCATCGGATTCTATAACTAGTGTCACAGGAATGGTTCAAAACATATACAGTAAGAAGAGTCAGTTTTCTTGTACTTAAGTCGGCTTTGTGCCTTTTGTATATAATTCCGATGCAATTTCTGTGTTTCATCGTCAATAAGAAGGACAGATGGTTACAGTAAACCTGAAGTGAAGCATCGGAATCTATAACTAGTGTCACAGGAATGGTTCAAAACTTAGACACCAAGAAGAGTCAGTTTTCTTGTACTTATGTCGGCATTGTGCTTTTTGTATTTAATTCCGATGCAATTTCTGTGTTTCATCGTCAATAAGAAGGTCAGAGGGATACAGTAAACCTGAAGTGAAGCATCGAAATGTATAACTAGTGTCACAGGAATTTTTCGAACATAGACAGTAACAAGAGTCAGTTTTCTTGTACTTTAGTCTGAATTGTGACCTTTGTATTTAATTCCGTTGAAATTTCTGTGTTTCATCGTCAATAAGAAGGTCAGAGGGATACAGAAAACCTGAAGTGAATCATCGGAATTTATAACTATGTCACATGAATGGTTCAAAACATAGACAGTAACAAGAGTCAGTTTTCTTGTACTTGAGTCGGAATTGTGTCTTTTGTATTTAATTCCGATGCAATTTCTGTGTTTCATCGTAAATAAGAAGGTCAGAGGGCCACAGTAAAGCTGAAGTGATGCATCGGAAACTTTAACTAGCGTCACAGGAATAGTTCAAAACATAGAGAGTAAGAAGAGTCAGTTTTCTTGTACTTAAGTCTTCATTGTGCCTTTTGTATATAATTCCGATGCAATTTCTGTGTTTCATCGTCAACAAGAAGGTCAGAGGGAACAGTGAACACATAGTGAAGCATCAGCATCTAAAACTAGTGTCACAGGAATGGTTCAAAACATAGACAGTAAGAAGAGTCAGTTTTCTTGTACTTAAGTCGGCATTGTGCCTTTTGAATTTAATTCCGATGCAATATCTGTGTTTCGTCGTCAATAAGAAGGTCCAAGGGATACATTAAACCTGAAGTGAAGCATCGGAATCTATAACTAGTGTCACATGAATAGTTCAAATCATAGACAGTAAGGAGAGTCAGTTTTCTTGTACTTATGTTGGCATTGTCCCATTTACATTTAATTCCGATTCAATTTCTGTGTTTCATCGTCAATAAGATCGTCAGAGGGTACAGTAAAACTGACGTGAAGCATCGGAATCTATAACTATGTCACAGGAATGGTTCAAAACACAGACCGTAAGAAGAGTCAGTTTTCTAGTACTTAAGTAGGCATTGTGCCTTTTGTATCTAATTCCGATGCAATTTCTGTGTTTCATCGTCAATATAAGGTCAGAGGTATACAGTAAACCTGAAGTGAAGCATCGGAATCTATAACTAGTGTCACAGAAATGGTTCAAAACATAGACAGTAACAAGAGTCAGTTTTCTTGTACTTAAGTCGGAATTGTGCCCCTTGTATTTAATTCCGTTGAAATTTCTGTGGTTCATCGTCAATAAGAAGGTCAGAGGGATACAGAAAACCTGAAGTGAAGCATCGGAATTTATAACTATGTCACATGAATGGTTCAAAACATAGACAGTAACATGACTCAGTTTTCTTGTACTTGAGTCGGATTTGTGCCTTTTGTATTTAATTCCGATGCAATTTCTGTGTTTGATCGTAAATAAGAAGGTCAGAGGGCTACAGTAAAGCTGAAGTGAAGCATCGGAATCTATAACTAGCGTCACAGGAATGGTTCAAAACATAGAGAGTAAGTTGAGACAGTCTTCTTGTACTTAAGTCGGCATTGAGCCTTTTGTATTTAATTCCGATGCAATTTCTGTGTTTCATCGTCAATATAAGGTCAGAGGGATACAGTAAGCCTGAAGTGAAGCATCGGAATCTATAACTAGTGTCACAGGAATGGTTCAAAACATAGACAGTAAGAAGAGTCAGTTTTCTTGTACTTAAGTCGTCATTGCGCCTTTTGAATTTAATTCCGATGCAAATTCTGTGTTTCGTCGTCAATAAGAAGGTCCAAGGGATACATTAAACCTGAAGTGAAGCATCGGAATCTATAACTAGTGTCACATGAATAGTTCAAATCATAGACAGTAAGAAGAGTCAGTTTTCTTGTACTTATGTTGGCATTGTCCCATTTATATTTAATTCCGATTCAATTTCTGTGTTTCATCGTCAATAAGATCGTCAGAGGGTACAGTAAAACTGACGTGAAGCATCGGAATCTATAACTAGTGTCACAGGAATGGTTCAAAACATAGACAGTAAGAAGAGTCAGTTTTCTAGTACTTAAGTAGGCATTGTGCCTTTTGTCTCTAATTCCAATGCAATTTCTGTGCTTCATCGTCAATATATGGTCAGAGGGATACAGTAAACCTGAAGTGAAGCGGAATCTGTAACTAGTGTCACAGGAATGGTTCAAAACATAGACAGTAAGAAGAGTCAGTTTTCTTGTACTTAAGTTGGCATTGTGCCTTTTGTATATAATTCCGATGCAATTTCTGTGTTTCATCGTCAATAAGAAGGTCAGAGGGATACAGTAAACCTGAAGTGAAGCAAGGGAATCTATAACTAGTGTCACAGGAAAGGTTCAAAACTTAGACACCAAGAAGAGTCAGTTTTCTTCTACTTATGTCGGCATTGTGCTTTTTGTGTTTAATTCCGATGGAATTTCTGTGTTTCATCGTCAATAAGAAGGTCAGAGGGATACAGTAAACCTGAAGTGAAGCATCGATATCTATAACTAGTGTCACAGGAATGGTTCAAACATAGACAGTAAGAAGAGTCAGATTTCTTGTACTTAAGTCGACATTGTGCCTTTTCTATTTAATTCCGTTTTAATTTCTGTGTTTCATAGTGAATACGAAGGTCAGAGGGATACAGTAAACCTGAGGTGAAGCATCGGAATCTATAACTAGTGTCACAGGAATGGTTCAAAACATAGACAGTAAGAAGACTCAATTTTCGTGTACTTAAGTCGGCATTGTGCCTTTTCTATTTAATTCCGATGCAATTTCTGCGTTTCATCGTCAATAAAAAGGTCAGAGGGATACGGTAAACCTGAAGTGAAGCATCGGAATCTATAACTAGTGTCACAGGAATGGTTCAAAACATAGACAGTAACAAGCGTCAGTTTTCTTGTACTTCAGTCGGAATTGTGCCCTTTGTATTTAATTCCGTTGAAATTTCTGTGTTTCAGCGTCAATAAGAAGGTCAGAGGGATACAGTAAACCTGAAGTGAAGCGTCGGATTTTATAACTATGTCACATGAATGGTTCAAAACATAGACAGTAAGAAGAGTCAGTTTTCTTGTACTTCAGTCAGATTGTGCCTTTTGTATTTAATTCCGATGCAATCTCTGTGTTTCCTCGACAATAAGAAGGACAGAGGGATACAGTAAACTTGAAGTGAAGCATCGGAATCTATAACTAGTTTCACAGGAATGGTTAAATCATAGACAGTAAGAAGAGTCAGTTTTTCCTTGTACTTAAGTCGGCATTGTGCCTTTTGTATTTAATTCCGTTGCAATTTCTGTGTTTCATCGCCAATAAGAAGGTCAGGGGGATACAGTAAACCTTAAGTGAAGCATCGGAATCTATAACTAGTGTCACAGGAATGGTTCAAAACGTAGACAGAAACAAGAGTCAGTTTTCTTGTACTTAAGTCGGAATTGTGCCTTTTGTATTTAATTCCGATGCATATTCTGAGTTACATCGTCAATAAGGAGGTCGGAGGGATACAGTAAACCTAAAGTGAAGCATCGGAATCTATAACTAGTGTCACAGGAATGGTTCAGAACATAGACAGTAAGAAGAGTCAGTCTTCTTTTACTTAAGTCGGCATTGTGCCTTTTGTATTAAATTCCGATGCAATTTCTATGTTTCATCTTCAATAAGAAGGTCCGAGGGATACAGTAAACCTGAAGTGAAGCATCCGAAACTATAACTAGTGTCACAGGAGTGATTCAAAACATAGACAGTAAGAAGAGGCAGTTTTCTTGTACTTAAGTCGGCATTGTGCCTTTTGTATTTAATTCCGATGCAATTTCTGTGTTTCATCGCCAATTAGAAGGTCAGGGGGATACAGTAAATCTTAAGTGAAGCATCGGAATCTATAACTAGTGTCACAGGAATGGTTCAAAACATAGACAGTAAGAAGAGTCAGTTTTCTTGTACTTAAGTCGGCATTTTGCCTTTTGTATTTAATTCCGATGCAATTTCTGTGTTTCATCGTCAAAAAGAAGGTCAGAGGGATACAGTAAAACTTAAGTGAAGCATCGGAATCTATAACTAGTGTCACAGGAATGGTTCAAAACATAGACAGTAAGAAGAGTCAGTTTTCTTGTACTTAAGTCGGCATTGTGCCTTTTGTATTTAATTCCGATGCAAAATCTGTGTTCCATCGTCTATAAGAAGGTCAGAGGGATACTATAAACCTGAAGTGAAGCATCGGAATCTATAAATAGTGTCACAGGAATGGTTCAAAACATAGACAGTAAGAAGAGTCAGTTTTCTTATACTGAAGTCGGCATTGTATCTTTTGTATTTAATTCCGATGCAATTACTGTGTTTCACCGCCAATAAGAAGTTCAGAGGGAGACAGTGAACCTGAAGTCGAGCATCCGAATCCATAACTAGTGTGACAGGAATGCTTCAAAACATAGACAGTACGAAGAGCCAGACTTCTTGTACTTGAGTCGGCATTGTGCCTTTTGTATTTAATTCCGATGCAATTTCTGAGTTTCATCGTAAACAAGAAGGTCAGAGGGCTACAGTAAAGCTGAAGTGAAGCATCGGAATCTATAACTAGCGTCACAGGAATGGTTCAAAACATAGAGAGTAAGATGAGACAGTCTTCTTGTACTTAAGTCGGCATTGAGCCTTTTGTATTTAATTCCGATGTAATTTCTGTCTTTCATCGTCAATATAAGGTCAGAGGGATACAGTAAACATGAAGTGAAGCATCGGAATCTATAACTAGTGTCACAGGAATGGTTCAACACATAGACAGTAAGAAGAGTCAGTTTTCTTGTACTTATGTTGGCGTTGTCCCATTTATATTTAATTCCGATTCAATATCTGTGTTTCATCGTCAATAAGATCGTCAGAGGGTACAGTAAACCTGACGTGAAGCATCGGAATCTATAACTAGTGTCACAGGAATGGTTCAAAACATAGACAGTAAGAAGAGTCAGTTTTCTGGTACTTAAGTAGGCATTGTGCCGTTTGCATCTAATTCCGATGCAATTTCTGTGTTTCATCGTCAATATAAGGTCAGAGGGATACAGTAAACCTGAAGTGAAGCATCGGATTCTATAACTAGTGTCACAGGAATGGTTCAAAACATATACAGTAAGAAGAGTCAGTTTTCTTGTACTTAAGTCGGCTTTGTGCCTTTTGTATATAATTCCGATGCAATTTCTGTGTTTCATCGTCAATAAGAAGGACAGATGGTTACAGTAAACCTGAAGTGAAGCATCGGAATCTATAACTAGTGTCACAGGAATGGTTCAAAACTTAGACACCAAGAAGAGTCAGTTTTCTTGTACTTATGTCGGCATTGTGCTTTTTGTATTTAATTCCGATGCAATTTCTGTGTTTCATCGTCAATAAGAAGGTCAGAGGGATACAGTAAACCTGAAGTGAAGCATCGAAATGTATAACTAGTGTCACAGGAATTTTTCGAACATAGACAGTAACAAGAGTCAGTTTTCTTGTACTTTAGTCTGAATTGTGACCTTTGTATTTAATTCCGTTGAAATTTCTGTGTTTCATCGTCAATAAGAAGGTCAGAGGGATACAGAAAACCTGAAGTGAATCATCGGAATTTATAACTATGACACATGAATGGTTCAAAACATAGACAGTAACAAGAGTCAGTTTTCTTGTACTTGAGTCGGAATTGTGTCTTTTGTATTTAATTCCGATGCAATTTCTGTGTTTCATCGTAAATAAGAAGGTCAGAGGGCCACAGTAAAGCTGAAGTGAAGCATCGGAAACTTTAACTAGCGTCACAGGAATAGTTCAAAACATAGAGAGTAAGAAGAGTCAGTTTTCTTGTACTTAAGTCTTCATTGTGCCTTTTGTATATAATTCCGATGCAATTTCTGTGTTTCATCGTCAACAAGAAGGTCAGAGGGAACAGTGAACACATAGTGAAGCATCAGCATCTAAAACTAGTGTCACAGGAATGGTTCAAAACATAGACAGTAAGAAGAGTCAGTTTTCTTGTACTTAAGTCGGCATTGTGCCTTTTGAATTTAATTCCGATGCAATATCTGTGTTTCGTCGTCAATAAGAAGGTCCAAGGGATACATTAAACCTGAAGTGAAGCATCGGAATCTATAACTAGTGTCACATGAATAGTTCAAATCATAGACAGTAAGGAGAGTCAGTTTTCTTGTACTTATGTTGGCATTGTCCCATTTACATTTAATTCCGATTCAATTTCTGTGTTTCATCGTCAATAAGATCGTCAGAGGGTACAGTAAAACTGACGTGAAGCATCGGAATCTATAACTATGTCACAGGAATGGTTCAAAACACAGACCGTAAGAAGAGTCAGTTTTCTAGTACTTAAGTAGGCATTGTGCCTTTTGTATCTAATTCCGATGCAATTTCTGTGTTTCATCGTCAATATAAGGTCAGAGGTATACAGTAAACCTGAAGTGAAGCATCGGAATCTATAACTAGTGTCACAGGAATGGTTCAAAACATAGACAGTAAGAAGAGTCAGTTTTCTTGTACTTAAGTCGGCATTTTGCCTTTTGTATTTAATTCCGATGCAATTTCTGTGTTTCATCGTCAAAAAGAAGGTCAGAGGGATACAGTAAAACTTAAGTGAAGCATCGGAATCTATAACTAGTGTCACAGGAATGGTTCAAAACATAGACAGTAAGAAGAGTCAGTTTTCTTGTACTTAAGTCGGCATTGTGCCTTTTGTATTTAATTCCGATGCAAAATCTGTGTTCCATCGTCTATAAGAAGGTCAGAGGGATACTATAAACCTGAAGTGAAGCATCGGAATCTATAAATAGTGTCACAGGAATGGTTCAAAACATAGACAGTAAGAAGAGTCAGTTTTCTTATACTGAAGTCGGCATTGTATCTTTTGTATTTAATTCCGATGCAATTACTGTGTTTCACCGCCAATAAGAAGTTCAGAGGGAGACAGTGAACCTGAAGTCGAGCATCCGAATCCATAACTAGTGTGACAGGAATGCTTCAAAACATAGACAGTACGAAGAGCCAGACTTCTTGTACTTGAGTCGGCATTGTGCCTTTTGTATTTAATTCCGATGCAATTTCTGAGTTTCATCGTAAACAAGAAGGTCAGAGGGCTACAGTAAAGCTGAAGTGAAGCATCGGAATCTATAACTAGCGTCACAGGAATGGTTCAAAACATAGAGAGTAAGATGAGACAGTCTTCTTGTACTTAAGTCGGCATTGAGCCTTTTGTATTTAATTCCGATGTAATTTCTGTCTTTCATCGTCAATATAAGGTCAGAGGGATACAGTAAACCTGAAGTGAAGCATCGGAATCTATAACTAGTGTCACAGGAATGGTTCAACACATAGACAGTAAGAAGAGTCAGTTTTCTTGTACTTATGTTGGCGTTGTCCCATTTATATTTAATTCCGATTCAATATCTGTGTTTCATCGTCAATAAGATCGTCAGAGGGTACAGTAAACCTGACGTGAAGCATCGGAATCTATAACTAGTGTCACAGGAATGGTTCAAAACATAGACAGTAAGAAGAGTCAGTTTTCTGGTACTTAAGTAGGCATTGTGCCGTTTGCATCTAATTCCGATGCAATTTCTGTGTTTCATCGTCAATATAAGGTCAGAGGGATACAGTAAACCTGAAGTGAAGCATCGGATTCTATAACTAGTGTCACAGGAATGGTTCAAAACATATACAGTAAGAAGAGTCAGTTTTCTTGTACTTAAGTCGGCTTTGTGCCTTTTGTATATAATTCCGATGCAATTTCTGTGTTTCATCGTCAATAAGAAGGACAGATGGTTACAGTAAACCTGAAGTGAAGCATCGGAATCTATAACTAGTGTCACAGGAATGGTTCAAAACTTAGACACCAAGAAGAGTCAGTTTTCTTGTACTTATGTCGGCATTGTGCTTTTTGTATTTAATTCCGATGCAATTTCTGTGTTTCATCGTCAATAAGAAGGTCAGAGGGATACAGTAAACCTGAAGTGAAGCATCGAAATGTATAACTAGTGTCACAGGAATTTTTCGAACATAGACAGTAACAAGAGTCAGTTTTCTTGTACTTTAGTCTGAATTGTGACCTTTGTATTTAATTCCGTTGAAATTTCTGTGTTTCATCGTCAATAAGAAGGTCAGAGGGATACAGAAAACCTGAAGTGAAACATCGGAATTTATAACTATGTCACATGAATGGTTCAAAACATAGACAGTAACAAGAGTCAGTTTTCTTGTACTTGAGTCGGAATTGTGTCTTTTGTATTTAATTCCGATGCAATTTCTGTGTTTCATCGTAAATAAGAAGGTCAGAGGGCCACAGTAAAGCTGAAGTGAAGCATCGGAAACTTTAACTAGCGTCACAGGAATAGTTCAAAACATAGAGAGTAAGAAGAGTCAGTTTTCTTGTACTTAAGTCTTCATTGTGCCTTTTGTATATAATTCCGATGCAATTTCTGTGTTTCATCGTCAATAAGAAGGTCAGAGGGAACAGTGAACACATAGTGAAGCATCAGCATCTAAAACTAGTGTCACAGGAATGGTTCAAAACATAGACAGTAAGAAGAGTCAGTTTTCTTGTACTTAAGTCGGCATTGTGCCTTTTGAATTTAATTCCGATGCAATATCTGTGTTTCGTCGTCAATAAGAAGGTCCAAGGGATACATTAAACCTGAAGTGAAGCATCGGAATCTATAACTAGTGTCACATGAATAGTTCAAATCATAGACAGTAAGGAGAGTCAGTTTTCTTGTACTTATGTTGGCATTGTCCCATTTACATTTAATTCCGATTCAATTTCTGAGTTTCATCGTCAATAAGATCGTCAGAGGGTACAGTAAAACTGACGTGAAGCATCGGAATCTATAACTATGTCACAGGAATGGTTCAAAACACAGACCGTAAGAAGAGTCAGTTTTCTAGTACTTAAGTAGGCATTGTGCCTTTTGTATCTAATTCCGATGCAATTTCTGTGTTTCATCGTCAATATAAGGTCAGAGGTATACAGTAAACCTGAAGTGAAGCATCGGAATCTATAACTAGTGTCACAGGAATGGTTCAAAACGTAGACAGTAAGAAGAGTCAGTTTTCTTGTACTTAAGTCTTCATTGTGCCTTTTGTATATAATTCCGATGCAATTTCTGTGTTTCATCGTCAATAAGAAGGTCAGAGGGATACAGTAAACCTGAAGTGAAGCATGGGAATCTATAACTAGTGTCACAGGAATGGTTCAAAACTTAGGCACCAAGAAGAGTCAGTTTTCTTGTACTTATGTCGGCATAGTGCTTTTTGTATTTAATTCCGATGCAATTTCTGTGTTTCATCGTCAATAAGAAGGTCAGGGGGATACAGTAAACCTGAAGTGAAGCATCGGAATCTATAACTAGTGTCACAGGAATGGTTCAAAACATAGACAGTAAGAAGAGTCAGTTTTCTTGTACTTAAGTCGTCATTGTGCCTTTAGTATTTAATTCCGATGCAATTTCTGAGTTTCATCGTCAATAAGGAGGTCGGAGGGATACAGTAAACCTAAAGTGAAGAATCGGAATCTATAACTAGTGTCACAGGAATGGTTCAGAACATAGACAGTAAGAAGAGTCAGTCTTCTTGTACTTGAGTCGGAATTGTGCCTTTTGTATTTAATTCCGATGCAATTTCTGTGTTTCATCTACAATAAGGAGGTCAGAGGGATACAGTAAACTTGAAGTGAAGCATCGGAATCTATAACTAGTGTCACAGGAATGGTTCAAAACATAGACAGTAAGAAGAGCCAGTCTTCTTGTACTTGAGTCGGAATTGTGCCTTTTGTATTTAATTCCGATGCAATTTCTGTGTTTCATCGTAAATAAGAAGGTCAGAGGGCTACAGTAAAGCTGAGTGAAGCATCGGAATCTATAACTAGCGTCACAGGAATGGTTCAAAACATAGAGAGTAAGATGAGACAGTCTTCTTGTACTTAAGTCGGCATTGAGCCTTTTGTATTTAATTCCGATACAATTTCTGTGTTTCATCGTCAATATAAGGTCAGAGGGATACAGTAAACCTGAAGTGAAGCATCGGAATCTATAACTAGTGTCACAGGAATGGTTCAAAACATAGACAGTAAGAAGAGTCAGTTTTCTTGTTCTTAAGTCGGCATTGTACCTTTTGAATTTAATTCCGATGCAAATTCTGTGTTTCGTCGTCAATAAGAAGGTCCAAGGGATACATTAAACCTGAAGTGAAGCATCGGAATCTATAACTAGTGTCACATGAATGGTTCAAAACATAGACAGTAAGAAGAGTAAGTTTTCTTGTACGTATGTTGGCATTGTCCCATTTATATTTAATTCCGATTCAATTTCTGTGTTTCATCGTCAATAAGATCGTCAGAGGGTACAGTAAACCTGAAGTGAAGCATCGGAAACTATAACTAGTGTCACAGGAATGGTTCAAAACTTAGACACCAAGAAGAGTCAGTTTTCTTGTACTTAAGTCTTCATTGTGCCTTTTGTATATAATTCCGATGCAATTTCTGTGTTTCATCGTCAATAAGAAGGTCAGAGGGATACAGTAAACCTGAAGTGAAGCATCGAAATCTATAACTAGTGTCACAGGAATGGTTCAAACATAGACAGTAAGAAGAGTCAGATTTCTTGTACTTAAGTCGACATTGTGCCTTTTGTATTTAATTCCGTTGCAATTTCTGTATTTGATAGTGAATACGAAGGTAAGAGGGATACAGTAAACCTGAGGTGAAGCATCGGAATCTATAACTAGTGTCACAGGAATGGTTCAAAACATAGACAGTAAGAAGAGTCAGTTTTCTTGTACTTAAGTCTTCATTGTGCCTTTTGTATATAATTCCGATGCAATTTCTGTGTTTCATCGTCAATAAGAAGGTCAGAGGGATACAGTAAACCTGAAGTGAAGCATGGGAATCTATAAGTAGTGTCACAGGAATGGTTCAAAACTTAGACACCAAGAAGAGTCAGTTTTCTTGTACTTATGTCGGCATTGTGTCTTTTGTATTTAATTCCGATGCAATTTCTGTGTTTCATCGTCAATAAGAAGGTCAGGGGGATACAGTAAACCTGAAGTGAAGCATCGGAATCTATAACGAGTTTCACAGGAATGGTTAAAACATAGACAGTAAGAAGCGTCCGTTTTCCCTTGTACTTAAGTCGGCATTGTGCCTTTTGTATTTCATTCCGATGCTATTTCTGTGTTTCATCGTCAATATGAAGGTCAGAGGGATACAGTAAACCGGAAGTGAAGCATCGGAATCTATAACTAGTATCACAGGAATGGTTCAAAACATAGACAGTAAGAAGAGTCAGTTTTCTTGTACTTAAGTGGGCATTGAGTCTTATGTATTTAATTCCGATGAAATTTCTGCGTTTCATCGTCAATAAGAAGGTCAGAGGGATACAGAAAACCTGAGGTGCAGCATCGGAATCTATAACTACTGTCACAGGAATGGTTCAAAACATAGACAGTAAGAAGAGTCAGTTTACTTGTACTTAAGACGACATTGTGCCTTTTGTATTTAATTCCGAAGCATTTTCTGTGTTTCATCGTCAATAAGAAGGTCAGAGGGGTACAGTAAACCTTAAGTGAAGCATCGGAATCTATAACTAGTGTCACAGGAATGGTTCAAAACATAGACAGTAAATAGAGTCAGTTTTCTTGTACTTAAGTCGGCATTGTTCCTTTTGTATTTAAATCCGATGCAATATCTGTGTTCCATCGTCTATAAGAAGGTCAGAGGGATACTATAAACCTGAAGTGAAGCATCGGAATCTATAACTAGTGTCACAGGAATGGTTCAAAATATAGACAGTAAGAAGAGTCAATTTTCGTGTACTTAAGTCGGCATTGTGCCTTTTCTATTTAATTCCGATGCAATTTCTGCGTTTCATCGTCAATAAAAAGGTCAGAGGGATACGGTAAACCTGAAGTGAAGCATCGGAATCTATAACTAGTGTCACAGGAATGGTTCAAAACATAGACAGTAACAAGAGTCAGTTTTCTTGTACTTAAGTCGGAATTGTGCCCTTTGTATTTAATTCCGTTGAAATTTCTGCGTTTCATCGTCAATAAGAAGGTCAGAGGGATACAGTAAACCTGAAGTGAAGCATCGGAATTTATAACTATGTCACATGAATGGTTCAAAACATAGACAGTAAGAAGAGTCAGTTTTCTTGTACTTAAGTCGGCTTTGTGCATTTTGTATTTAATTCCGATGCAATCTCTGTGTCTCCTCGTCAATAAGAAGGACAGAGGGATACAGTAAACCTGAAGTGAAGCATCGGAATCTATAACAAGTTTCACAGGAATGGTTAAAACATAGACAGTAAGAAGCGTCAGTTTTCCCTTGTACTTAAGTCGGCATTGTGCCTTTTGTATTTCATTCCGATGCTATTTCTGTGTTTCTTCGTCAATATGAAGGTCAGAGGGATACAGTAAACCGGAAGTGAAGCATCGGAATCTATAACTAGTATCACAGGAATGGTTCAAAACATAGACAGTAAGAAGAGTCAGTTTTCTTGTACTTAAGTGGGCATTGAGTCTTTTGTATTTAATTCCGATGAAATTTCTGCGTTTCATCGTCAATAAGAAGGACAGAGGGATACAGAAAACCTGAGGTGCAGCATCGGAATCTATAACTACTGTCACAGGAATGGTTCAAAACATAGACAGTAAGAAGAGTCAGTTTACTTGTACTTAAGACGACATTGTGCCTTTTGTATTTAATTCCGAAGCATTTTCTGTGTTTCATCGTCAATAAGAAGGTCAGAGGGGTACAGTAAACCTTAAGTGAAGCATCGGAATCTATAACTAGTGTCACAGGAATGGTTCAAAACATAGACAGTAAATAGAGTCAGTTTTCTTGTACTTAAGTCGGCATTGTGGCTTTTGTATTTAAATCCGATGCAATATCTGTGTTCCATCGTCTATAAGAAGGTCAGAGGGATACTATAAACCTGAAGTGAAGCATCGGAATCTATAACTAGTGTCACAGGAATGTTTCAAAACATAGACAGTAAGAAGAGTCAGTCTTCTTGTACTTATGTTGGCATTGTCCCATTTATATTTAATTCCGATTCAATTTCTGTGTTTCACCGTCAATAAGATCGTCAGAGGGTACAGTAAACCTGACGTGAAGCATCGGAATCTGTAACTAGTGTCACAGGAATGGTTCAAAACATAGACAGTAAGAAGAGTCAGTTTTCTAGTACTTAAGTAGGCATTGTGCCTTTTGTATCTAATTCCGATGCAATTTCTGTGTTTCATCGTCAATATAAGGTCAGAGGGATACAGTAAACCTGAAGTGAAGCATCGGAAACTATAACTAGTGTCACAGGAATGGTTCAAAACATAGACAGTAAGAAGAGTCAGTTTTCTAGTACTTAAGTCGGCATTGTGCCTTTTGTATATAATTCCGATGCAATTTCTGTGTTTCATCGTCAATAAGACGGTCAGAGGGATACAGTAAACCTGAAGTGAAGCATCGGAATCTATAACTAGTGTCACAGGAATGGTTCAAAACTTAGACACCAAGAAGAGTCAGTTTTCTTGTACTTATGTCGGCATTGTGCTTTTTGTATTTAATTCCGATGCAATTTCTGTGTTTCATCGTCAATAAGAAGGTCAGAGGGATACAGTAAACCTGAAGTGAAGCATCGAAATCCATAACTAGTGTCACAGGAATGGTTCAAACATAGACAGTAAGAAGAGTCAGATTTCTTGTACTTAAGTCGACATTGTGCCTTTTCTATTTAATTCCGTTGCAATTTCTGTGTTTGATAGTGAATACGAAGGTCAGAGGGATACAGTAAACCTGAGGTGAAGCATCGGAATCCATAACTAGTGTCACAGGAATGGTTCAAAACGTAGACAGTAAGAAGAGTCAATTTTCGTGTACTTAAGTCTTCATTGTGGGTTTTCTATTTAATTCCGATGCAATTTCTGCGTTTCATCGACAATAAAAAGGTCAGAGGGATACGGTAAACCTGAAGTAAAGCATCGGAATCTATA
The DNA here is from genome assembly GCF_021461395.2 of Schistocerca americana. Taxonomy (NCBI): domain Eukaryota; kingdom Metazoa; phylum Arthropoda; class Insecta; order Orthoptera; family Acrididae; genus Schistocerca; species Schistocerca americana. The sequence goes on along the minus strand of NC_060125.1, from coordinate 11,270,223 downwards.
ACTAGTGTCACTGGAATGGTTCAAAACATAGACAGTAACAAGAGTCAGTTTTCTTGTACTTAAGTCGGAATTGTGCCCTTTGTATTTAATTCCGTTGAAATTTCTGTGTTTCATCGTCAATAAGAAGGTCAGAGGGATACAGAAAACCTGAAGTGAAGCATCGGAATTTATAACTATGTCACATGAATGGTTCAAAACATAGACAATAAGAAGAGTCAGTTTCCTTGTACTTAAGTCGGCATTGTGCCTTTTGTATTTAATTCCGATGCAATCTCTGTGTTTCCTCGTCAATAAGATGGACAGAGGGATACAGTAAACCTGACGTGAAGAATCGGAATCTATAACTAGTGTCACAGGAATGGTTCAAAACATAGACAGTAAGAAGAGTCAGTTTTCTTGTACTTAAGTGGGCATTGTGTCTTTTGTATTTAATTCCGATGAAATTTCTGCGTTTCATCGTCAATAAGAAGGTCAGAGGGATACAGAAAACCTGAGGTGAAGCATCGGAATCTATAACTAGTGTCACAGGAATGGTTCAAAACACAGACAGTAAGAAGAGTCAGTTTTCTTGTACTTAAGACGGCATTGTGCCTTTTGTATTTAATTCCGATGCAATTTCTGTGTTTCGTCGTCAATAATAAGGTCCAAGGGATACAGTAAACCTGAAGTGAAGCATCGGAATCTAAAACCGGTGTCACAGGAAAGGTTCATAAGATAGACAGTAAGAAGAGCCAGTCTTCTTGTATTTCTGTCGGCAATGTGCCTTTAGTATTTAATTCCGATGCAATTTCTGTGTTTCATCGTCAATAAGAAGGTCAGCGGGATACAGTACACCTGAAGTGAAGAATCGGAATCTATAACTAGTGTCACAATAGTGGTACAAAGCATAGACAGTAACAAGAGTCAGTCTTCTTGTACTAAAGTCGGCATTGAGCCTTTTGTATTTAATTCCGATGCAATTTCTGTGTTTCATCGTCAATAAGAAGGTCAGAGGGATACAGTAAGCTTGAAGTGAAGCATCGGAATATATAACTATTGTCACAAGAATGGTTCCAAACATAAACAGTAAGAAGAGTCAGTTTTCTTGTACTTAAGTGGGCATTGTGTCTTTTGTATTTAATTCCGATGAAATTTCTGCGTTTCATCGTCAATAAGAAGGTCAGAGGGATACAGAAAACCTGAGGTGAAGCATCGGAATCTATAACTAGTGTCACAGGAATGGTTCAAAACACAGACAGTAAGAAGAGTCAGTTTTCTTGTACTTAAGACGGCATTGTGCCTTTTGTATTTAATTCCGATGCAATTTCTGTGTTTCGTCGTCAATAATAAGGTCCAAGGGATACAGTAAACCTGAAGTGAAGCATCGGAATCTAAAACCGGTGTCACAGGAAAGGTTCATATGATAGACAGTAAGAAGAGCCAGTCTTCTTGTATTTCTGTCGGCAATGTGCCTTTAGTATTTAATTCCGATGCAATTTCTGTGTTTCATCGTCAACAAGAAGGTCAGAGGGATACAGTAAACCTGAAGTGAAGCATCGGAATCTATAACTAGTGTCACAGGAATGGTTCAAAACTTAGACAGTAAGAAGAGTCAGTTTTCTTGTACTTAAGTCGGCATTGTGCCTTTTGTATTTAATTCCGATGCAATATCTGTGTTTCATCGTCAATAACAAGGTCAGAGGGATACAATAAACCTGATGTGAAGCATCGGAATCTATAACTAGAGGCACAGTAATGGTTCAAAACATAGACAGTAAGAAGAGTCAGTTATCTTGTACTTATGTAGGCATTGTGCCTTTTGTATTTAATTCCGATGCAACTTCTGTGTTTCATCGTCAATAATAAGGTCAGAGGGATACAGTACACCTAAAGTGAAGCATCAGAATCTATAACTAGTGTCACCGAAATGGTTCAAAACATAGACAGTAAGAAGAGCCAGTTTTCTTGTACTTAAGTAGGCATTGTGCTTTTTGTATATAATTACGAAGCAATTTCTGTGTTTCATCGTCAATAAGAAGGTCAGACTGATACAGTAAACGTGAAGTGAAGCATCGGAATCTATAACTAGTGTCACAGGAATGGTTCAAAACATAGACAGTAAGAAGAGTCAGTCTTCTTGTACTTAAGTCGGTATTGTGCCTTTTGTATTAATTTCCGATGCAATTTCTATGTTTCGTCTTCAATAAGAAGGTCCGAGGGATACAGTAAACCTGAAGTGAAGCATCGGAAACTATAACTAGTGTCACAGGAGTGGTTCAAAATATAGACAGTAAGAAGAGTCAGTTTTCTTGTACTTAAGTCGGCATTGTGCCTTTTGTATTTAATTCCGATGCAATTTCTGTGTTTCATCGTCAATAAAAGGTCAGAGGGATACAGTAAACCTGAAGTGAAGCATCGGAATCTATAACTAGTGTCACAGGAATGGTTCAAAACATAGACAGTAAGAAGAGTCAGTTTTCTCGTACTTAAGTCTTCATTGTGCCTTTTGTATATAATTCCGATGCAATTTCTGTGTTTCATCGTCAATAAGATGGTCAGAGGGATACAGTAAACCTGAGGTGAAGCATCGGAATCTATAACTAGTGTCACAGGAATGGTTCAAACATAGACAGTAAGAAGAGTCAATTTTCGTGTACTTAAGTCGGCATTGTGCTTTTTCTATTTGATTCCGATGCAATTTCTGCGTTTCATCGTCATTAAAAAGGTCAGAGGGATACGGTAAACCTGAAGTGAAGCATCGGAATCTATAACTAGTGTCACAGGAATGGTTCAAAACATAGACAGTAACAAGAGTCAGTTTTCTTGCACTTAAGTCGGAATTGTGCCCTTTGTATTTAATTCCGATGCAATATCTGTGTTTCATCGTCAATAACAAGGTCAGAGGGATACAATAAACCTGATGTGAAGCATCGGAATCTATAACTAGAGGCACAGTAATGGTTCAAAACATAGACAGTAAGAAGAGTCAGTTATCTTGTACTTATGTAGGCATTGTGCCTTTTGTATTTAATTCCGATGCAACTTCTGTGTTTCATCGTCAATAATAAGGTCAGAGGGATACAGTACACCTAAAGTGAAGCATCAGAATCTATAACTAGTGTCACGGAAATGGTTCAAAACATAGACAGTAAGAAGAGCCAGTTTTCTTGTACTTAAGTAGGCATTGTGCTTTTAGAATATAATTACGAAGCAATTTCTGTGTTTCATCGTCAATAAGAAGGTCAGACTGATACAGTAAACGTGAAGTGAAGCATCGGAATCTATAACTAGTGTCACAGGAATGGTTCAAAACATAGACAGTAAGAAGAGTCAGTCTTCTTGTACTTAAGTCGGTATTGTGCCTTTTGTATTAATTTCCGATGCAATTTCTATGTTTCATCTTCAATAAGAAGGTCCGAGGGATACAGTAAACCTGAAGTGAAGCATCGGAAACTATAACTAGTGTCACAGGAGTGGTTCAAAATATAGACAGTAAGAAGAGTCAGTTTTCTTGTACTTAAGTCGGCATTGTGCCTTTTGTATTTAATTCCGATGCTATTTCTGTGTGTCATCGTCAATATGAAGGTCAGAGGGATACAGTAAACCGGAAGTGAAGCATCGGAATCTATAACTAGTATCACAGGAATGGTTCAAAACATAGACAGTAAGAAGAGTCAATTTTCTTGTACTTAAGTGGGCATTGTGTCTTTTGTATTTAATTCCGATGAAATTTCTGCGTTTCATCGTCAATAAGAAGGTCAGAGGGATACAGAAAACCTGAGGTGAAGCATCGGAATATATAACTAGTGTCACAGGAATGGTTCAAAACTTAGACAGTAAGAAGAGTCAGTTTTCTTGTACTTAAGTCGTCATTGTGCCTTTTGTGTTTAATTCCGATGCAATTTCTGAGTTTCATCGTCAATAAGGAGGTCGGAGGGATACAGTAAACCTAAAGTGAAGAATCGGAATCTATAACTCGTGTCACAGGAATGGTTCAGAACATAGGCAGTAGGAAGATTCAGTCTTCTTTTACTTAAGTCGGCATTGTGCCTTTTGTATTAAATTCCGATGCAATTTCTATGTTTCATCTTCAATAAGAAGGTCCGAGGGATACAGTAAACCTGAAGTGAAGCATCCGAAACTATAACTAGTGTCACAGGAGTGATTCAAAACATAGACAGTAAGAAGAGTCAGTTTTCTTGTACTTAAGTCGGCATTGTGCCTTTTGTATTTAATTCCGATGTAATTTCTGTGTTTCATCGTCAATAATAAGGTCAGATGGATACAGTAAACCTTAAGTGAAGCATCGGAATCTATAACTAGTGTCACAGTTATGGTTCAAAACACAGACAGTAAGAAGAGTCAGTTTTCTTGTACTTAAGTCGGCATTGTGCCTTTTGTATTTAATTCCGATGCAATTTCTGTGTTTCATCGTCAATAAGAAGGTCAGAGGGATACAGTAAAACTGAAGTGAAGCATCGGAATCTACAACTAGTGTCACAGGAATGGTTCAAAACAGGGACAGTAACAAGAGTCAGTTTTCTTGTACTTAAGTCGGCATTGTGCCTTTTGTATTTAAATCCGATGCAATATCTGTGTTCCGTCGTCTATAAGAATGTCAGAGGGATACTATAAACCTGAAGTGAAGCATCGGAATCTATAACTAGTGTCACAGGAATGGTTCAAAACATAGACAGTAAGAAGAGTCAGTCTTCTTGTACTTGAGTCGGAATTGTGCCTTTTGTATTTAATTCCGATGCAATTTCTGTGTTTCATATACAATAAGGAGGACAGAGGGATACAGTAAACCTGAAGTGAAGCATCGGAATCTATAACTAGTGTCACAGGAATGGTTCAAAACATAGACAATAAGAGGAGCCAGTCTTCTTGTACTTGAGTCGGAATTGTGCCTTTTGCATTTAATTCCGATGCAATTTCTGTGTTTCATCGTAAATAAGAAGGTCAGAGGGCTACAGTAAAGCTGAAGTGAAGCATCGGAATCTATAACTAGCGTCACAGGAATGGTTCAAAACATAGAGAGTAAGATGAGACAGTCTTCTTGTACTTAAGTCGGCATTGAGCCTTTTGTATTTAATTCCGATACAGTTTCTGTGTTTTATCGTCAATATAAGGTCAGAGGGATACAGTAAACCTGAAGTGAAGCATCGGAATCTACAACTAGTGTAACAGGAATGGTTCAAAACTTAGACAGTAAGAAGAGTCAGTTTTCTTGTACTTAAGTCGGCATTGTGCCTTTTGAATTTAATTCCGATGCAAATTCTGTGTTTCGTCGTAAATAAGAAGGTCCAAGGTATACATTAAACCTGAAGTGAAGCATCGGAATCTATAACTAATGTCACATGAATGGTTCAAATCATAGACAGTAAGAAGAGTCAGTTTTCTTGTACTTATGTTGGCATTGTCCCATTTATATTTAATTCCGATTCCATTTCTGTGTTTCATCGTCAATAAGATCGTCAGAGGGTACAGAAAACCTGACGTGAAGCATCGGAATCTATAACTAGTGTCACAGGAATGGTTCAAAACATAGACAGTAAGAAGTGTCAGTTTTCTAGTACTTAAGTAGGCATTGTGCCTTGTGTATCTAATTCCGATGCAATTTCTGTGTTTCATCGTCAATAAGAAGGTCAGAGGGATACAGTAAACCTGAAGCGAAGCATCGAAATCTATAACTAGTGTCACAGGAATGGTTCAAAGCTTAGACACCAAGAAGAGTCAGTTTTCTTGTACTTATGTCGGCATTGTGCTTTTTGTATTTAATTCAGATGCAATTTCTGTGTTTCATTGTCAATAAGAAGGTCAGAGGGATACAGAAAACCTGAAGTGAAGCATCGGAATTTATAACTATGTCACATGAATGGTTCAAAACATAGACAGTGAGAAGAGTCAGTTTTCTTGTACTTAAGTCGGCATTGTGCCTTTTGTATTTAATTCCGATGCAATTTCTGTGATTCATCGTCAATAAGAAGGTCAGAGGGATACAGTAAACCGGAAGTGAAGCATCGGAATCTATAACTAGTGTCACAGGAATGGTTCAAATCATAGACAGTAAGAAGAGTCAGTTTTCTTGTACTTAAGTGGGCATTGTGTCTTTTGTATTTAATTCCGATGAAATTTCTGCGTTTCATCGTCAATAAGAAGGTCAGAGGGATTCAGAAAACCTGAGGTGAAGCATCGGAATCTATAACTAGTGTCACAGGAATGGTTCAAAACTTAGACAGTAAGAAGAGTCAGTTTTCTTGTACTTAAGTCGTCATTGTGCCTTTTGTGTTTAATTCCGATGCAATTTCTGAGTTTCATCGTCAATAAGGAGGTCGGAGGGATACAGTAAACCTAAAGTGAAGAATCGGAATCTATAACTAGTGTCACAGGAATGGTTCAGAACATAGACAGTAAGAAGAGTCAGTCTTCTTTTACTTAAGTCGGCATTGTGCCTTTTGTATTAAATTCCGATGCAATTTCTATGTTTCATCTTCAATAAGAAGGTCCAAGGGATACAGTAAACCTGAAGTGAAGCATCCGAAACTATAACTAGTGTCACAGGAGTGATTCAAAACATAGACAGTAAGAAGAGTCAGTTTTCTTGTACTTAAGTCGGCATTGTGCCTTTTGTATTTAATTCCGATGCAATTTCTGTGTTTCATCGTCAATAAGAAGGTCAGAGGGATACAGTAAACCTTAAGTGAAGCATCGGAATCTATAACTAGTGTCACAGGAACGGTTCAAAACATAGACAGTAAGAAGAGTCAGTTTTCTTGTACTTAAGTCGGCATTGTGCCTTTTGTATTTAATTCCGATGCAATTTCTGTGTTTCATCGTCAATAAGAAGGTCAGAGGGATACAGTAAAACGTAAGTGAAGCATCGGAATCTGTAACTAGTGTCACAGGAATGATTCAAAACATAGATAGTAACAAGAGTCAATTTTCTTGTACTTAAGTCGGCATTGTGCCTTTTGTATTTAAATCTGATGCAATATCTGTGTTCCATCGTCTATAAGAAGGTCAGAGGGATACTATAAACCTGAAGTGAAGCATCGGAATCTATAACTAGTGTCACAGGAATGGTTCAAAACATAGACAGTAAGAAGAGTCAGTCTTCTTGTACTTGAGTCGGAATTGTGCCTTTTGTATTTATTTGCGATGCAATTTCTGTGTTTCATATACAATAAGGAGGTCAGAGGGATACAGTAAACCTGAAGTGAAGCATCGGAATCTATAACTAGTGTCACAGGAATGGTTCAAAACATAGACAGTAAGAAGAGCCAGTCTTCTTGTACTTGAGTCGGAATTGTGCATTTTGTATTTAATTCCGATGCAATTTCTGTGTTTCATCGTAAATAAGAAGGTCAGAGGGCTACAGTAAAGCTGAAGTGAAGCATCGGAATCTATAACTAGCGTCACAGGAATGGTTCAAAACATAGAGAGTAAGATGAGACAGTCTTCTTGTACTTAAGTCGGCATTGAGCCTTTTGTATTTAATTCCGATACAATTTCTGTGTTTTATCGTCAATATAAGGTCAGAGGGATACAGTAAACCTGAAGTGAAGCTTCGGAATCTACAACTAGTGTCACAGGAATGGTTCAAAACATAGACAGTAAGAAGAGTCAGTTTTCTTGTACTTAAGTCGGCATTGTGCCTTTTGAATTTAATTCCGATGCAAATTCTGTGTTTCGTCGTCAATAAGAAGGTCCAAGGGATACATTAAACCTGAAGTGAAGCATCGGAATCTATAACTAGTGTCACATGAATGGTTCAAATCATAGGCAGTAAGAAGAGTCAGTTTTCTTGTACTTATGTTGGCATTGTCCCATTTATATTTAATTCCGATTCAATTTCTGTGTTTCATCGTCAATAAGATCGTCAGAGGGTGCAGTAAACCTGACGTAAAGCATCGGAATCTATAACTAGTGTCACAGGAATGGTTCAAACCATAGACAGTAAGAAGAGTCAGTTCTCTAGTACTTAAGTAGGCATTGTGCCTTTTGTATCTAATTCCGATGCAATTTCTGTGTTTCATCGTCAATATAAGGTCAGAGGGATACAGTAAACCTGAAGTGAAGCATCGGAATCTATAACTAGTGTCACAGGAATGGTTCAAAACATAGACAGTAAGAAGAGTCAGTTTTCTTGTACTTAAGTCGGCATTGTGCCTTTGGTATATAATTCCGATGCAATTTCTGTGTTTCATCGTCAATAAGAAGGTCAGAGGGATACAGTAAACCTGAAGTGAAGCATCGGAATCTATAACTAGTGTCACAGGAATGGTTCAAAACTTAGACACCAAGAAGAGTCTGTTTTCTTGTACTTATGTCGGCATTGTGCTTTTTGTATTTAATTCCGATGCAATTTCTGTGTTTCATTGTCAATAAGAAGGTCAGAGGGATACAGTAAACCTGAAGTGAAGCATCGAAATCTATAATTAGTGTCACAGGAATGGTTCAAACATAAAAAGTAAGAAGAGTCAGATTTCTTGTACTTAAGTCGACATTGTGCCTTTTGTATTTAATTCCGTTGCAATTTCTGTGTTTGATAGTGAATACGAAGGTCAGAGGGATACAGTAAACCTGAGGTGAAGCATCGGAATCTATAACTAGTGTCACAGGAATGGTTCAAAACATAGACAGTAAGAAGAGTCAATTTTCGTGTACTTAAGTCGGCATTGTGCCTTTTCTATTTAATTCCGATGCAATTTCTGCGTTTCATCGTCAATAAAAAGGTCAGAGGGATACGGTAAACCTGAAGTGAAGCATCGGAATCTATAACTAGTGTCACAGGAATGGTTCAAACATAGGCAGTAACAAGAGTCAGTTTTCTTGTACTAAAGTCGGCATTGTGCCCTTTGTATTTAATTCCGTTGAAATTTCTGTGTTTCATCGTCAATAAGAAGGTCAGAGGGATACGGAAAACCTGAAGTGAAGCATCGGAATTTATAACTATGTCACATGAATGGTTCAAAACATAGACAGTAAGAAGAGTCAGTTTTCTTGTACTTAAGTCGGCATTGTGCCTTTTGTATTAAATTCCGATGCAATCTCTGTGTTTCCTCGTCAATAAGAATGACAGAGGGATACAGTAAACCTGAAGTGAAGCATCGGAATCTATAACTAGTTTCACAGGAATGGTTAAAACATAGACAGTAAGAAGAGTCAGTTTTTCCTTGTACTTAAGTCGGCATTGTGCCTTTTGTATTTAATTCCGATGCAATTTCTGTGATTCATCGTCAATAAGAAGGTCAGAGGGATACAGTAAACCGGAAGTGAAGCATCGGAATCTATAACTAGTGTCACAGGAATGGTTCAAAACATAGACAGTAAGAAGAGTCAGTTTTCTTGTACTTAAGTGGGCATTGTGTCTTTTGTATTTAATTCCGATGAAATTTCTGCGTTTCATCGTCAATAAGAAGGTCAGAGGGATACAGAAAACCTGAGGTGAAGCATCGGAATCTATAACTAGTGTCACAGGAAAGATTCAAAACACAGACAGTAAGAAGAGTCAGTTTTCTTGTACTTAAGACGGCATTGTGCCTTTTGTATTTAATTCCGATGCAATTTTTGTGTTTCATCGTCAATAAGAAGGTCATAGGGATACAGTAAAACTGAATTGAAGCATCGGAATCTATAATTAGTGTCACAGGAATGGTTTAAATTATAGACAGTAAGAAGAGACAGTCTTCTTGTACTTGAGTCGGCATTGTGCCTTTTGTATATAATTCAGATGCAATTTCTGTGTTTCATCGCCAATAAGAAGGTCAGCGGGATACAGTACACCTGAAGTGAAGAATCGGAATCTATAACTAGTGTCACAATAATGGTTCAAAGCATAGACAGTAAGAAGAGTCAGTCTTCTTGTACTAAAGTTGGCATTGAGCCTTTTGTATTTAATTCCGATGCAATTTCTGTGTTTCATCGTCAATAAGAAGGTCAGAGGGATACAGTAAGCTTGAAGTGAAGCATCGGAACATATAACTAGTGTCACAGGAATGTTTCAAAACATAGACAGTAAGAAGAATCAGTTTTCTTGTACTTAAGTGGGCATTGTGTCTTTTGTATTTAATTCCGATGAGATTTCTGTGTTTCATCGTCAACAAGAAGGTTAGAGGGATACAGTAAACCTGAAGTTAAGCATCGGAATCTATAACTAGTGTCACAGGAATGGTTCGAAACATAGAAAGTAAGAAGAGTCAGTTTTCTTGTACATAAGTCGGCATTGTGCCTTTTGTATTTAATTCCGATGCAATTTCTGTGTTTCGTCGTCAATAATAAGGTCCAAGGGATACAGTAAACCTGAAGTGAAGCATCGGAATCTAAAACCGGTGTCACAGGAAAGGTTCATAACATAGACAGTAAGAAGAGCCAGTCTTCTTGTATTTCTGTCGGCAATGTGCCTTTAGTATTTAATTCCGATGCAATTTCTGTGTTTCATCGTCAATAAGAAGGTCAGCGGGATACAGTACACCTGAAGTGAAGAGTCGGAATCTATAACTAGTGTCACAATAATGGTTCAAAGCATAGACAGTAAGAAGAGTCAGTCTTCTTGTACTAAAGTCGGCATTGAGCCTTTTGTATTTAATTCCGATGCAATATCTGTGTTTCATCGTCAATAAGAAGGTCAGATGGATACAATAAACCTGATGTGAAGCATCGGAATCTATAACTAGTGGCACAGTAATGGTTCAAAACATAGACAGTAAGAAGAGTCAGTTATCTTGTACTTAAGTAGGCATTGTGCCTTTTGTATATAATTACGAAGCAATTTCTGTGATTCATCGTCAATAAGAAGGTCAGACTGATACAGTAAACGTGAAGTGAAGCATCGGAATCTATAACTAGTGTCACTGGAATGGTTCAAAACATAGACAGTAAGAAGAGTCAGTCTTCTTGTACTTAAGTCGGCATTGTGCCTTTTGTATTAATTTCCGATGCAATTTCTATGTTTCATCTTCAATAAGAAGGTCCGAGGGATACAGTAAACCTGAAGTGAAGCATCGGAAACTATAGCTAGTGTCACAGGAGTGGTTCAAAATATAGACAGTAAGAAGAGTCAGTTTTCTTGTACTTAAGTCGGCATTGTCCCTTTTGTATTTCATTCCGATGCAATTTCTGTGTTTCATCGTCAATAAGATCGTCAGAGGGTACAGTAAACCTGAAGTGAAGCATCGGAATCTATAACTAGTGTGACAGGAATGGTTCAAAACATAGACAGAAAGAAGTGTCAATTTTCTTGTACCTATGTAGGCATTGTGCCTTTTGTATTTAATTCCGATGCAATATCTGTGTTTCGTGGTCAATAAGATGGTCCATGGGATACAGTAAACCTGAAGTGAAGCATCGGAATCTAAAACGGGTCTCACAGGAAAGGTTCAAAACGTAGACAGTATGAAGGGCCAGCCCTCTTGTACATGAGTCGGCATTGTGCCTTTTGTATTTAATTCCGATGCAATTTCTGTGTTTCATCGTCAATAAGAAGGTCAGTGGGATACAATAAAGCTGAAGTGAAGCATCGGAATTTATAACTAGTGTCACAGGAATGGTTCAAAACTTAGACAGTAAGAGGAGTCAGTTTTCTTGTACTTATGTCGGCATTGTGCTTTTTGTAATTAATTCCGATGCAATTTCTGTGTTTCATCGTCAATAAGAAGGTGAGAGGGATACAGTAAAACTGAATTGAAGCATGGGAATCTATAACTAGTGTCACAGGAATGGTTTAAGACATAGACAGTAAGAAGAGCCAGTCTTCTTGTAGTTGAGTCGGCATTGTGCCTTTTGTATTTACTTCCCATGCAATTTCTGTGTTTCATCGTCTATAAGGAGGTCAGAGGGATACATTAAACCTGAAGTGAAGCATCGGAATCAATAACTAGTGTCACAGGAATGGTTCAAAACATAGATAGTAGGAAGAGTCAGTTTTTTTGTACTTAAGTCGGCATTGTGCCTTTTGTATTTAATTCCGATGCAATTTCTGTGTTTCGTTGTCAATAATAGGGTCCAAGGGATACGGTAAACCTGAAGTGAAGAATCGGTATCTATAACTAGTGTCACAGGAATGGTTCAAAGCATAGACAGTAAGAAGAGTCAGTCTTCTTGTACTTAAGTCGGCATTGAGCATTTTGTATTTAATTCCGATGCAATTTCTGTGTTTCATCGTCAATAAGAAGGTCAGAGGAATACAGTAAGCTTTAAGTGAAGCATCGGAATATATAACTAGTGTCACAGGAATGGTTCAAATCATAGACAGTAAGACAAGTCAGTTTTCTTGTACTTAAGTGGACATTGTGAGTTTTGCATTTAATTCCGACGAAATTTCGGTGTTTCATCGTCAATACGAAGGTCAGAGGGATACAGTGAACCTGAAGTGAAGCATCGGAATCCATAACTAGTGTCACAGGAATGGTTTAAAACATAGACAGTAAGAAGAGCCAGTCTTCTTGTACATGAGTCGGCATTGTGCCTTTTGAATTAAATTCCGATGCAAATTGTGTGTTTCGCCGTCAATAAGAAGGTCCAAGAAATACATTAAACCTGAAGTGAAGCATCGGAATCTATAACTAGTGTCACATGAATGGTTCAAAACATAGACAGTAAGAAGAGTCAGTTTTCTTGTACCTAAGTTGGCATTGTCCCTTTTGTATTTAATTCCGATGCAATTTCTGTGTTTCATCGTCAATAAGATCGTCAGAGGGTACAGTAAACCTGAAGTGAAGCATCGGAATCTAAAACCGGTCTCACAGGAAAGGTTCAAAACATAGACAGTATGAAGAGCCAGCCTTCTTGTACTTGAGTCGGCATTGTGCATTTTGTATTTAATTCCGATGCCATTTCTGTGTTTCATCGTCAATAAGAAGGTCAGCGGGATACAGTAAACCTGAAGTGAAGAATCGGAATCCATAACTAGTGTCACAGGAATGGTTCAAAGCATAGACAGTAAGAAGAGTCAGTTTTTTTGTACTTAAGTTCGCATTGTGCCTTTTGTATTTAATTCCGGTGCAATTTCTGTGTTTCATCGTTAATAAGGAGGTCAGAGGGATACAGTAAACCTGAAGTGAAGCATCGGAATCTATAACTAGTGTCACAGGAATGGTTCAAAACATAGAAAGTAAGAAGAGTCAGTTTTTTTGTACTTAAGTTCGCATTGTGCCTTTTGTATTTAATTCCGGTGCAATTTCTGTGTTTCGTCGTCAATACTAAGGTCCTAGGGATACAGTAAACCTGAAGTGAAGCATCGGAATCAAAACCGGTGTCACAGAAAAGGTTTATAATAAAGACAGTAAGAAGAGCCAGTCTTCTTGTATTTGAGTCGGCATTGTGCCTTTTGTATTTAATTCCGATGCCATTTCTGTGTTTCATCGTCAATAAGAAGGTCAGCTAGATTCAGTAAATCTGAAGTGAAGATTCGGAATCCATAACTAGTGTCACAGGATTGGTTCAAAGCATAGACAGTAAGAAGAGTCAGTCTTCTTGTACTTAAGTCGGCATTGAGCCATTTGTTTTTTATTCCGATGCAATTTCTGTGTTTCATCGTCAATAAGAAGGTCAGAGGGATACAGTAAGCTTGAAGTGAAGCATCGGAATAAATAACTAGTGTCACAGGAATGGTTCAAACATAGACAGTAAGACTAGTCAGTTTTCTTGTACCTAAGTGGGCATTGTGTATTTTGAATTTAATTCCGATGAAATTTCTGTGTTTCATCGTCAATAAGAAAGTCAGAGGGATACAGTAAACCTGAAGTGAAGCATCGGAATCTATAACTAGTGTGACAGGAATGGTTCAAAACATAGACAGTAAGAAGTGTCAATTTTCTTGTACCTAAGTAGGCATTGTGCCTTTTGTATTTAATTCCGATGCATTTTCTGTGTTTCGTGGTCAATAAGATGGTCCATGGGATACAGTAAACCTGAAGTGAAGCATCGGAATCTAAAACGGGTCTCACAGGAAAGGTTCAAAACGTAGACAGTATGAAGGGCCAGCACTCATGTACATGAGTCGGCATTGTGCCTTTTGTATTTAATTCCGATGCAATTTCTGTGTTTCATCGTCAATAAGAAGGTCAGTGGGATACAATAAAGCTGAAGTGAAGCATCGGAATTTATAACTAGTGTCACAGGAATGGTTCAAAACTTAGACAGTAAGAGGAGTCAGTTTTCTTGTACATATGTCGGCATTGTGCTTTTTGTAATTAATTCCGATGCAAATTCTGTGTTTCATCGTCAATAAGAAGGTGAGAGGGATACAGTAAAACTGAATTGAAGCATGGGAATCTATAACTAGTGTCACAGGAATGGTTCAAAACATAGATAGTAGGAAGAGTCAGTTTTTTTGTACTTAAGTCGGCATTGTGCCTTTTGTATTTAATTCCGATGCAATTTCTGTGTTTCGTCGTCAATAATAGGGTCCAAGGGATACGGTAAACCTGAAGTGAAGAATCGGTATCTATAACTAGTGTCACAGGAATGGTTCAAAGCATAGACAGTAAGAAGAGTCAGTCTTCTTGTACTTAAGTCGGCATTGAGCATTTTGTATTTAATTCCGATGCAATTTCTGTGTTTCATCGTCAATAAGAAGGTCAGAGGAATACAGTAAGCTTTAAGTGAAGCATCGGAATATATAACTAGTGTCACAGGAATGGTTCAAATCATAGACAGTAAGACAAGTCAGTTTTCTTGTACTTAAGTGGACATTGTGACTTTTGCATTTAATTCCGACGAAATTTCGGTGTTTCATCGTCAATACGAAGGTCAGAGGGATACAGTGAACCTGAAGTGAAGCATCAGAATCCATAACTAGTGTCACAGGAATGGTTTAAAACATAGACAGTAAGAAGAGCCAGTCTTCTTGTACATGAGTCGGCATTGTGCCTTTTGAATTAAATTCCGATGCAAATTGTGTGTTTCGCCGTCAATAAGAAGGTCCAAGAAATACATTAAACCTGAAGTGAAGCATCGGAATCTATAACTAGTGTCACATGAATGGTTCAAAACATAGAGAGTAAGAAGAGTCAGTTTTCTTGTACCTAAGTTGGCATTGTCCCTTTTGTATTTAATTCCGATGCAATTTCTGTGTTTCATCGTCAATAAGATCGTCAGAGGGTACAGTAAACCTGAAGTGATGCATCGGAATCTAAAACCGGTCTCACAGGAAAGGTTCAAAACATAGACAGTATGAAGAGCCAGCCTTCTTGTACTTGAGTCGGCATTGTGCATTTTGTATTTAATTCCGATGCCATTTCTGTGTTTCATCGTCAATAAGAAGGTCAGCGGGATACAGTAAACCTGAAGTGAAGAATCGGAATCCATAACTAGTGTCACAGGAATGGTTCAAAACATAGACAGTAAGAAGAGTCAGTTTTTTTGTACTTAAGTTCGCATTGTGCCTTTTGTATTTAATTCCGGTGCAATTTCTGTGTTTCATCGTTAATAAGGAGGTCAGAGGGATACAGTAAACCTGAAGTGAAGCATCGGAATCTATAACTAGTGTCACAGGAATGGTTCAAAACATAGAAAGTAAGAAGAGTCAGTTTTTTTGTACTTAAGTTCGCATTGTGCCTTTTGTATTTAATTCCGGTGCAATTTCTGTGTTTCGTCGTCAATACTAAGGTCCTAGGGATACAGTAAACCTGAAGTGAAGCATCGGAATCAAAACCGGTGTCACAGAAAAGGTTTATAATATAGACAGTAAGAAGAGCCAGTCTTCTTGTATTTGAGTCGGCATTGTGCCTTTTGTATTTAATTCCGATGCCATTTCTGTGTTTCATCGTCAATAAGAAGGTCAGCTGGATTCAGTAAATCTGAAGTGAAGAATCGGAATCCATAACTAGTGTCACAGGAATGGTTCAAAGCATAGACAGTAAGAAGAGTCAGTCTTCTTGTACTTAAGTCGGCATTGAGCCATTTGTTTTTTATTCCGATGCAATTTCTGTGTTTCATCGTCAATAAGAAGGTCAGAGGGATACAGTAAGCTTGAAGTGAAGCATCGGAATAAATAACTAGTGTCACAGGAATGGTTCAAACATAGACAGTAAGACTAGTCAGTTTTCTTGTACCTAAGTGGGCATTGTGTATTTTGAATTTAATTCCGTTGAAATTTCTGTGTTTCATCGTCAATAAGAAAGTCAGAGGGATACAGTAAACCTGAAGTGAAGCATCGGAATCTATAACTAGTGTGACAGGAATGGTTCAAAACATAGACAGTAAGAAGTGTCAATTTTCTTGTACCTATGTAGGCATTGTGCCTTTTGTATTTAATTCCGATGCAATTTCTGTGTTTCGTGGTCAATAAGATGGTCCATGGGATACAGTAAACCTGAAGTGAAGCATCGGAATCTAAAACGGGTCTCACAGGAAAGGTTCAAAACGTAGACAGTATGAAGGGCCAGCCCTCTTGTACATGAGTCGGCATTGTGCCTTTTGTATTTAATTCCGATGCAATTTCTGTGTTTCATCGTCAATAAGAAGGTCAGTGGGATACAATAAAGCTGAAGTGAAGCATCGGAATTTATAACTAGTGTCACAGGAATGGTTCAAAACTTAGACAGTAAGAGGAGTCAGTTTTCTTGTACTTATGTCGGCATTGTGCTTTTTGTAATTAATTCCGATGCAATTTCTGTGTTTCATCGTCAATAAGAAGGTGAGAGGGATACAGTAAAACTGAATTGAAGCATGGGAATCTATAACTAGTGTCACAGGAATGGTTTAAGACATAGACAGTAAGAAGAGCCAGTCTTCTTGTAGTTGAGTCGGCATTGTGCCTTTTGTATTTAATTCCCATGCAATTTCTGTGTTTCATCGTCTAAAAGGAGGTCAGAGGGATACATTAAACCTGAAGTGAAGCATCGGAATCAATAACTAGTGTCACAGGAATGGTTCAAAACATAGATAGTAGGAAGAGTCAGTTGTTTTGTACTTAAGTCGGCATTGTGCCTTTTGTATGTAATTCCGATGCAATTTCTGTGTTTCGTCGTCAATAATAGGGTCCAAGGGATACGGTAAACCTGAAGTGAAGAATCGGTATCTATAACTAGTGTCACAGGAATGGTTCAAAGCATAGACAGTAAGAAGAGTCAGTCTTCTTGTACTTAAGTCGGCATTGAGCATTTTGTATTTAATTCCGATGCAATTTCTGTGTTTCATCGTCAATAAGAAGGTCAGAGGAATACAGTAAGCTTTAAGTGAAGCATCGGAATATATAACTAGTGTCACAGGAATGGTTCAAATCATAGACAGTAAGACAAGTCAGTTTTCTTGTACTTAAGTGGACATTGTGACTTTTGCATTTAATTCCGACGAAATTTCGGTGTTTCATCGTCAATACGAAGGTCAGAGGGATACAGTGAACCTGAAGTGAAGCATCAGAATCCATAACTAGTGTCACAGGAATGGTTTAAAACATAGACAGTAAGAAGAGCCAGTCTTCTTGTACATGAGTCGGCATTGTGCCTTTTGAATTAAATTCCGATGCAAATTGTGTGTTTCGCCGTCAATAAGAAGGTCCAAGAAATACATTAAACCTGAAGTGAAGCATCGGAATCTATAACTAGTGTCACATGAATGGTTCAAAACATAGAGAGTAAGAAGAGTCAGTTTTCTTGTACCTAAGTTGGCATTGTCCCTTTTGTATTTAATTCCGATGCAATTTCTGTGTTTCATCGTCAATAAGATCGTCAGAGGGTACAGTAAACCTGAAGTGATGCATCGGAATCTAAAACCGGTCTCACAGGAAAGGTTCAAAACATAGACAGTATGAAGAGCCAGCCTTCTTGTACTTGAGTCGGCATTGTGCATTTTGTATTTAATTCCGATGCCATTTCTGTGTTTCATCGTCAATAAGAAGGTCAGCGGGATACAGTAAACCTGAAGTGAAGAATCGGAATCCATAACTAGTGTCACAGGAATGGTTCAAAACATAGACAGTAAGAAGAGTCAGTTTTTTTGTACTTAAGTTCGCATTGTGCCTTTTGTATTTAATTCCGGTGCAATTTCTGTGTTTCATCGTTAATAAGGAGGTCAGAGGGATACAGTAAACCTGAAGTGAAGCATCGGAATCTATAACTAGTGTGACAGGAATGGTTCAAAACATAGACAGTAAGAAGTGTCAATTTTCTTGTACCTATGTAGGCATTGTGCCTTTTGTATTTAATTCCGATGCAATTTCTGTGTTTCGTGGTCAATAAGATGGTCCATGGGATACAGTAAACCTGAAGTGAAGCATCGGAATCTAAAACGGGTCTCACAGGAAAGGTTCAAAACGTAGACAGTATGAAGGGCCAGCCCTCTTGTACATGAGTCGGCATTGTGCCTTTTGTATTTAATTCCGATGCAATTTCTGTGTTTCATCGTCAATAAGAAGGTCAGTGGGATACAATAAAGCTGAAGTGAAGCATCGGAATTTATAACTAGTGTCACAGGAATGGTTCAAAACTTAGACAGTAAGAGGAGTCAGTTTTCTTGTACTTATGTCGGCATTGTGCTTTTTGTAATTAATTCCGATGCAATTTCTGTGTTTCATCGTCAATAAGAAGGTGAGAGGGATACAGTAAAACTGAATTGAAGCATGGGAATCTATAACTAGTGTCACAGGAATGGTTTAAGACATAGACAGTAAGAAGAGCCAGTCTTCTTGTAGTTGAGTCGGCATTGTGCCTTTTGTATTTAATTCCCATGCAATTTCTGTGTTTCATCGTCTAAAAGGAGGTCAGAGGGATACATTAAACCTGAAGTGAAGCATCGGAATCAATAACTAGTGTCACAGGAATGGTTCAAAACATAGATAGTAGGAAGAGTCAGTTTTTTTGTACTTAAGTCGGCATTGTGCCTTTTGTATTTAATTCCGATGCAATTTCTGTGTTTCGTCGTCAATAATAGGGTCCAAGGGATACGGTAAACCTGAAGTGAAGAATCGGTATCTATAACTAGTGTCACAGGAATGGTTCAAAGCATAGACAGTAAGAAGAGTCAGTCTTCTTGTACTTAAGTCGGCATTGAGCATTTTGTATTTTATTCCGGTGCAATTTCTGTGTTTCATCGTCAATAAGAAGGTCAGAGGAATACAGTAAGCTTTAAGTGAAGCATCGGAATATATAACTAGTGTCACAGGAATGGTTCAAATCATAGACAGTAAGACAAGTCAGTTTTCTTGTACTTAAGTGGACATTGTGAGTTTTGCATTTAATTCCGACGAAATTTCGGTGTTTCATCGTCAATACGAAGGTCAGAGGGATACAGTGAACCTGAAGTGAAGCATCGGAATCCATAACTAGTGTCACAGGAATGGTTTAAAACATAGACAGTAAGAAGAGCCAGTCTTCTTGTACATGAGTCGGCATTGTGCCTTTTGAATTAAATTCCGATGCAAATTGTGTGTTTCGCCGTCAATAAGAAGGTCCAAGAAATACATTAAACCTGAAGTGAAGCATCGGAATCTATAACTAGTGTCACATGAATGGTTCAAAACATAGACAGTAAGAAGAGGTAGTTTTCTTGTACCTAAGTTGGCATTGTCCCTTTTGTATTTAATTCCGATGCAATTTCTGTGTTTCATCGTCAATAAGATCGTCAGAGGGTACAGTAAACCTGAAGTGAAGCATCGGAATCTAAAACCGGTCTCACAGGAAAGGTTCAAAACATAAACAGTATGAAGAGCCAGCCTTCTTGTACTTGAGTCGGCATTGTGCATTTTGTATTTAATTCCGATGCCATTTCTGTGTTTCATCGTCAATAAGAAGGTCAGCGGGATACAGTAAACCTGAAGTGAAGAATCGGAATCCATAACTAGTGTCACAGGAATGGTTCAAAGCATAGACAGTAAGAAGAGTCAGTTTTTTTGTACTTAAGTTCGCATTGTGCCTTTTGTATTTAATTCCGGTGCAATTTCTGTGTTTCATCGTTAATAAGGAGGTCAGAGGGATACAGTAAACCTGAAGTGAAGCATCGGAATCTATAACTAGTGTCACAGGAATGGTTCAAAACATAGAAAATAAGAAGAGTCAGTTTTTTTGTACTTAAGTTCGCATTGTGCCTTTTGTATTTAATTCCGGTGCAATTTCTGTGTTTCGTCGTCAATACTAAGGTCCTAGGGATACAGTAAACCTGAAGTGAAGCATCGGAATCAAAACCGGTGTCACAGAAAAGGTTTATAATAAAGACAGTAAGAAGAGCCAGTCTTCTTGTATTTGAGTCGGCATTGTGCCTTTTGTATTTAATTCCGATGCCATTTCTGTGTTTCATCGTCAATAAGAAGGTCAGCTGGATTCAGTAAATCTGAAGTGAAGAATCGGAATCCATAACTAGTGTCACAGGATTGGTTCAAAGCATAGACAGTAAGAAGAGTCAGTCTTCTTGTACTTAAGTCGGCATTGAGCCATTTGTTTTTTATTCCGATGCAATTTCTGTGTTTCATCGTCAATAAGAAGGTCAGAGGGATACAGTAAGCTTGAAGTGAAGCATCGGAATAAATAACTAGTGTCACAGGAATGGTTCAAACATAGACAGTAAGACTAGTCAGTTTTCTTGTACCTAAGTGGGCATTGTGTATTTTGAATTTAATTCCGATGAAATTTCTGTGTTTCATCGTCAATAAGAAAGTCAGAGGGATACAGTAAACCTGAAGTGAAGCATCGGAATCTATAACTAGTGTGACAGGAATGGTTCAAAACATAGACAGTAAGAAGTGTCAATTTTCTTGTACCTAAGTAGGCATTGTGCTTTTTGTATTTAATTCCGATGCATTTTCTGTGTTTCGTGGTCAATAAGATGGTCCATGGGATACAGTAAACCTGAAGTGAAGCATCGGAATCTAAAACGGGTCTCACAGGAAAGGTTCAAAACGTAGACAGTATGAAGGGCCAGCCCTCTTGTACATGAGTCGGCATTGTGCCTTTTGTATTTAATTCCGATGCAATTTCTGTGTTTCATCGTCAATAAGAAGGTCAGTGGGATACAATAAAGCTGAAGTGAAGCATCGGAATTTATAACTAGTGTCACAGGAATGGTTCAAAACTTAGACAGTAAGAGGAGTCAGTTTTCTTGTACATATGTCGGCATTGTGCTTTTTGTAATTAATTCCGATGCAAATTCTGTGTTTCATCGTCAATAAGAAGGTGAGAGGGATACAGTAAAACTGAATTGAAGCATGGGAATCTATAACTAGTGTCACAGGAATGGTTTAAGACATAGACAGTAAGAAGAGCCAGTCTTCTTGTAGTTGAGTCGGCATTGTGCCTTTTGTATTTAATTCCCATGCAATTTCTGTGTTTCATCGTCTATAAGGAGGTCAGAGGGATACATTAAACCTGAAGTGAAGCATCGGAATCAATAACTAGTGTCACAGGAATGGTTCAAAACATAGATAGTAGGAAGAGTCAGTTGTTTTGTACTTAAGTCGGCATTGTGCCTTTTGTATTTAATTCCGATGCAATTTCTGTGTTTCGTCGTCAATAATAGGGTCCAAGGGATACGGTAAACCTGAAGTGAAGAATCGGTATCTATAACTAGTGTCACAGGAATGGTTCAAAGCATAGACAGTAAGAAGAGTCAGTCTTCTTGTACTTAAGTCGGCATTGAGCATTTTGTATTTAATTCCGATGCAATTTCTGTGTTTCATCGTCAATAAGAAGGTCAGAGGAATACAGTAAGCTTTAAGTGAAGCATCGGAATACATAACTAGTGTCACAGGAATGGTTCAAATCATAGACAGTAAGACAAGTCAGTTTTCTTGTACTTAAGTGGACATTGTGACTTTTGCATTTAATTCCGACGAAATTTCGGTGTTTCATCGTCAATACGAAGGTCAGAGGGATACAGTGAACCTGAAGTGAAGCATCAGAATCCATAACTAGTGTCACAGGAATGGTTTAAAACATAGACAGTAAGAAGAGCCAGTCTTCTTGTACATGAGTCGGCATTGTGCCTTTTGAATTAAATTCCGATGCAAATTGTGTGTTTCGCCGTCAATAAGAAGGTCCAAGAAATACATTAAACCTGAAGTGAAGCATCGGAATCTATAACTAGTGTCACATGAATGGTTCAAAACATAGACAGTAAGAAGAGTCAGTTTTCTTGTACCTAAGTTGGCATTGTCCCTTTTGTATTTAATTCCGATGCTATTACTGTGTTTCATCGTCAATAAGATCGTCAGAGGGTACAGTAAACCTGAGGTGAAGCATCGGAATCTAAAACCGGTCTCACAGGAAAGGTTCAAAACATAGACAGTATGAAGAGCCAGCCTTCTTGTACTTGAGTCGGCATTGTGCATTTTGTATGTAATTCCAATGCCATTTCTGTGTTTCATCGTCAATAAGAAGGTCAGCGGGATACAGTAAACCTGAAGTGAAGAATCGGAATCCATAACTAGTGTCACAGGAATGGTTCAAAGCATAGACAGTAAGAAGAGTCAGTTTTTTTGTACTTAAGTTCGCATTGTGCCTTTTGTATTTAATTCCGGTGCAATTTCTGTGTTTCATCGTTAATAAGGAGGTCAGAGGGATACAGTAAACCTGAAGTGAAGCATCGGAATCTATAGCTAGTGTCACAGGAATGGTTCAAAACATAGAAAGTAAGAAGAGTCAGTTTTTTTGTACTTAAGTTCGCATTGTGCCTTTTGTATTTAATTCCGGTGCAATTTCTGTGTTTCGTCGTCAATACTAAGGTCCTAGGGATACAGTAAACCTGAAGTGAAGCATCGGAATCAAAACCGGTGTCACAGAAAAGGTTTATAATATAGACAGTAAGAAGAGCCAGTCTTCTTGTATTTGAGTCGGCATTGTGCCTTTTGTATTTAATTCCGATGCCATTTCTGTGTTTCATCGTCAATAAGAAGGTCAGCTGGATTCAGTAAATCTGAAGTGAAGAATCGGAATCCATAACTAGTGTCACAGGAATGGTTCGAAGCATAGACAGTAAGAAGAGTCAGTCTTCTTGTACTTAAGTCGGCATTGAGCCATTTGTTTTTTATTCCGATGCAATTTCTGTATTTCATCGTCAATAAGAAGGTCAGAGGGATACAGTAAGCTTGAAGTGAAGCATCGGAATAAATAACTAGTGTCACAGGAATGGTTCAAACATAGACAGTAAGACTAGTCAGTTTTCTTGTACCTAAGTGGGCATTGTGTATTTTGAATTTAATTCCGATGAAATTTCTGTGTTTCATCGTCAATAAGAAAGTCAGAGGGATACAGTAAACCTGAAGTGAAGCATCGGAATCTATAAGTAGTGTCACAGGAATGGTTCAAAACATAGACAGTAAGAAGATTCAGATTTCTTGTACTTAAGACGGCATTGTGCCTTTTGTATTTAATTCCGATGCAATATCTGTGTTTCATCGTCAATAAGAAGGTCAGAGGGATACAATAAACCTAATGTGAAGCATCGGAATCTATAACTACAGGCACAGGAATGGTTCAAAACATAGACAGTAAGAAGAGTCAGTTATCTTGTACTTTAGTAGGCATTGTGCTTTTGTATTTAATTCCGATGCAATTTCTGTGTTTCATCGTCATTAAGAAGGTCAGAGGGCTACAGTAAAGCTGAAGTGAAGCATCGGAATCTATAACTAGCGTCACAGGAATGGTTCAAAACATAGACAGTAAGAAGATTCAGATTTCTTGTACTTAGGTCGCCATTGTGCCTTTTGTATTTAATTCCGATGCAATTTCTGAGATTCATCGTCAATAAGAAGGTCCGAGGGATACAGTAAACCTGAAGTGAAGCACCCGAAACTATAACTAGTGTCACAGGAGTGATTCAAAACATAGACAGTAAGAAGAGTCAGTTTCCTTGTACTTAAGTCGGCATTGTGCCTTTTGTATTTAATAATGATGCAATTTCTGTGTTTCATCGTCAATAAGAAGGACAGAGGGATACAGTAAACCTTACGTGAAGCATCGGAATCTATAACTAGTGTCACAGGAATGGTTCAAAACATAGACAGTAAGTAGAGTCAGTTTTCTTGTACTTAAGTCGGCATTGTGCCTTTTGTATTTAATTCCGATGCAATATCTGTGTTTCACCGTCTATAAGAAGGTCAGAGGGATACAGTAATCCTGAAGTGAAGCATCGGAATCTATAACTAGTGTCACAGGAATGGTTCAAACATAGACAGTAAAAAGAGTCAGTTTTCTTGTACTTAAGTCGGCATTGTGCCTTTTGTATTTAATTCCGATGCAATTTCTGTGTTTCATCGTCAATAAGAAGGTCAGAGGGCTACAGTAAAGCTGAAGTGAAGCATCGGAATCTATAACTAGCGTCACAGGAATGGTTAAAAGCATAGAGAGTAAGATGAGACAGTCTTCTTGTACTTAAGTCGGCATTGAGCCTTTTGTATTTAATTCCGATGCAATTTCTGTGTTTCATCGTCAATATAAGGTCAGAGGGATACAGTAAACCTGAAGTGAAGCATCGGAATCCATAAGTAATGTCACAGGAATGGTTCAAAACATAGGCAGTAAGAAGAGTCAGTTTTCTTGTACTTAAGTCGGCATTGTGCCTTTTGAATTTAATTCCGATGTACTTTCTGTGTTTCGTGGTCAATAAGAAGGTCCATGGGATACAGTAAACCTGAAGTGAAGCATCGGAATCTAAAATCGGTCTCACAGGAAAGGTTCACAACATAGACAGTATGAAGAGCCAGCCTTCTTGTACTTGAGTCAGCATTGTGCATTTTGTATTTAATTCCGATGCAATTTCTGTGTTTCATCGTCAACAAGAAGGTCAGAGGGATACAGTAAAGCAGAGGTGAGGCATCGGAATCTATAACTAGTGTCACAGGAATGGTTCAATACTTAGACACTAAGAAGAGTCAGTTTTTTGTACTTATGTCGGCATTGTGCTTTATGTATTTAATTCCGATGCACTTTCTGTGTTTCATCGTCAATAAGAAGGTCAGAGGGATACAGTAAACCTGAAGTGAAGCATCCGAAACTATAACTAGTGTCACAGGAATGGTTCAAAACATAGACAGTAAGAAGAGTCAGTTTTCTTGTACTTATGTCGGCATTGTGCCTTTTGTAATTAATTCCAATGCAATTTCTGTGTTTCACCGCCAATAAGAAGTTCAGAGGGAGGCAGTGAACCTGAAGTCGTGCATCCGAATCCATAACTAGTGTCACAGGAATGGTTCAAAACATAGACAGTAAGAAGAGCCAGTCTTCTTGTACTTGAGTCGGCATTGTGCCTTTTGTATTTAATTCCGATGCAATACCTGTGTTTCATCGACAATAAGGAGGTCAGAGCGATACAGTAAACCTGAAGTAAAGCATCGGAATCTATAACTAGTGTCACAGGAATGGTTCAAAACATAGTCAGTAAGAAGAGCCAGTCTTCTTGTACTTGAGTCGGAATTGTGCCTTTTGTATTCAATTCCGAATCAATTTCTGTGTTTCATCGCCAATAAGAAGGTCAGAGGGCTACAGTAAAGCTGAAGTGAAGCATCGGAATCTATAACTAGCGTCACAGGAATGGTTAAAATCATAGAGAGTAAGATGAGACAGTCTTCTTGTACTTAAGTCGGCATTGAGCCTTTTGTATTTAATTCCGATGCAATTTCTGTGTTTCATCGTCAATATAAGGTCAGAGGGATACAGTAAACCTGAAGTGAAGCATCGGAATCAATAAGTAATGTCACAGGAATGGTTCAAAACATAGGCAGTAAGAAGAGTCAGTTTTCTTGTACTTAAGTCGGCATTGTGCCTTTTGAATTTAATTCCGATGTACTTTCTGTGTTTCGTGGTCAATAAGAAGGTCCATGGGATACAGTAAACCTTAAGTGAAGCATCGGAATCTATAACTAGTGTCACATGAATGGTTCAAAGCATAGAGAGTAAGAAGAGTCAGTTTTCTTGTACTTAAGTCAGCATTGTGCCTTTTGTATTTAATTCCGATGCAATATCTGTGTTTCATCGTCTATAAGAAGGTCAGCGGGATACAGTAAACCTGAAGTGAAGCATCGGAATCTATAACTAGTGTCACAGGAATGGTTCAAACATAGGCACTAAGAAGAGTCAGTTTTCTTGTACTTAAGTCGGCATTGTGCCTTTTGTATTTAATTCCGATGCAATTTCTGTGTTTCATCGACAATAAGGAGGTCAGACGGATACAGTAAACCTGAAGTGAAGCATCGGAATCTATAACTAGTGTCACAGGATTGGTTCAAAACATAGTCAGTAAGAAGAGCCAGTCTTCTTGTACTTGAGTCGGAATTGTGACTTTTGTATTTAATTCCGATGCAATTTCTGTGTTTCATCGTCAATAAGAAGGTCAGAGGGCTACAGTAAAGCTGAAGTGAAGCATCGGAATCTATAACTAGCGTCACAGGAATGGTTCAAATTATAGAGAGTAAGATGAGGCAGTCTTCTTGTACTTAAGTCGGCATTGAGCCTTTTGTATTTAATTCCGATGCAATTTCTGTGTTTCATCGTCAATATAAGGTCAGAGGGATACAGTAAACCTGAAGTGTAGCATCGGAATCAATAAGTAATGTCACAGGAATGGTTCAAAACATAGGCAGTAAGAAGAGTCAGTTTTCTTGTACTTAAGTCGGCATTGTGCCTTTTGAATTTAATTCCGATGTACTTTCTGTGTTTCGAGGTCAATAAGAAGGTCCATGGGATACAGTAAACCTGAAGTGAAGCATCGGAATCTAAAATCGGCCTCACAGGAAAGGTTCAAAACATAGACAGTATGAAGAGCCAGCCTTCTTGTACTTGAGTCAGCATTGTGCCTTTTGTATTTAATTCCGATACAATTTCTGTGTTTCATCGTCAACAAGAAGGTCAGAGGGATACAGTAAAGCTGAGGTGAAGCATCGGAATCTATAACTAGTGTCACAGGAATGGTTCAATACTTAGACACTAAATAGAGTCAGTTTTTTTGTACTTATGTCGGCATTGTGCTTTATGTATTTAATTCCGATGCACTTTCTGTGTTTCATCGTCAATAAGGAGGTCAGAGGGATACAGTAAACCTGAAGTGAAGCATCCGAAACTATAACTAGTGTCACAGGAATGGTTCAAACACAGACACTAAGAAGAGTCAGATTTCTTGTACTTATGTCGGCATTGTGCCTTTTGTATTAATTTCCGATGCAATTTCTATGCTTCATCTTCAATAAGAAGGTCCGAGGGATACAGTAAACCTGAAGTGAAGCATCGGAAACTATAACTAGTGTCACAGGAGTAGTTCATAACATAGACAGTAAGAAGAGCCAGTTTTCTTGTACTTAAGTCGGCATTGTGCCTTTTGTATTTAATTCCGATGCAATTTCTGTGTTTCATCGTCTATAAGAAGGGCAGAGGGATACAGTAAACCTGAAGTGAACCATCGGAATCTATAACTAGTGTCACAGGAATGGTTCAAAAACATAGACAGTAAGAAGAGTCAGTTTTCTTGTACTTATGTCGGCATTGTGCCTTTTGTAATTAATTCCAATGCAATTTCTGTGTTTCACCGCCAATAAGAAGTTCAGAGGGAGGCAGTGAACCTGAAGTCGAGCATCCGAATCCATCACTAGTGTCACAGGAATGGTTCAAAACATAGACAGTAAGAAGAGCCAGTCTTGTTGTACTTGAGTCGGCATTGTGCCTTTTGTATTTAATTCCGATGCAATACCTGTGTTTCATCGACAATAAGGACGTCAGAGGGATACAGTAAACCTGACGTGAAGCATCGGAATCTATAACTAGTGTCACAGGAATGGTTCAAAACATAGACAGTAAGAAGAGCCAGTCGTCCTGTACTTGGGTCGGAATTGTGCCTTTTGTATTTAATTCCGATGCAATTTCTGTGTTTCATCGTCAATAAGAAGGTGAGAGGGATACAGTAAAGCTGAAGTAAAGCATCGGACTCTATAACTAGTGTCACAGGAATGGTTCAAAACATAGAGAGTAAGATGAGACAGTCTTCTTGTACTGAAGTCGGCATTGAGCCTTTTGTATTTAATTCCGATGCAATTTCTGTGTTTCATCGTCAATAAGAAGGTGAGAGGGATACAGTAAAACTGAATTGAAGCATCGGAATCTACAACTAGTCTCACAGGAATGGTTTAAACATAGACAGTAAGAAGAGCCAGTCTTCTTGTAGTTGAGTCGGCATTGTGCTTTTTGTATTTAATTCCGATGCAATTTCTGTGTTTCATCGTCAATAAGGAGGTCAGAGGGAATCAGTAAACCTGAAGTGAAGCATCGGAATCAATAACTAGTGTCACAGGTATGGTTCAAAACATACATAGTAAGAAGAGTCAGTTTTTTTGTACTTATGTCGGCATTGTGCCTTTTGTATTTAATTCCGATGCAATTTCTGTGTTTCGTCGTCAACAATATGGTCCAAGGGATATAGTAAACCTGAAGTGAAGAATCGGAATCTATAACTAGTGTCACAGGAATGGTTCAAAGCATAGACAGTAAGAAGAGTCAGTCTTCTTGTACTTAAGTCGGCATTGAGCCTTTTGTATTTAATTCCGATGCAATTTCTGTGTTTCATCGTCAATAAGAAGGTCAGAGGGATACAGTAAGCTTGAAGTGAAGCATCGGAATATATAACTAGTGTCACAGGAATGCTTCAAATCATAGACAGTAAGACGAGTCGGTTTTTTGTACTTAAGTGGACATTGTGACTTTTGTATTTAATTCCGACGAAATTTCGGTGTTTCATCGTCAATACGAAGGTCAGAGGGATACAGTAAACCTGAAGTGAAACATCGGAATCTATAACTAGTGTCACAGGAATGGTTCGAAACATAGACAGTAAGAAGATTCAGTTTTCGTGTACTTAAGACGGCATTGTGCCTTTTGTATTTAATTCCGATGCAATATCTGTGTTTCATCGTCAATAAGAAGGTCAGAGGAATACAATAAACCTGATGTGAAGCATGGAAATCTGTAACTAGTGGCACAGGAATGGTTCAAAACATAAACAGTAAGAAGAGCCAGTCTCCTTGTACTTGAGTCGGAATTGTGCCTTTTGTATTTAATTCCGATGCAATTTCTGTGTTTCATCGTCAATAAGAAGGTGAGAGGGATACAGAAAGGCTGAAGTGAAGCATCGGAATCTATAACTAGTGTCACAGGAATGGTTCAAAACATAGAGAGTAAGATGAGACAGTCTTCTTGTACTTAAGTCGGCATTGAGCATTTTGTACTTAATTCCGATGCAATTTCTGTGTTTCATCGCCAATATAAGGTCAGAGGGATACAGTAAACCTGAAGTGAAGCATCGGAATCTATAACTAGTGTCACGGGAATGGTTCAAAACATAGACAGTAAGAAGAGTCAGTTTTCTAGTACCTAGGTTGGCATTGTCCCTTTTGTATTTAATTCCGATGCAATTTCTGTGTTTCATCGTCAACAAGATCGTCAGAGGGTACAGTAAACCTGAAGTGAAACATCGGAATCTGAAACCGGTCTCACAGGAAAGGTTCAAAACTTAGACAGTATGAAGAGCCAGCCTTCTTGTACTTGAGTCTGCATTGTGCCTTTTGTATTTAATTCCGATGCAATTTCAGTGTTTCATCGTCAATAAGAAGGTCAGAGGGATACAGCAAAGCTGAAGTGAAGCATCGGAATCTATAACTAGTGTCACAGGAATGGTTCAAAACTTAGACAATAAGAAGAGTCAGTTTTCTTGTACTTATGTCGG
Source organism: Schistocerca americana (assembly GCF_021461395.2). NCBI lineage: Eukaryota > Metazoa > Arthropoda > Insecta > Orthoptera > Acrididae > Schistocerca > Schistocerca americana. The sequence goes on along the minus strand of NC_060125.1, from coordinate 11,240,607 downwards.
CATTGTGCTTTTTCCATTTAATTCCGATGCAATTTCTGTGTTTCATCGTCAATAAGAAGATCAGAGGGATACAGTAAAACTGAATTGAAGCATCGGAATCTATATCTAGTGTCACAGGAATAGGTTAAAACATAGACAGTAAGAAGAGCCAGTCTTCTTGTACTTGAGTCGGCATTGTGCCTTTTGTATTCAAATCCGATGCAATTTCTGTGTTTCATCGTTAATAAGGAGGTCAGAGGGATACAGTAAACCTGAAGTGAAGCATCGGAGTCTATAACTAGTGTCACAGGAATGGTTCAAAACATAGAAAGTAAGAAGAGCCAGTCTTCTTGTAGTTGAGTCGGCATTGTGCGTTTTGTATTTAATTCCGAAGAAGTTTCTGTGTTTCATCGTCAATAAGAAGGTCAGAGGGATACAGTAAACCTGAAGTGAAACATCGGAATCTATAACTAGTGTCACAGGAATGGTTCAAAACTTAGACAATAAGAAGAGTCAGTTTTTTTGTACTTAAGTTCGCATTGTGCCTTTTGTATTTAATTCCGGTGCAATTTCTGTGTTTCGTCGTCAATAATTAGGTCCAAGGGATACAGTAAACCTGAAGTGAAGCATCGGAATCAAAACCGGTGTCACAGAAAAGGTTCATAATATAGACAGTAAGAAGAGCCAGTCTTCTTGTATTTGAGTCGGCATTGTCCCTTTTGTATCTAATTCCGATGCCATTTCTGTGTTTCATCGTCAATAAGTAGGTCAGCGGGATTCAGTAAACCTGAAGTGAAGAATCGGAATCCATAACTAGTGTCACAGGAATGGTTCAAAGCATAGACAGTAAGAAGAGTCAGGCTTCTTGTACTTAAGTCGGCATTGAGCCATTTGTATTTTATTCCGATGCAATTTCTGTGTTTCATCGTCAATAAGAAGGTCAGACTGATACAGTAAACAAGAAGTGAAGCATCGGAATCTATAACTAGTGTCACAGGAATGGTTCAAAACATTGACAGTAAGAAGAGTCAGTTTTCTTGTACTTAAGTCGTCATTGTGCCTTTTGTATTTAATTCCGATGCAATTTCTGTGTTTCATCGTCAATAAGAAGGTCAGAGGGATACAGTAAACCTTACGTGAAGCATCGGAATCTATAACTAGTGTCACAGGAATGGTTCAAAACATAGACAGTAAGAAGAGTCAGTTTTCTTGTACTTATGTAGGCATTGTGCCTTTTGTATTTAATTCCGATGCATTTTCTGTGTTTCGTGGTCAATAAGATGGTCCATGGGATACAGTAAACCTGAAGTGAAGCATCGGAATCTAAAACGGGTCTCACAGGAAAGGTTCAAAACGTAGACAGTATGAAGGGCCAGCCCTCTTGTACATGAGTCGGCATTGTGCCTTTTGTATTTAATTCCGATGCAATTTCTGTGTTTCATCGTCAATAAGAAGGTCAGTGGGATACAATAAAGCTGAAGTGAAGCATCGGAATTTATAACTAGTGTCACAGGAATGGTTCAAAACTTAGACAGTAAGAGGAGTCAGTTTTCTTGTACTTATGTCGGCATTGTGCTTTTTGTAATTAATTCCGATGCAATTTCTGTGTTTCATCGTCAATAAGGAGGTCAGAGGGATACAGTAAACCTGAAGTGAAGCATCGGAATCTGTAACTAGTGTCACAGGAATGGTTCAAAACATAGATAGTAAGAAGAGTCAGTTTTTTTGTACATAAGTCGGCATTGTGCCTTTTGTATTTAATTCCGATGCAATTTCTGTGTTTCGTCGTCAATAATAAGGTCCAAGGGATACAGTAAACTTGAAGTGAAGAATCGGAATCTATAACTAGTGTCACAGGAATGGTTCAAAGCATAGACAGTAAGAAGAGTCAGTCTTCTTGTACTCAAGTCGGCATTGAGGCTTCTGTATTTAATTCCGCTGCAATTTCTGTGTTTCATCGTCAATAAGAAGGTCAGAGGGACACAGTAAGCTTGAAGTGAAGCATCGGAATATATAACTTGTGTCACAGGAATGGTTCAAAACATAGACAGTAAGACGAGTTAGTTTTCTTGTACTTAAGTGGACATTGTGACTTTTGTATTTAATTCCGATGAAATTTCGGTGTTTCATCGTCAATACGAAGGTCAGAGGGATACAGTAAACCTGAAGTGAAGCATCGGAATCTATAACTAGTGTCACAGGAATGGTTCAAAACATAGACAGTAAGAAGATTTAGTTTTCGTGTACTTAAGACGGCATTGTGCCTTTTGTATTTAATTCCGATGCAATATCTGTGTTTCATCGTCAATAAGGTCAGAGGGATACAATAAACCTGATGTGAAGCATCGAAATCTGTAACTAGTGGCACAGGAATGGTTCAAAACGTAGGCAGTAAGAAGAGTCAGTTATCTTGTACTTATGAACGCATTGTGCTTTGTATTTAATTCCGATGCAATTTCTGTGTTTCATCGTCAATAAGAAGGTCAGACTGATACAGTAAACAAGAAGTGAGGCATCGGAATCTATAACTAGTGTCACAGGAATGGTTCAAAACATAGACAGTAAGAAGAGTCAGTTTTCTTGTACTTAAGTTGTCATTGTGCCTTTTGTATTTAATTCCGATGCAATTTCTGAGTTTCATCGTCAATAAGGCGGTCGGAGGGATACAGTAAACCTAAAGTGAAGCATCGGAATCTATTACAAGTGTCACAGGAATGGTTCAAGGCATAGACAGTAAGAAGAGCCAGTCTTCTTGTATTTGAGTCGGAATTGTGCCTTTTGTATTTAATTCCGATGCAATTTCTGTGTTTCATCGTCAATAAGAAGGTGAGAGGGATACAGTAAAGCTGAAGTGAAGCATCGGAATCTATAACTAGTGTCACAGGAATGGTTCTATACATAGAGAGTAAGATGAGAGACTCTTCCCGTACTTATGTCGGCATTGAGCCTTTTGTATTTAATTCCGATGCAAATTCTGTGTTTCATCATCAATATAAGGTGAGAGGGATGCAGTAAACCTGAAGGGAAGCATCGGAATCTATAACTAGTGTCACAGGAATGGTTCAAAACATAGACAGTAAGAAGAGTCAGTTTTCTTGTACTTAAGTTGGCATTGTCCCTTTTGTATTTAATTCCGATGCAATTTCTGTGTTTCATCGTCAATAAGAAGGTCAGACTGATACAGTAAACAAGACGTGAGGCATCGGAATCTATAACTAGTGTCACAGGAATGGTTCAAAACATAGACAGTAAGAAGAGTCAGTTTTCATGTACTTATTTTGGCATGTGCCTTTTGTATTTAATTCCGATGCAATTTCTGTGTTTCGTGGTCAATAAGAAGGTCCATGGGATACAGTAAACCTGAAGTGAAACATCGGAATCTAAAACCGGTCTCACAGGAAAGGTTCAAAACATAGACAGTATGAAGAGCCAGCCTTCTTGTACTTGAGTCGACATTGTGCATTTTGTATATGATTCCGATGCAATTTCTGTGTTTCATCGCAAAAAAGAAGGTCAGAGGGGTACAGTAAAGCTGAAGTGAAGCATCGGAATCTATAACTAGTGTCACAGGAATGGTTCAAAACTTAGACAGTAAGAAGAGTCAGTTTTCTTGTACTTCAGTCGGCATTGTGCTTTTTGTATTTAATTCCGATGCAATTTCTGTGTTTCATCGTCAATAAGAAGGTCAGAGTGATACAGTAAACCTGAAGTGAGGCATCGGAATCTATAACTGCTGTCACAGGAATGGTTCATAACATAGACAGTAAGAAGAGACAGTTTTATTGTACTTAAGTAGGCATTGTGCATTTTGTATTTAATTCCGATGCAATTTCTGTGTTTCGTGGTCAATAACAAGGTCCATGGGATACAGTAAGTCTGAAGTGAAGCATCGGAATCTAATTCCGGTCTCACAGGAAAGGTTCATAACATAGACAGTAAGAAGAGCCAGCCTTCTTGTATTTGAGTCGGCATTGTGCCTTTTCTATTTAATTCCGATGCAATTTCTGTGTTTCATCGTCAATAAGAAGGTCAGCGGGATTCAGTAAACCTGAAGTAAAGAATCGGAATCCAAAACTAGTGTCACAGGAATGGTTCAAATTATAGACAGTTAGAAGAGTCAGTCTTCTTGTACTTAAGTCGGCATTGAGAAATTTGTATTTAATTCCGATGCAATTTCTGTGTTTCATCGTCAATAAGAAGGTCAGAGGGATACAGTAAGCTTGAAGTGAAGCATCGGAATAAATAACTAGTGTCACAGGAATGGTTCAAAACATAGACAGTAAGACGAGTCAGTTTTCTTGTACTTAAGTGGACATTGTGTCTTTTGTATTTAATTCCGATGAAATTTCTGTGTTTCATCGTCAATAAGAAGGTCAGAGGGATACAGTAAACCTGAAGTGAAGCATCGGAATCAATATCTAGTGTCACAGGAATGGTTCAAAACATAGACAGTAAGAAGATTCAGATATCTTGTACTTAAGACGGCATTGTGCCTTTTGTATTTAATTCCGATGCAATATCTGTGTTTCATCGTCAATAAGAAGGTCAGAGGGATACAATAAACCTGATGTGAAACATCGGAATCTATAACTACTGGCACAGGAATGGTTAAAACATAGACAGTAAGAAGAGTCAGTTATCTTGAACTTAAGTAGGCATTGTCCTTTTGTATTTAATTCCAATGCAATTTCTGTGTTTCATCGTCAATAAGAGGGTCAGAGGGATACAGTGCACCTGAAATGAAGCATCAGAATCTGTAACTAGTGTCACAGGAATGGTTCAAAACTTAGACAGTAAGAAGAGTCAGTTTTCTTGTACTTAAGTAGGCATTGTGCCTTTTGTATTTAATTCCGATGCAATTTCTGTGTTTCGTGGTCAATAAGAAGGTCCATGGGATACAGTAAACCTGAAATGAAGCATCGGAATTTAAAACCGGTCTCACAAGAAAGGTACAAAGCATGGACAGTATGTAGAGCCAGCCTTCTTGTACTTGAGTCGGCATTGTGCCTTTTGTATATAATTCCGATGCAATTTCTGTGTTTCATCGTCAAAAAGAAGGTCAGAGGGATACAGTAAAGCTGAAGTGAAGCATAGGAATCTATAACTAGTGTCACAGGAATGGTTCAAAACTTAGACAGTAAGAAGAGTCAGTTTTCTTGTACTTTATTCGGCATTGTGCCTTTTGTATTTAATTCCGATGCAATTTTGTGTTTCATCGTCAATAAGAAGGTCAGAGGGATACAGTAAAACTGAATTGAAACATCGGAATCTATAACTAGTGTCACAGGAATGGTTTAAAACATAGACAGTAAGAAGAGCCAGTCCTCTTGTACTATAGTCGGCATTGTGCCTTTTGAATTTAATTCCGATGCAAATTCTGTGTTTCGTCGTCAATAAGAAGGTCCAAGAAATACATTAAACCTGAAGTGAAGCATCGGAATCTATAACTAGTGCCACGTGAATGGTTCAAAACTTAGACAATAAGAAGAGTCAGTTTTCTTGTACTTAAGTCGGCATTGTGCTTTTTCCATTTAATTCCGATGCAATTTCTGTGTTTCATCGTCAATACGAAGATCAGAGGGATACAGTAAAACTGAATTGAAGCATCGGAATCTATATCTAGTGTCACAGGAATGGTTTAAAGCATAGACAGTAAGAAGAGCCAGTCTTCTTGTACTAGAGTCGGCATTGTGCCTTTTGTATTTAATTCCGATGCAATTTCTGTGTTTCATCGTTAATAAGGAGGTCAGAGTATTACAGTAAACCTGAAGTGAAGCATCGGTATCTATAACTAGCGTCACAGGAGTGGTTCAAAACATAGAAAGTAAGAAGAGTCAGTTTTTTTGTACTTAAGTTCGCATTGTGCCTTTTGTGTTTAATTCCGGTGCAATTTCTGTATTTCGTCGTCAATAATAAGGTCCAATGGATACAGTAAACCTGAAGTGAAGCATCAGAATCATAAACCGGTGTCACAGAAAAGGTTCATAATATAGACAGTAAGAAGAGCCAGTCTTCTTGTATTTGAGTCGGCATTGTGCCTTTTGTATTTAATTCCGATTCAATTTCTGTCTTTCATCGTCAATAAGAAGGTCAGCGGGATTCAGTAAACCTGAAGTGAAGAATCGGAATCCATAACTAGTGTCACAGGAATGGTTCAAAGCATCGACAGTAAGAAGAGTCAGTCTTCTTGTACTTAAGTTGTCATTGAGCCATTTGTATTTTATTAGGATGCAATTACCGTGTTTCATCGTCAATAAGAAGGTCAGAGGGATACAGTAAACCTGAAGTGAAGCATCGGAATCTATAACTAGTGTCACAGGAATGGTTCAAAACATAGACAGTAAGAAGATTCAGATTTCTTGTACTTAAGACGGCATTGTGCCTTTTGTATTTAATTCCGATGCAATATCTGTGTTTCATCGTCAATAAGAAGGTCAGAGGGATACAATAAACCTGACGTGAAGCATCGGAATCTATAACTACTGGCACAGGAATGGTTCAAAACATAGACAGTAAGAAGAGTCAGTTATCTTGTACTTAAGTAGGCATTGTGCTTTTGCATTTAATTCCGGTGCAACTTCTGAGTTTCATCGTCAATAAGGAGGACGGAGGGATACAGTAAACCTAAAGTGAAGCATCGGAATCTATAACTAGTGTCACAGGAATGGTTCAAAACATAGACAGTAAGAAGAGTCAGTCTTCTTCTACTTATGTCGGCATTGTGCCTTTTGTATTAAATTCCGATGCAATGTCTACGTTTCATCTTCAATTAGAAGGTCCGAGGGATACAGTAAACCTGAAGTGAAGCATCCGAAACTATAACTAGTGTCACAGGAGTGATTCAAAACATAGACAGTAAGAAGAGTCAGTTTTCTTGTACTTAAGTCGGCATTGTGCCTTTTGTATTTAATTCCGATGCAATTACTGTGTTTCACAGCCAATAAGAAGTTCAGAGGGAGGCAGTGAACCTGAAGTCGAGCATACGAATCCATAACTAGTGTGACAGGAATGGTTCAAAACATAGACAGTAAGAAGAGCCGGACTTCTTGTACTTGAGTCGGCATTGTGCCTTTTGTATTTAATTCCGATGCAATTTCTGTGTTTCATCGCCAATATAAGGTCAGAGGGATACAGTAAACCTGAAGTGAAGCATCGGAATCTATAACTAGTGTCACGGGAATGGTTCAAAACATAGACACTAAGAAGAGTCAGTTTTCTTGTACTTAAGTTGGCATTGTCCAATCTGTATTTAATTCCGATGCAATTTCTGTGTTTCATCGTCAATAAGATCGTCAGAGGGTACAGTAAACCTGAACTGAAGCATCGGAATCCATAACTAGTGTCACAGGAATGGTTCAAAACATAGACACTAAGAAGAGTCAGTTTTCTTGTACTTAAGTAGGCATTGTGCCTTTTGTATTTAATTCCGATGCAATTTCTGTGTTTCGTGGTCAATAAGAAGGTCCATGGGATACAGTAAACCTGAAATGAAGCATCGGAATTTAAAACCGGTCTCACAGGAAAGGTTCAAAGCATGGACAGTATGTAGAGCCAGCCTTCTTGTTCTTGAGTCGGCATTGTGCCTTTTGTATATAATTCCGATGCAATTACTGTGTTTCATCGTCAAAAAGAAGGTCAGAGGGATACAGTAAAGCTGAAGTGAAGCATAGGAATCTATAACTAGTGTCACAGGAATGGTTCAAAACTTAGACAGTAAGAAGAGTCAGTTTTCTTGTACTTTAGTCGGCATGGTGCCTTTTGTATTTAATTCCGATGCAATTTTTGTGTTTCATCGTCAATAAGAAGGTCAGAGGGATACAGTAAAACTGAATTGAAACATCGGAATCTATAACTAGTGTCACAGGAATGGTTTAAAACATAGACAGTTAGAAGAGCCAGTCCCCTTGTACTTGAGTCGGCATTGTGCCTTTTGAATTTAATTCCGATGCAAATTCTGTGTTTCGTCGTCAATAAGAAGGTCCAAAAAATACATTAAACCTGAAGTGAAGCATCAGAATCTATAACTAGTGTCACATGAATGGTTCAAAACATAGACAGTAAGAAGAGTCAGTTTTCCTGTACCTAAGTTGGCATTGTCCCCTTTGTATTTAATTCCGATGCAATTTCTGTGTTTCATCGTCAATAAGATCGTCAGAGGGTACAGTAAACCTGAAGTGAAGCATCGGAATCTAAAACCGGTCTCACAGGAAAGGTTCAAAACATAGACAGCATGAAGAGCCAGCCTTCTTGTACTTGAGTCGGCATTGTGCCTTTTGTATTTAATTCCGATGCAATTTCTGTGTTTCATCGTTAATAAGAAGGTCAGAGGGATACAGCAAAGCTGAAGTGAAGCATCGGAAAATATAACTAGTGTCACAGGAATGGTTCAAAACTTAGACAATAAGAAGAGTCAGTTTTCTTGTACTTAAGTCGGCATTGTGCTTTTTCCATTTAATTCCGATGCAATTTCTGTGTTTCATCGTCAATACGAAGATCAGAGGGATACAGTGAAACTGAATTGAAGCATCGGAATCTATATCTAGTGTCACAGGAATGGTTTAAAACATAGACAGTAAGAAGAGCCAGTCTTCTTGTACTTGAGTCGGCATTGTGCCTTTTGTATTTAATTCCGATGCAATTTCTGTGTTTCATCGTTAATAAGGAGGTCAGAGGGTTACAGTAAACCTGAAGTGAAGCATCGGAATCTATAACTAGTGTCACAGGAATGGTTCAAAACATAGAAAGTAAGAAGAGTCAGTTTTTTTGTACTTAAGTTCGCATTGTGCCTTTTGTGTTTAATTCCGGTGCAATTTCTGTATTTCGTCGTCAATAATAAGGTCCAAGGGATTCAGTAAACCTGAAGTGAAGCATCGGAATCATAAACCGGTGTCACAGAAAAGGTTCATAATATAGACAGTAAGAAGAGCCAGTCTTCTTGTATTTGAGTCGGCATTGTGCCTTTTGTATTTAATTCCGATGCCATTTCTGTGTTTCATCGTCAATAAGAAGGTCAGCGGGATTCAGTAAACCTGAAGTGAAGAATCGGAATCCATAACTAGTGTCACAGGAATGGTTCAAAGCATCGACAGTAAGAAGAGTCAGTCTTCTTGTACTTAAGTTGTCATTGAGCCATTTGTATTTTATTAGGATGCAATTACTGTGTTTCATCGTCAACAAGAAGGTCAGAGGGATACAGTAAACCTGACATGAAGCATCGGAATCTATAACTAGTGTCACAGGAATGGTTCAAAACATAGACAGTAAGAAGATTCAGATTTCGTGTACTTAAGACGGCATTGTGCCTTTTGTATTTAATTCCGATGCAATATCTGTGTTTCATCGTCAATAAGAAGGTCAGAGGGATACAATAAACCTGACGTGAAGCATCGGAATCTATAACTACTGGCACAGGAATGGTTCAAAACATAGAGAGTAAGAAGAGTCAGTTATCTTGTACTTAAGTAGGCATTGTGCTTTTGTATTTAATTCCGATGCAATTTCTGTGTTTCATCGTCAATAAGAAGGTCAGACTGATACAGTAAACATGAAGTGAAGCATCGGAATCAATAACTAGTGTCACAGGAATGGTTCAAAACATTGACAGTAAGAAGAGTCAGTTTTCTTGTACTTATGTCGTCATTGTGCCTTTTGTATTTAATTCCGGTGCAATTTCTGAGCTTCATCGTCAATAAGGAGGACGGAGGGATACAGTAAACCTAAAGTGAAGCATCGGAATCTGTAACTAGTGTCACAGGAATGGTTCAAAACATAGACAGTAAGGAGAGTCAGTCTTCTTCTACTTAAGTCGCCATTGTGCCTTTTGTATTAAATTCCGATGCAATGTCTATGTTTCATCTTCAATTAGAAGGTCCGAGGGATACAGTAAACCTGAAGTGAAGCATCCGAAACTATAACTAGTGTCACAGGAGTGATTCAAAATATAGACAGTAAGAAGAGTCAGTTTTCTTGTACTTAAGTCGGCATTGTGCCTTTTGTATTTAATTCCGATGCAATTACTGTGTTTCACCGCCAATAAGAAGTTCAGAGGGAGGCAGTGAACCTGAAGTCGAGCATACGAATCCATAACTAGTGTGACAGGAATGGTTCAAAACATAGACAGTAAGAAGAGCCAGACTTCTTGTACTTGAGTCGGCATTGTGCTTTTTGTATTTAATTCCGATGCAATTTCTGTGTTTCATCGTCAATAAGAAGGTCAGAGGGCTACAGTAAAGCTGAAGTGAATCATCGGAACCTATAACTAGCTTCACAGGAATGGTTAAATACATAGAGAGTAAGATGAGACAGTCTTCTTGTACTTAAGTCGGCATTGTGCCTTTTGTATTTAATTCCGATGCAATTTCTGTGTTTCATCGTCTATAAGAAGGTCAGAGAGATACAGTGAACCTGAAGTGAAGGATCGGAATCTATATCTAGAGTCACAGGAATGGTTCAAAACATAGACAGTAAGAAGAGTCAATTTTCGTGTACTTAAGTCGCCATTGTGCCTTTTGTATTTAATTCCGATGCAATTTCTGTGTTTCTTCGTCAATATAAGGTCAGAGGGATACAGCAAACCTGAAGTGAAGCATCGGAATCAATAACTAGTGTCACAGGAATGGTTCAAAACATAGACAGTAAGAAGAGTCAGTTATCTTGTACTTAAGTCGGCATTGTGCCGTTTGAATTTAATTCCGATGTAATTTCTGTGTTTCCTGGTCAATAAGAAGGTCCATGGGATACAGTAAACCTGAAGTGAAGCATCGGAATCTAAAATCGGTCTCACAGGAAAGGTTCAAAACATAGACAGTATGAAGAGCCAGCCTTCTTGTACTTGAGTCAGCATTGTGACTTTTGTATTTAATTCCGATGCAATTTCTGTGTTTCATCGTCAACAAGAAGGTCAGAGGGATACAGTAAAGCTGAAGTGAAGCATCGGAATCTATAACTAGTGTCACAGGAATGGTTTCAAAGCATAGACAGTAAGAAGAGTCAGTCTTCTTGTACTTAAGTCGGCATTGAGCCATTTGTATTTAATTCCGATGCAATTTCTGTGTTTCATCGTCAATAAGAAGGTCAGAGGGATACTGTAAGCTTGAAGTGAAGCATCGGAATAAAAAACTAGAGTCACAGGAATGGTTCAAAACATAGACAGTAAGACGAGTCAGTTTTCTTGTACTTAAGTGGACATTGTGTCTTTTGTATTTAATTCCGATGAAATTTCTGTGTTTCATCGTCAATAAGAAGGTCAGAGGGATACAGTAAACCTGAAGTGAAGCATCGGAATCAATATCTAGTGTCACAGGAATGGTTCAAAACATAGACAGTAAGATGATTCAGATATCTTGTACTTAAGAAGGCATTGTGCCTTTTGTATTTAATTCCGATGCAATATCTGTGTTTCATCGTCAATAAGAAGGTCAGAGGGATACAATATACCTGATGTGAAACATCGGAATCTATAACTACTGGCACAGGAATGGTTCAAACATAGACAGTAAGAAGAGTCAGTTATCTTGTACTTAAGTAGGCATTGTTCTTTTGTATTTAATTCCAATGCAATTTCTGTGTTTCATCGTCGATGAGAAGGTCAGAGGGATACAGTGCACCTGAAATGAAGCATCAGAATCTGTAACTAGTGTCACAGGAATGGTTCAAAACTTAGACAGTAAGAAGAGTCAGTTTTCTTGTACTTAAGTAGCCATTGTGCCTTTTGTATATAATTCCGATGCAATTTCTGTGTTTCATCGTCAATAAGAAGGTGAGAGGGATACAGTAAAGCTGAAGTGAAGCATCGGAATCTATAACTAGTGTCACAGGAATGGTTCAAAACATAGACAGTAAGAAGAGTCAGTTTTCATGTACTTAATTAGGCTTGTGCCTTTTGTATTTAATTCCGATGCAATTTCTGTGTTTCGTGGTCAATTAGAAGGTCCATGGGATACAGTAAACCTGAAGTGAAACATCGGAATCTAAAACCGGTCTCACAGGAAAGGTTCAAAACATAGACAGTATGAAGAGCCAGCCTTCTTGTACTTGAGTCGGCATTGTGCCTTTTGTATATAATTCCGATGCAATTTCTGTGTTTCATCGCAAAAAAGAAGGTCAGAGGGGTACAGTAAAGCTGAAGTGAAGCATCGGAATCTATAACTAGTGTCACAGGAATGGTTCTAAACTTAGACAGTAAGAAGAGTCAATTTTCTTGTACTTCAGTCGGCATTGTGCTTTTTGTATTTAATTCCGATGCAATTTCTGTGTTTCATCGTCAATAAGAAGGTCAGAGTGATACAGTAAACCTGAAGTGAGGCATCGGAATCTATAACTGCTGTCACAGGAATGGTTCATAACATAGACAGTAAGAAGAGACAGTTTTATTGTACTTAATTAGGCTTGTGCCTTTTGTATTTAATTCCGATGCAATTTCTGTGTTTCGTGGTCAATTAGAAGGTCCATGGGATACAGTAAACCTGAAGTGAAACATCGGAATCTAAAACCGGTCTCACAGGAAAGGTTCATAACATAGACAGTAAGAAGAGCCAGCTTTCTTGTATTTGAGTCGGCATTGTGCCTTTTCTATTTAATTCCGATGCAATGTCTGTGTTTCATCGTCAATAAGAAGGTCAGCGGGATTCAGTAAACCTGAAGTGAAGAATCGGAATCCAAAACTAGTGTCACAGGAATGGTTCAAAGCATAGACAGTAAGATGAGTCAGTCTTCTTATACCTAAGTCGGCATTGAGCCATTTGTATTTAATTCCGATGCAATTTCTGTGTTTCATCGTCAATAAGAAGGTCAGAGGGATACAGTAAGCTTGAAGTGAAGCATCGGAATAAATAACTAGTGTCACAGGAATGGTTCAAAACATAGACAGTAAGACGAGTCAGTTTTCTTGTACTTAAGTGGAGATTGTGTCTTTTGTATTTAATTCCGATGAAATTTCTGTGTTTCATCGTCAATAAGAAGGTCAGAGGGATACAGCAAAACCTGAAGTGAAGCATCGGAATCAATATCTAGTGTCACAGGAATGGTTCAAAACATAGACAGTAAGAAGATTCAGACATCTTGTACTTAAGACGGCATTGTGCCTTTTGTATTTAATTCCGATGCAATATCTGTGTTTCATCGTCAATAAGAAGGTCAGAGGGATACAATAAACCTGATGTGAAACATCGGAATCTATAACTACTGGCACAGGAATGGTTCAAACATAGACAGTAAGAAGAGTCAGTTATCTTGTACTTAAGTAGGCATTGTTCTTTTGTATTTAATTCCAATGCAATTTCTGTGTTTCATCGTCAATAAGAAGGTCAGAGGGATACAGTGCACCTGAAATGAAGCATCAGAATCTGTAACTGGTGTCACAGGAATGGTTCAAAACTTAGACAGTAAGAAGAGTCAGTTTTCTTGTACTTAAGTAAGCATTGTGCCTTTTGTGTATAATTCCGATGCAATTTCTGTGTTTCATCGTCAATAAGAAGGTGAGAAGTATACAGTAAAGCTGAAGTGAAGCATCGGAATCTATAACTAGTGTCACAGGAATGGTTCAAAACATAGAAAGTAAGATGAGACAGTCTTCTTGTACTTAAGTCGCCATTGAGCATTTTGTATTTAATTCCGATGCAATTTCTGTGTTTCATCGCCAATATAAGGTCAGAGGGATACAGTAAACCTGAAGTGAAGCATCGGAATCTATAACTAGTGTCACGGGAATGGTTCAAATCATAGACACTAAGAAGAGTCAGTTTTCTTGTACTTAAGTTGGCATTGTCCAATCTGTATTTAATTCCGATGCAATTTCTGTGTTTCATCGTCAATAAGATCGTCAGAGGGTACAGTAAATCTGAACTGAAGCATCGGAATCCATAACTAGTGTCACAGGAATGGTTCAAAACATAGACACTAAGAAGAGTCAGTTTTCTTGTACTTAAGTAGGCATTGTGCCTTTTGTATTTAATTCCGATGCAATTTTTGTGTTTCGTGGTCAATAAGAAGGTCCATGGGATACAGTAAACCTGAAATGAAGCATCGGAATTTAAAACCGGTCTCACAGGAAAGGTTCAAAGCATGGACAGTATGTAGAGCCAGCCTTCTTGTACTTGAGTCGGCATTGTGCCTTTTGTATATAATTCCGATGCAAGTTCTGTGTTTCATCGTCAAAAAGAAGGTCAGAGGGATACAGTAAAGCTGAAGTGAAGCATAGGAATCTATAACTAGTGTCACAGGAATGGTTCAAAACTTAGACAGTAAGAAGAGTCAGTTTTCTTGTACTTTAGTCGGCATTGTGCCTTTTGTATTTAATTCCGACGCAATTTTTGTGTTTCATCGTCAACAAGAAGGTCAGAGGGATACAGTAAAACTGAATTGAAACATCGGAATCTATAACTAGTGTCACAGGAATGGTTTAAAACGTAGACAGTAAGAAGAGCCATTCCCCTTGTACTTGAGTCGGCATTGTGCCTTTTGAATTTAATTCCGATGCAAATTCTGTGTTTCGTCGTCAATAAGAAGGTCCAAGAAATACATTAAACCTGAAGTGAAGCATCGGAATCTATAACTAGTGTCACATGAATGGTTCAAAACATAGACAGTAAGAAGAGTCAGTTTTCTTGTATCTAAGTTGGCATTGTCCCCTTTGTATTTAATTCCGATGCAATTTCTGTGTTTCATCGTCAATAAGAAGGTCAGCGGGATTCAGTAAACCTGAAGTGAAGAATCGGAATCCAAAACTAGTGTCACAGGAATGGTTCAAAGCACAGACAGTAAGATGAGTCAGTCTTCTTGTACCTAAGTCGGCACTGAGCCATTTGTATTTAATTCCGATGCAATTTCTGTGTTTCATCGTCAATAAGAAGGTCAGAGGGATACAGTAAGCTTGAAGTGAAGCATCGGAATAAATAACTAGTGTCACAGGAATGGTTCAAAACATAGACAGTAAGACGAGTCAGTTTTCTTGTACTTAAGTGGAGATTGTGTCTTTTGTATTTAATTCCGATGAAATTTCTGTGTTTCATCGTCAATAAGAAGGTCAGAGGGATACAGCAAAACCTGAAGTGAAGCATCGGAATCAATATCTAGTGTCACAGGAATGGTTCAAAACATAGACAGTAAGAAGATTCAGACATCTTGTACTTAAGACGGCATTGTGCCTTTTGTATTTAATTCCGATGCAATATCTGTGTTTCATCGTCAATAAGAAGGTCAGAGGGATACAATAAACCTGATGTGAAACATCGGAATCTATAACTACTGGCACAGGAATGGTTCAAACATAGACAGTAAGAAGAGTCAGTTATCTTGTACTAAAGTAGGCATTGTTCTTTTGTATTTAATTCCAATGCAATTTCTGTGTTTCATCGTCAATAAGAAGGTCAGAGGGATACAGTGCACCTGAAATGAAGCATCAGAATCTGTAACTAGTGTCACAGGAATGGTTCAAAACTTAGACAGTAAGAAGAGTCAGTTTTCTTGTACTTAAGTAGGCATTGTGCCTTTTGTGTATAATTCCGATGCAATTTCTGTGTTTCATCGTCAATAAGAAGGTGAGAAGTATACAGTAAAGCTGAAGTGAAGCATCGGAATCTATAACTACTGTCACAGGAATGGTTCAAAACATAGAAAGTAAGATGAGACAGTCTTCTTGTACTTAAGTCGCCATTGAGCATTTTGTATTTAATTCCGATGCAATTTCTGTGTTTCATCGCCAATATAAGGTCAGAGGGATACAGTAAACCTGAAGTGAAGCATCGGAATCTATAACTAGTGTCACGGGAATGGTTCAAAACATAGACACTAAGAAGAGTCAGTTTTCTTGTACTTAAGTTGGCATTGTCCAATCTGTATTTAATTCCGATGCAATTTCTGTGTTTCATCGTCAATAAGATCGTCAGAGGGTACAGTAAACCTGAACGGAAGCATCGGAATCCATAACTTGTGTCACAGGAATGGTTCAAAGCATAGACACTAAGAAGAGTCAGTTTTCTTGTACTTAAGTAGGCATTGTGCCTTTTGTATTTAATTCCGATGCAATTTTTGTGTTTCGTGGTCAATAAGAAGGTCCATGGGATACAGTAAACCTGAAATGAAGCATCGGAATTTAAAACCGGTCTCACAGGAAAGGTTCAAAGCATGGACAGTATGTAGAGCCAGCCTTCTTGTACTTGAGTCGGCATTGTGCCTTTTGTATATAATTCCGATGCAATTTCTGTGTTTCATCGTCAAAAAGAAGGTCAGAGGGATACAGTAAAGCTGAAGTGAAGCATAGGAATCTATAACTAGTGTCACAGGAATGGTTCAAAACTTAGACAGTAAGAAGAGTCAGTTTTCTTGTACTTTAGTCGGCATTGTGCCTTTTGTATTTAATTCCGACGCAATTTTTGTGTTTCATTGTCAATAAGAAGGTCAGAGGGATACAGTAAAACTGAATTGAAACATCGGAATCTATAACTAGTGTCACAGGAATGGTTTAAAACGTAGACAGTAAGAAGAGCCAGTCCCCTTGTACTTGAGTCGGCATTGTGCCTTTTGAATTTAATTCCGATGCAAATTCTGTGTTTCGTCGTCAATAAGAAGGTCCAAGAAATACATTAAACCTGAAGTGAAGCATCGGAATCTATAACTAGTGTCACATGAATGGTTCAAAACATAGACAGTAAGAAGAGTCAGTTTTCTTGTATCTAAGTTGGCATTGTCCCCTTTGTATTTAATTCCGATGCAATTTCTGTGTTTCATCGTCAATAAGATCGTCAGAGGGTACAGTAAACCTGAAGTGAAGCATCGGAATCTAAAACCGGTCTCACAGGAGAGGTTCAAAACACAGACAGTACGAAGAGCCAGCCTTCTTGTACTTGAGTCGGCATTGTGCCTTTTGTATTTAATTCCGATGCAATTTCTGTGTTTCATCGTCAATAAGAAGGTCAGAGGGATACAGCAAAGCTGAAGTGAAGCATCGGAAAATATAACTAGTGTCACAGGAATGGTTCAAAACTTAGACAATAAGAAGAGTCAGTTTTCTTGTACTTAAGTCGGCATTGTGCTTTTTCCATTTAATTCCGATGCAATTTCTGTGTTTCATCGTCAATACGAAGATCAGAGGGATACAGTAAAACTGAATTGAAGCATCGGAATCTATATCTAGTGTCACAGGAATGGTTTAAAACATAGACAGTAAGAAGAGCCAGTCTTCTTGTACTTGAGTCGGCAATGTGCCTTTTGTATTTAATTCCGATGCAATTTCTGTGTTTCATCGTTAATAAGAAGGTCAGAGGGTTACAGTAAACCTGAAGTGAAGCATCGGAATCTATAACTAGTGTCACAGGAATGGTTCAAAACATAGAAAGTAAGAAGAGTCAGTTTTTTTGTACTTAAGTTCGCATTGTGCCTTTTGTGTTTAATTCCGGTGCAATTTCTGTATTTCGTCGTCAATAATAAGGTCCAAGGGATTCAGTAAACCTGAAGTGAAGCATCGGAATCATAAACCGGTGTCACAGAAAAGGTTCATAATATAGACAGTAAGAAGAGCCAGTCTTCTTGTATTTGAGTCGGCATTGTGCCTTTTGTATTTATTTCCGATGCCATTTCTGTGTTTCATCGTCAATAAGAAGGTCAGCGGGATTCAGTAAACCTGAAGTGAAGAATCGGAATCCATAACTAGTGTCACAGGAATGGTTCAAAGAATAGACAGTAAGAAGAGTCAGTCTTCTTGTACTTAAGTTGGCATTGAGCCATTTGTATTTTATTAGGATGCAATTACTGTGTTTCATCGTCAATAAGTAGGTCAGAGGGATACAGTAAACCTGAAGTGAAGCATCGGAATCTATAACTAGTGTCACAGGAATGGTTCAAAACATAGACAGTAAGAAGATTCAGATTTCTTGGACTTAAGACGGCATTGTGCCTTTTGTATTTAATTCCGATGCAATATCTGTGTTTCATCGTCAATAAGAAGGTCAGAGGGAAACAATAAACCTGACGTGAAGCATCCGAAACTATAACTAGTGTCACAGGAGTGATTCAAAACATAGACAGTAAGAAGAGTCAGTTTTCTTGTACTTAAGTCGGCATTGTGCCTTTTGTATTTAATTCCGATGCAATTACTGTGTTTCACCGCCAATAAGAAGTTCAGAGGGAGGCAGTGAACCTGAAGTCGAGCATACGAATCCATAACTAGTGTGATAGGAATGGTTCAAAACATAGACAGTAAGAAGAGCCAGACTTCTTGTACTTGAGTCGGCATTGTGCCTTTTGTATTTAATTCCGATGCAATTTCTGTGTTTCATCGACAATAAGGAGGTCAGAGGGATACAGTAAACCTGAAGTGAAGCATCAGAATCTATAACTAGTGTCACAGGAATGGTTCAAAACATAGACAGTAAGAAGAGCCAGTCTTCTTGTACTTGAGTCGGAATTGTGCCTTTTGTATTTAATTCCGATGCAATTTCTGTGTTTCATCGTCAATAAGAAGGTCAGAGGGCTACAGTAAAGCTGAAGTGAATCATCGGAATCTATAACTAGCGTCACAGGAATGGTTAATTACATAGAGAGTAAGATGAGACAGTCTTCTTGTACTTAAGTCGGCATTGTGCCTTTTGTATTTAATTCCGATGCAATTTCTGTGTTCCATCGTCTATAAGAAGGTCAGAGAGATACAGTAAACCTGAAGTGAAGGATCGGAATCTATAACTAGTGTCACAGGAATGGTTCAAAACATAGACAGTAAGAAGAGTCAATTTTCGTGTACTTAAGTCGCCATTGTGCCTTTTGTATTTAATTCCGATGGAATTTCTGTGTTTCTTCGTCAATATAAGGTCAGAGGGATACAGCAAATATGAAGTGAAGCATCGGAATCAATAACTAGTGTCACAGGAATGGTTCAAAACATAGACAGTAAGAAGAGTCAGTTTTCTTGTACTTAAGTCGGCATTGTGCCGTTTGAATTTAATTCCGATGTAATTTCTGTGTTTCGTGGTCAATAAGAAGGTCCATGGGATACAGTAAACCTGAAGTGAAGCATCGGAATCTAAAATCGGTCTCACAGGAAAGGTTCAAAACATAGACAGTATGAAGAGCCAGCCTTCTTGTACTTGAGTCAGCATTGTGCCTTTTGTATTTAATTCCGATGCAATTTCTGCGTTTCATCGTCAACAAGAAGGTCAGAGGGATACAGTAAAGCTGAAGTGAAGCATCGGAATCTATAACTAGTGTCACAGGAATGGTTCAAAACATAGACAGTAAGACGAGTCAGTTTTCTTGTACTTAAGTGGACATTGTGTCTTTTGTATTTCATTCCGATGAAATTTCTGTGTTTCATCGTCAATAAGAAGGTCAGAGGGATACAGGAAACCTGAAGTCAAGCATCGGAATCAATATCTAGTGTCACAGGAATGGTTCAAAACATAGAGAGTAAGAAGATTCAGATATCTTGTACTTAAGAAGGCATTGTGCCTTTTCTACTTAATTCCGATGCAATATCTGTGTTTCATCATCAATAATAAGGACAGAGGGATACAATAAACCTGATGTGAAACATCGGAATCTATAACTACTGGCACAGGAATGGTTCAAACATAGACAGTAAGAAGAGTCAGTTATCTTGTACTTAAGTAGGCATTGTTCTTTTGTATTTAATTCCAATGCAATTTCTGTGTTTCATCGTCAATAAGAATGTCAGAGGTATACAGTGCACCTGAAATGAAGCATCAGAATCTGTAACTAGTGTCACAGGAATGGTTCAAAACTTAGACAGTAAGAAGAGTCAGTTTTCTTGTACTTAAGTAGCAATTGTGCCTTTTGTATATAATTCCGATGCAATTTCTGTGTTTCATCGTCAATAAGAAGGTGGGAGGGATACAGTAAAGCTGAAGTGAAGCATCGGAATCTATAACTAGTGTCACAGGAATGGTTCAAAACATAGAGAGTAAGATGAGACAGTCTTCTTGTACTTAAGTCGCCATCGAGCATTTTGTATTTAATTCCGATGCAATTTCTGTGTTTCATCGCCAATATAAGGTCAGAGGGATACAGTAAACCTGAAGTGAAGCATCGGAATCTATAACTAGTGTCACGGGAATGGTTCAAAACATAGACACTAAGAAGAGTCAGTTTTCTTGTACTTAAGTTGGCATTGTCCCATCTGTATTTAATTCCGATGCAATTTCTGTGTTTCATCGTCAATAAGATCGTCAGAGGGTACAGTAAACCTGAACTGAAACATCGGAATCCTTAACTAGTGTCACAGGAATGGTTCAAAACATAGACAGTAAGAAGAGTCAGTTTTCTTGTACTTAAGTAGGCATTGTGCCTTTTGTATTTAATTCCGATGCAATTTCTGTGTTTCGTGGACAATAAGGAGGTCCATGGGATACAGTAAACCTGAAATGAAGCATCGGAATTTAAAACCGATCTCACAGGAAAGGTTTAAATCATGGACAGTATGTAGAGCCAGCCTTCTTGTACTTGAGCCGGCATTGTGCCTTTTGCATATAATTCCGATGCAATTTCTGTGTTTCATCGTCAAAAAGAAGGTCAGAGGGATACAGTAAAGCTGAGGTGAAGCATCGGAATCTATAACTAGTGTCACAGGAATGGTTCAAAACTTAGACAGTAAGAAGAGTCAGTTTTCTTGTACTTTAGTCGGCATTGTGCCTTTTGTATTTAATTCCGATGCAATTTTTGTGTTTCATCGTCAATAAGAAGGTCAGAGGGATACAGTAAAACTGAATTGAAACACCGGAATCTATAACTAGTGTCACGGGAATGGTTTAAAACATAGACAGTAAGAAGAGCCAGTCCTCTTGTACTTGAGTCGGCAAGTGCCTTTTGAATTTAATTCCGATGCAAATTCTGTGTTTCGTCGTCAATAAGAAGGTGCAAGAAATACATTAAACCTGAAGTGAAGCATCGGAATCTATAACTAGTGTCACATGAATGGTTCAAAATATAGACAGTAAGAAGAGTCAGTTTTCTTGTACCTAAGTTGGCATTGGCCCCTTTGTATTTAATTCCGATGCAATTTCTGTGTTTCATCGTCAATACGATCGTCAGAGGGAACAGTAAACCTGAAGTGAAGCATCGGAATCTAATACCGGTCTCACAGGAAAGGTTCAAAACATAGACAGTATGAAGAGCCAGCCTTCTTGTACTTGAGTCGGCATTGTGCCTTTTGTATTTAATTCCGATGCAATTTCTGTGTTTCATCGTCAATAAGAATGTCAGAGGGATACAGCAAAGCTGAAGTGAAGCATCGGAAAATATAACTAGTGTCACAGGAATGGTTCAAAACTTAGACAATAAGAAGAGTCAGTTTTCTTGTACTTAAGTCGGCATCGTGCTTTTTCCATTTAATTCCGATGCAATTTCTGTGTTTCATCGTCAATACGAAGATCAGAGGGATACAGTAAAACTGAATTGAAGCATCGGAATCTATATCTAGTGTCACAGGAATGGTTTAAAACATAGACAGTAAGAAGAGCCAGTCTTCTTGTACTTGAGTCGGCACTGTGCCTTTTGTATTTAATTCCGATGCAATTTCTGTGTTTCATCGTTAATAAGGAGGTCAGAGGGTTACAGTAAACCTGAAGTGAAGCATCGGAATCTGTAACTAGTGTCACAGGAATGGTTCAAAGCATAGAAAGTAAAAGAGTCAGTTTTTTTGTACTTAAGTTCGCATTGTGCCTTTTGTGTTTAATTCCGGTGCAATTTCTGTGTTTCGTCGTCAATAATAAGGTCCAAGGGATACAGTAAACCTGAAGCGAAGCATCGGAATCATAAACCGGTGTCACAGAAAAGGTTCATAATATAGACAGTAAGAAGAGCCAGTCTTCTTGTATTTGAGTCGGCATTGTGCCTTTTGTATTTAATTCCGATGCCATTTCTGTGTTTCATCGTCAATAAGAAGGTCAGACTGATACAGTAAACATGAAGTGAAGCATCGGAATCTATAACTACTGTCACAGGAATGGTTCAAAACATTGACAGTAAGAAGAGTCAGTTTTCTTGTACTTATGTCGTCATTGTGCCTTTTGTATTTAATTCCGGTGCAATTTCTGAGTTTCATCGTCAATAAGGAGGACGGAGGGATACAGTAAACCTAAAGTGAAGCATCGGAATCTTTAACTAGTGTCACAGGAATGGTTCAAAACATAGACTGTAAGAAGAGTCAGTCTTCTTGTACTTAAGTCGGCATTGTGCCTTTTGTATTAAATTCCGATGCAATTTCTATGTTTCATCTTCAATAAGAAGGTCCGAGGGATACAGTAAACCTGAAGTGAAGCATCCGAAACTATAACTAGTGTCACAGGAGTGATTCAAAACATAGACAGTAAGAAGAGTCAGATTTCTTGTACTTAAGTCGGCATTGTGCCTTTTGTATTTAATTCCGATGCAACTACTGTGTTTCACCGCCAATAAGAAGTTCAGAGGGAGGCAGTGAACCTGAAGTCGGGCATACGAATCCATAACTACTGTGACAGGAATGGTTCAAAACATAGACAGTAAGAAGAGCCAGACTTCTTGTACTTGAGTCGGCATTGTGCCTTTTGTATTTAATTCCGTTGCAATTTCTGTGTTTCATCGACAATAAGGAGGTCAGAGGGATACATTAAACCTGAAGTGAAGCATCGGAATCTATAACTAGTGTCACAGGAATGGTTTAAAACATAGACAGTAAGAAGAGCCAGTCTTCTTGTACTTGAGTCGCAATTGTGCCTTTTGTATTTAATTCCGATGCAATTTCTGTTTTTCATCGTCAATAAGAAGGTCAGAGGGCTACAGTAAAGCTGAAGTGAATCATCGGAATCTATAACTAGCGTCACAGGAATGGTTAAATACATAGAGAGTAAGATGAGACAGTCTTCTTGTACTTAAGTCGGCATTGTGCCTTTTGTATTTAATTCCGATGCAATTTCTGTGTTTCATCGTCTATAAGAAGGTCAGAGAGATGCAGTAAACCTGAAGTGAAGGATCGGAATCTATAACTAGTGTCACAGGAATGGTTCAAAACATAGACAGTAAGAAGAGTCAATTTTCGTGTACTTAAGTCGCCATTGTGCCTTTTGTATTTAATTCCGATGCAATTTCTGTCTTTCATCGTCAATATAAGGTCAGAGGGATACAGCAAACCTGAAGTGAAGCATCGGAATCAATAACTAGTGTCACAGGAATGGTTCAAAACATAGACAGTAAGAAGAGTCAGTTATCTTGTACTTAAGTCGGCATTGTGCCGTTTGAATTTAATTCCGATGTAATTTCTGTGTTTCCTGGTCAATAAGAAGGTCCATGGGATACAGTAAACCTGAAGTGAAGCATCGGAATCTAAAATCGGTCTCACAGGAAAGGTTCAAAACATAGACAGTATGAAGAGCCAGCCTTCTTGTACTTGAGTCAGCATTGTGACTTTTGTATTTAATTCCGATGCAATTTCTGTGTTTCATCGTCAACAAGAAGGTCAGAGGGATACAGTAAAGCTGAAGTGAAGCATCGGAATCTATAACTAGTGTCACAGGAATGGTTCAAAGCATAGACAGTAAGAAGAGTCAGTCTTCTTGTACTTAAGTCGGCATTGAGCCATTTGTATTTAATTCCGATGCAATTTCTGTGTTTCATCGTCAATAAGAAGGTCAGAGGGATACTGTAAGCTTGAAGTGAAGCATCGGAATAAAAAACTAGAGTCACAGGAATGGTTCAAAACATAGACAGTAAGACGAGTCAGTTTTCTTGTACTTAAGTGGACATTGTGTCTTTTGTATTTAATTCCGATGAAATTTCTGTGTTTCATCGTCAATAAGAAGGTCAGAGGGATACAGTAAACCTGAAGTGAAGCATCGGAATCAATATCTAGTGTCACAGGAATGGTTCAAAACATAGACAGTAAGATGATTCAGATATCTTGTACTTAAGAAGGCATTGTGCCTTTTGTATTTAATTCCGATGCAATATCTGTGTTTCATCGTCAATAAGAAGGTCAGAGGGATACAATATACCTGATGTGAAACATCGGAATCTATAACTACTGGCACAGGAATGGTTCAAACATAGACAGTAAGAAGAGTCAGTTATCTTGTACTTAAGTAGGCATTGTTCTTTTGTATTTAATTCCAATGCAATTTCTGTGTTTCATCGTCGATGAGAAGGTCAGAGGGATACAGTGCACCTGAAATGAAGCATCAGAATCTGTAACTAGTGTCACAGGAATGGTTCAAAACTTAGACAGTAAGAAGAGTCAGTTTTCTTGTACTTAAGTAGCCATTGTGCCTTTTGTATATAATTCCGATGCAATTTCTGTGTTTCATCGTCAATAAGAAGGTGAGAGGGATACAGTAAAGCTGAAGTGAAGCATCGGAATCTATAACTAGTGTCACAGGAATGGTTCAAAACATAGACAGTAAGAAGAGTCAGTTTTCATGTACTTAATTAGGCTTGTGCCTTTTGTATTTAATTCCGATGCAATTTCTGTGTTTCGTGGTCAATTAGAAGGTCCATGGGAGACAGTAAACCTGAAGTGAAACATCGGAATCTAAAACCGGTCTCACAGGAAAGGTTCAAAACATAGACAGTATGAAGAGCCAGCCTTCTTGTACTTGAGTCGGCATTGTGCCTTTTGTATATAATTCCGATGCAATTTCTGTGTTTCATCGCACAAAAGAAGGTCAGAGGGGTACAGTAAAGCTGAAGTGAAGCATCGGAATCTATAACTAGTGTCACAGGAATGGTTCTAAACTTAGACAGTAAGAAGAGTCAATTTTCTTGTACTTCAGTCGGCATTGTGCTTTTTGTATTTAATTCCGATGCAATTTCTGTGTTTCATCGTCAATAAGAAGGTCAGAGTGATACAGTAAACCTGAAGTGAGGCATCGGAATCTATAACTGCTGTCACAGGAATGGTTCATAACATAGACAGTAAGAAGAGACAGTTTTATTGTACTTAATTAGGCTTGTGCCTTTTGTATTTAATTCCGATGCAATTTCTGTGTTTCGTGGTCAATTAGAAGGTCCATGGGATACAGTAAACCTGAAGTGAAACATCGGAATCTAAAACCGGTCTCACAGGAAAGGTTCATAACATAGACAGTAAGAAGAGCCAGCTTTCTTGTATTTGAGTCGGCATTGTGCCTTTTCTATTTAATTCCGATGCAATTTCTGTGTTTCATCGTCAATAAGAAGGTCAGCGGGATTCAGTAAACCTGAAGTGAAGAATCGGAATCCAAAACTAGTGTCACAGGAATGGTTCAAAGCATAGACAGTAAGATGAGTCAGTCTTCTTATACCTAAGTCGGCATTGAGCCATTTGTATTTAATTCCGATGCAATTTCTGTGTTTCATCGTCAATAAGAAGGTCAGAGGGATACAGTAAGCTTGAAGTGAAGCATCGGAATAAATAACTAGTGTCACAGGAATGGTGCAAAACATAGACAGTAAGACGAGTCAGTTTTCTTGTACTTAAGTGGAGAGTGTGTCTTTTGTATTTAATTCCGATGAAATTTCTGTGTTTCATCGTCAATAAGAAAGTCAGAGGGATACAGCAAAACCTGAAGTGAAGCATCGGAATCAATATCTAGTGTCACAGGAATGGTTCAAAACATAGACAGTAAGAAGATTCAGACATCTTGTACTTAAGACGGCATTGTGCCTTTTGTATTTAATTCCGATGCAATATCTGTGTTTCATCGTCAATAAGAAGGTCAGAGGGATAGAATAAACCTGATGTGAAACATCGGAATCTATAACTACTGGCACAGGAATGGTTCAAACATAGACAGTAAGAAGAGTCAGTTATCTTGTACTTAAGTAGGCATTGTTCTTTTGTATTTAATTCCAATGCAATTTCTGTGTTTCATCGTCAATAAGAAGGTCAGAGGGATACAGTGCACCTGAAATGAAGCATCAGAATCTGTAACTGGTGTCACAGGAATGGTTCAAAACTTAGACAGTAAGAAGAGTCAGTTTTCTTGTACTTAAGTAAGCATTGTGCCTTTTGTGTATAATTCCGATGCAATTTCTGTGTTTCATCGTCAATAAGAAGGTGAGAAGTATACAGTAAAGCTGAAGTGAAGCATCGGAATCTATAACTAGTGTCACAGGAATGGTTCAAAACATAGAAAGTAAGATGTGACAGTCTTCTTGTACTTAAGTCGCCATTGAGCATTTTGTATTTAATTCCGATGCAATTTCTGTGTTTCATCGCCAATATAAGGTCAGAGGGATACAGTAAACCTGAAGTGAAGCATCGGAATCTATAACTAGTGTCACGGGAATGGTTCAAATCATAGACACTAAGAAGAGTCAGTTTTCTTGTACTTAAGTTGGCATTGTCCAATCTGTATTTAATTCCGATGCAATTTCTGTGTTTCATCGTCAATAAGATCGTCAGAGGGTACAGTAAATCTGAACTGAAGCATCGGAATCCATAACTAGTGTCACAGGAATGGTTCAAAACATAGACACTAAGAAGAGTCAGTTTTCTTGTACTTAAGTAGGCATTGTGCCTTTTGTATTTAATTCCGATGCAATTTTTGTGTTTCGTGGTCAATAAGAAGGTCCATGGGATACAGTAAACCTGAAATGAAGCATCGGAATTTAAAACCGGTCTCACAGGAAAGGTTCAAAGCATGGACAGTATGTAGAGCCAGCCTTCTTGTACTTGAGTCGGCATTGTGCCTTTTGTATATAATTCCGATGCAATTTCTGTGTTTCATCGTCAAAAAGAAGGTCAGAGGGATACAGTAAAGCTGAAGTGAAGCATAGGAATCTATAACTAGTGTCACAGGAATGGTTCAAAACTTAGACAGTAAGAAGAGTCAGTTTTCTTGTACTTTAGTCGGCATTGTGCCTTTTGTATTTAATTCCGACGCAATTTTTGTGTTTCATCGTCAATAAGAAGGTCAGAGGGATACAGTAAAAACTGAATTGAAACATCGGAATCTATAACTAGTGTCACAGGAATGGTTTAAAACGTAGACAGTAAGAAGAGCCATTCCCCTTGTACTTGAGTCGGCATTGTGCCTTTTGAATTTAATTCCGATGCAAATTCTGTGTTTCGTCGTCAATAAGAAGGTCCAAGAAATACATTAAACCTGAAGTGAAGCATCGGAATCTATAACTAGTGTCACATGTATGGTTCAAAACATAGACAGTAAGAAGAGTCAGTTTTCTTGTATCTAAGTTGGCATTGTCCCCTTTGTATTTAATTCCGATGCAATTTCTGTGTTTCATCGTCAATAAGAAGGTCAGCGGGATTCAGTAAACCTGAAGTGAAGAATCGGAATCCAAAACTAGTGTCACAGGAATGGTTCAAAGCACAGACAGTAAGATGAGTCAGTCTTCTTGTACCTAAGTCGGCACTGAGCCATTTGTATTTAATTCCGATGCAATATCTGTGTTTCATCGTCAATAAGAAGGTCAGAGGGATACAGTAAGCTTGAAGTGAAGCATCGGAATAAATAACTAGTGTCACAGGAATGGTTCAAAACATAGACAGTAAGACGAGTCAGTTTTCTTGTACTTAAGTGGAGATTGTGTCTTTTGTATTTAATTCCGATGAAATTTCTGTGTTTCATCGTCAATAAGAAGGTCAGAGGGATACAGCAAAACCTGAAGTGAAGCATCGGAATCAATATCTAGTGTCACAGGAATGGTTCAAAACATAGACAGTAAGAAGATTCAGACATCTTGTACTTAAGACGGCATTGTGCCTTTTGTATTTAATTCCGATGCAATATCTGTGTTTCATCGTCAATAAGAAGGTCAGAGGGATACAATAAACCTGATGTGAAACATCGGAATCTATAACTACTGGCACAGGAATGGTTCAAACATAGACAGTAAGAAGAGTCAGTTATCTTGTACTTAAGTAGGCATTGTTCTTTTGTATTTAATTCCAATGCAATTTCTGTGTTTCATCGTCAATAAGAAGGTCAGAGGGATACAGTGCACCTGAAATGAAGCAACAGAATCTGTAACTAGTGTCACAGGAATGGTTCAAAACTTAGACAGTAAGAAGAGTCAGTTTTCTTGTACTTAAGTAGGCATTGTGCCTTTTGTGTATAATTCCGATGCAATTTCTGTGTTTCATCGTCAATAAGAAGGTGAGAAGTATACAGTAAAGCTGAAGTGAAGCATCGGAATCTATAACTAGTGTCACAGGAATGGTTCAAAACATAGAAAGTAAGATGAGACAGTCTTCTTGTACTTAAGTCGCCATTGAGCATTTTGTATTTAATTCCGATGCAATTTCTGTGTTTCATCGCCAATATAAGGTCAGAGGGATACAGTAAACCTGAAGTGAAGCATCGGAATCTATAACTAGTGTCACGGGAATGGTTCAAAACATAGACACTAAGAAGAGTCAGTTTTCTTGTACTTAAGTTGGCATTGTCCAATCTGTATTTAATTCCGATGCAATTTCTGTGTTTCATCGTCAATAAGATCGTCAGAGGGTACAGTAAACCTGAACTGAAGCATCGGAATCCATAACTTGAGTCACAGGAATGGTTCAAAACATAGACACTAAGAAGAGTCAGTTTTCTTGTACTTAAGTAGGCATTGTGCCTTTTGTATTTAATTCCGATGCAATTTTTGTGTTTCGTGGTCAATAAGAAGGTCCATGGGATACAGTAAACCTGAAATGAAGCATCGGAATTTAAAACCGGTCTCACAGGAAAGGTTCAAAGCATGGACAGTATGTAGAGCCAGCCTTCTTGTACTTGAGTCGGCATTGTGCCTTTTGTATATAATTCCGATGCAATTTCTGTGTTTCATCGTCAAAAAGAAGGTCAGAGGGATACAGTAAAGCTGAAGTGAAGCATAGGAATCTATAACTAGTGTCACAGGAATGGTTCAAAACTTAGACAGTAAGAAGAGTCAGTTTTCTTGTACTTTAGTCGGCATTGTGCCTTTTGTATTTAATTCCGACGCAATTTTTGTGTTTCATTGTCAATAAGAAGGTCAGAGGGATACAGTAAAACTGAATTGAAACATCGGAATCTATAACTAGTGTCACAGGAATGGTTTAAAACGTAGACAGTAAGAAGAGCCAGTCCCCTTGTACTTGAGTCGGCATTGTGCCTTTTGAATTTAATTCCGATGCAAATTCTGTGTTTCGTCGTCAATAAGAAGGTCCAAGAAATACATTAAACCTGAAGTGAAGCATCGGAATCTATAACTAGTGTCACATGAATGGTTCAAAACATAGACAGTAAGAAGAGTCAGTTTTCTTGTATCTAAGTTGGCATTGTCCCCTTTGTATTTAATTCCGATGCAATTTCTGTGTTTCATCGTCAATAAGATCGTCAGAGGGTACAGTAAACCTGAAGTGAAGCATCGGAATCTAAAACCGGTCTCACAGGAAAGGTTCAAAACACAGACAGTACGAAGAGCCAGCCTTCTTGTACTTGAGTCGGCATTGTGCCTTTTGTATTTAATTCCGATGCAATTTCTGTGTTTCATCGTCAATAAGAAGGTCAGAGGGATACAGCAAAGCTGAAGTGAAGCTTCGGAAAATATAACTAGTGTCACAGGAATGGTTCAAAACTTAGACAATAAGAAGAGTCAGTTTTCTTGTACTTAAGTCGGCATTGTGCTTTTTCCATTTAATTCCGATGCAATTTCTGTGTTTCATCGTCAATACGTAGATCAGAGGGATACAGTAAAACTGAATTGAAGCATCGGAATCTATATCTAGTGTCACAGGAATGGTTTAAAACATAGACAGTAAGAAGAGCCAGTCTTCTTGTACTTGAGTCGGCAATGTGCCTTTTGTATTTAATTCCGATGCAATTTCTGTGTTTCATCGTTAATAAGAAGGTCAGAGGGTTACAGTAAACCTGAAGTGAAGCATCGGAATCTATAACTAGTGTCACAGGAATGGTTCAAAACATAGAAAGTAAGAAGAGTCAGATTTTTTGTACTTAAGTTCGCATTGTGCCTTTTGTGTTTAATTCCGGTGCAATTTCTGTATTTCGTCGTCAATAATAAGGTCCAAGGGATTCAGTAAACCTGAAGTGAAGCATCGGAATCATAAACCGGTGTCACAGAAAAGGTTCATAATATAGACAGTAAGAAGAGCCAGTCTTCTTGTATTTGAGTCGGCATTGTGCCTTTTGTATTTAATTCCGATGCCATTTCTGTGTTTCATCGTCAATAAGAAGGTCAGCGGGATTCAGTAAACCTGAAGTGAAGAATCGGAATCCATAACTAGTGTCACAGGAATGGTTCAAAGAATTGACAGTAAGAAGAGTCAGTCTTCTTGTACTTAAGTTGGCATTGAGCCATTTGTATTTTATTAGGATGCAATTACTGTGATTCATCGTCAATAAGTAGGTCAGAGGGATACAGTAAACCTGAAGTGAAGCATCGGAATCTATAACTAGTGTCACAGGAATGGTTCAAAACATAGACAGTAAGAAGATTCAGATTTCTTGGACTTAAGACGGCATTGTGCCTTTTGTATTTAATTCCGATGCAATATCTGTGTTTCATCGTCAATAAGAAGGTCAGAGGGATACAATAAACCTGACGTGAAGCATCCGAAACTATAACTAGTGTCACAGGAGTGATTCAAAACATAGACAGTAAGAAGAGTCAGTTTTCTTGTACTTAAGTCGGCATTGTGCCTTTTGTATTTAATTCCGATGCAATTACTGTGTTTCACCGCCAATAAGAAGTTCAGAGGGAGGCAGTGAACCTGAAGTCGAGCATACGAATCCATAACTAGTGTGACAGGAATGGTTCAAAACATAGACAGTAAGAAGAGCCAGACTTCTTGTACTTGAGTCGGCATTGTGCCTTTTGTATTTAATTCCGATGCAATTTCTGTGTTTCATCGACAATAAGGAGGTCAGAGGGATACAATAAACCTGAAGTGAAGCATCAGAATCTATAACTAGTGTCACAGGAATGGTTCAAAACATAGACAGTAAGAAGAGCCAGTCTTCTTGTACTTGAGTCGGAATTGTGCCTTTTGTATTTAATTCCGATGCAATTTCTGTGTTTCATCGTCAATAAGAAGGTCAGAGGGCTACAGTAAAGCTGAAGTGAATCATCGGAATCTATAACTAGCGTCACAGGAATGGTTAATTACATAGAGAGTAAGATGAGACAGTCTTCTTGTACTTAAGTCGGCATTGTGTCTTTTGTATTTAATTCCGATGCAATTTCTGTGTTCCATCGTCTATAAGAAGGTCAGAGAGATACAGTAAACCTGAAGTGAAGGATCGGAATCTATAACTAGTGTCACAGGAATGGTTCAAAACATAGACAGTAAGAAGAGTCAATTTTCGTGTACTTAAGTCGCCATTGTGCCTTTTTTATTTAATTCCGATGCAATTTCTGTGTTTCTTCGTCAATATAAGGTCAGAGGGATACAGCAAACCTGAAGTGAAGCATCGGAATCAATAACTAGTGTCACAGGAATGGTTCAAAACATAGACAGTAAGAAGAGTCAGTTTTCTTGTACTTAAGTCGGCATTGTGCCGTTTGAATTTAATTCCGATGTAATTTCTGTGTTTCGTGGTCAATAAGAAGGTCCATGGGATACAGTAAACCTGAAGTGAAGCATCGGAATCTAAAATCCGTCTCACAGGAAAGGTTCAAAACATAGACAGTATGAAGAGCCAGCCTTCTTGTACTTGAGTCAGCATTGTGCCTTTTGTATTTAATTCCGATGCAATTTCTGCGTTTCATCGTCAACAAGAAGGTCAGAGGGATACAGTAAAGCTGAAGTGAAGCATCGGAATCTATAACTAGTGTCACAGGAATGGTTCAAAACATAGACAGTAAGACGAGTCAGTTTTCTTGTACTTAAGTGGACATTGTGTCTTTTGTATTTCATTCCGATGAAATTTCTGTGTTTCATCGTCAATAAGAAGGTCAGAGGGATACAGTAAACCTGAAGTCAAGCATCGGAATCAATATCTAGTGTCACAGGAATGGTTCAAAACATAGAGAGTAAGAAGATTCAGATATCTTGTACTTAAGAAGGCATTGTGCCTTTTCTACTTAATTCCGATGCAATATCTGTGTTTCATCATCAATAAGAAGGACAGAGGGATACAATAAACCTGATGTGAAACATCGGAATCTATAACTACTGGCACAGGAATGGTTCAAACATAGACAGTAAGAAGAGTCAGTTATCTTGTACTTAAGTAGGCATTGTTCTTTTGTATTTAATTCCAATGCAATTTCTGTGTTTCATCGTCAATAGGAATGTCAGAGGTATACAGTGCACCTGAAATGAAGCATCAGAATCTGTAACTAGTGTCACAGGAATGGTTCAAAACTTAGACAGTAAGAAGAGTCAGTTTTCTTGTACTTAAGTAGCAATTGTGCCTTTTGTATATAATTCCGATGCAATTTCTGTGTTTCATCGTCAATAAGAAGGTGAGAGGGATACAGTAAAGCTGAAGTGAAGCATCGGAATCTATAACTAGTGTCACAGGAATGGTTCAAAACATAGAGAGTAAGATGAGACAGTCTTCTTGTACTTAAGTCGCCATCGAGCATTTTGTATTTAATTCCGATGCAATTTCTGTGTTTCATCGCCAATATAAGGTCAGAGGGATACAGTAAACCTGAAGTGAAGCATCGGAATCTATAACTAGTGTCACGGGAATGGTTCAAAACATAGACACTAAGAAGAGTCAGTTTTCTTGTACTTAAGTTGGCATTGTCCCATCTGTATTTAATTCCGATGCAATTTCTGTGTTTCATCGTCAATAAGATCGTCAGAGGGTACAGTAAACCTGAACTGAAACATCGGAATCCTTAACTAGTGTCACAGGAATGGTTCAAAACATAGACAGTAAGAAGAGTCAGTTTTCTTGTACTTAAGTAGGCATTGTGCCTTTTGTATTTAATTCCGATGCAATTTCTGTGTTTCGTGGACAATAAGGAGGTCCATGGGATACAGTAAACCTGAAATGAAGCATCGGAATTTAAAACCGATCTCACAGGAAAGGTTTAAATCATGGACAGTATGTAGAGCCAGCCTTCTTGTACTTGAGCCGGCATTGTGCCTTTTGCATATAATTCCGATGCAATTTCTGTGTTTCATCGTCAAAAAGAAGGTCAGAGGGATACAGTAAAGCTGAGGTGAAGCATCGGAATCTATAACTAGTGTCACAGGAATGGTTCATAACTTAGACAGTAAGAAGAGTCAGTTTTCTTGTACTTTAGTCGGCATTGTGCCTTTTGTATTTAATTCCGATGCAATTTTTGTGTTTCATCGTCAATAAGAAGGTCAGAGGGATACAGTAAAACTGAATTGAAACATCGGAATCTATAACTAGTGTCACGGGAATGGTTTAAAACATAGACAGTAAGAAGAGCCAGTCCTCTTGTACTTGAGTCGGCAAGTGCCTTTTGAATTTAATTCCGATGCAGATTCTGTGTTTCGTCGTCAATAAGAAGGTCCAAGAAATACATTAAACCTGAAGTGAAGCATCGGAATCTATAACTAGTGTCACATGAATGGTTCAAAATATAGACAGTAAGAAGAGTCAGTTTTCTTGTACCTAAGTTGGCATTGGGCCCTTTGTATTTAATTCCGATGCAATTTCTGTGTTTCATCGTCAATACGATCGTCAGAGGGAACAGTAAACCTGAAGTGAAGCATCGGAATCTAATACCGGTCTCACAGGAAAGGTTCAAAACATAGACAGTATGAAGAGCCAGCCTTCTTGTACTTGAGTCGGCATTGTGCCTTTTGTATTTAATTCCGATGCAATTTCTGTGTTTCATCGTCAATAAGAATGTCAGAGGGATACAGCAAAGCTGAAGTGAAGCATCGGAAAATATAACTAGTGTCACAGGAATGGTTCAAAACTTAGACAATAAGAAGAGTCAGTTTTCTTGTACTTAAGTCGGCATCGTGCTTTTTCCATTTAATTCCGATGCAATTTCTGTGTTTCATCGTCAATACGAAGATCAGAGGGATACAGTAAAACTGAATTGAAGCATCGGAATCTATATCTAGTGTCACAGGAATGGTTTAAAACATAGACAGTAAGAAGAGCCAGTCTTCTTGTACTTGAGTCGGCACTGTGCCTTTTGTATTTAATTCCGATGCAATTTCTGTGTTTCATCGTTAATAAGGAGGTCAGAGGGTTACAGTAAACCTGAAGTGAAGCATCGGAATCTGTAACTAGTGTCACAGGAATGGTTCAAAGCATAGAAAGTAAAAGAGTCAGTTTTTTTGTACTTAAGTTCGCATTGTGCCTTTTGTGTTTAATTCCGGTGCAATTTCTGTGTTTCGTCGTCAATAATAAGGTCCAAGGGATACAGTAAACCTGAAGCGAAGCATCGGAATCATAAACCGGTGTCACAGAAAAGGTTCATAATATAGACAGTAAGAAGAGCCAGTCTTCTTGTATTTGAGTCGGCATTGTGCCTTTTGTATTTAATTCCGATGCCATTTCTGTGTTTCATCGTCAATAAGAAGGTCAGACTGATACAGTAAACATGAAGTGAAGCATCGGAATCTATAACTACTGTCACAGGAATGGTTCAAAACATTGACAGTAAGAAGAGTCAGTTTTCTTGTACTTATGTCGTCATTGTGCCTTTTGTATTTAATTCCGGTGCAATTTCTGAGTTTCATCGTCAATAAGGAGGACGGAGGGATACAGTAAACCTAAAGTGAAGCATCGGAATCTTTAACTAGTGTCACAGGAATGGTTCAAAACATAGACTGTAAGAAGAGTCAGTCTTCTTGTACTTAAGTCGGCATTGTGCCTTTTGTATTAAATTCCGATGCAATTTCTATGTTTCATCTTCAATAAGAAGGTCCGAGGGATACAGTAAACCTGAAGTGAAGCATCCGAAACTATAACTAGTGTCACAGGAGTGATTCAAAACATAGACAGTAAGAAGAGTCAGATTTCTTGTACTTAAGTCGGCATTGTGCCTTTTGTATTTAATTCCGATGCAACTACTGTGTTTCACCGCCAATAAGAAGTTCAGAGGGAGGCAGTGAACCTGAAGTCGGGCATACGAATCCATAACTACTGTGACAGGAATGGTTCAAAACATAGACAGTAAGAAGAGCCAGACTTCTTGTACTTGAGTCGGCATTGTGCCTTTTGTATTTAATTCCGTTGCAATTTCTGTGTTTCATCGACAATAAGGAGGTCAGAGGGATACATTAAACCTGAAGTGAAGCATCGGAATCTATAACTAGTGTCACAGGAATGGTTTAAAACTTAGACAGTAAGAAGAGCCAGTCTTCTTGTACTTGAGTCGCAATTGTGCCTTTTGTATTTAATTCCGATGCAATTTCTGTGTTTCATCGTCAATAAGAAGGTCAGAGGGCTACAGTAAAGCTGAAGTGAATCATCGGAATCTATAACTAGCGTCACAGGAATGGTTAAATACATAGAGAGTAAGATGAGACAGTCTTCTTGTACTTAAGTCGGCATTGTGCCTTTTGTATTTAATTCCGATGCAATTTCTGTGTTTCATCGTCTATAAGAAGGTCAGAGAGATGCAGTAAACCTGAAGTGAAGGATCGGAATCTATAACTAGTGTCACAGGAATGGTTCAAAACATAGACAGTAAGAAGAGTCAATTTTCGTGTACTTAAGTCGCCATTGTGCCTTTTGTATTTAATTCCGATGCAATTTCTGTGTTTCATCGTCAATATAAGGTCAGAGGGATACAGCAAACCTGAAGTGAAGCATCGGAATCAATAACTAGTGTCACAGGAATGGTTCAAAACATAGACAGTAAGAAGAGTCAGTTTTCTTGTACTTAAGTCGGCATTGTGCCGTTTGAATTTAATTCCGATGTAATTTCTGTGTTTCGTGGTCAATAAGAAGGTCCATGGGATACAGTAAACCTGAAGTGAAGCATCGGAATCTAAAATCGGTCTCACAGGAAAGGTTCAAAACATAGACAGTATGAA
Organism: Schistocerca americana; assembly: GCF_021461395.2. Classification (NCBI taxonomy): domain Eukaryota; kingdom Metazoa; phylum Arthropoda; class Insecta; order Orthoptera; family Acrididae; genus Schistocerca; species Schistocerca americana. Next base: position 11,204,741 of record NC_060125.1, on the reverse strand, counting down.
GAGCCAGCCTTCTTGTACTTGAGTCAGCATTGTGCGTTTTGTATTTAATTCCGATGCAATTTCTGTGTTTCATCGTCAACAAGAAGGTCAGAGGGATACAGTAAAGCTGAAGTGAAGCATCGGAATCTATAACTAGCGTCACAGGAATGGTTAAATATATAGAGAGTAAGATGAGACAGTCTTCTTGTACTTAAGTCGGCATTGTGCCTTATGTATTTAATTCCGATGCAATTTCTGTGTTTCATCGTCTATAAGAAGGTCAGAGAGATACAGTAAACCTGAAGTGAAGGATCGGAATCTATAACTAGTGTCACAGGAATGGTTCAAACATAGACAGTAAGAAGAGTCAGATTTATTGTACTAAAGTCGGCATTGTGCCTTTTGTATTTAATTCCGTTGCAATTTCTGTGTTTCATAGTCAATACGAAGGTCAGAGGGATACAGTAAACCTGAGGTGAAGCATCGGAATCTATAACTAGTGTCACAGGAATGGTTCAAAACATAGACAGTTAGAAGAGTCAATTTTCGTGTACTGAAGTCGCCATTGTGCCTTTTGTATTTAATTCCGATGCAATTTCTGAGTTTCATCGTCAATAATGAGGTCGGGGGGATACAGTAAACCCAAAGTGAAGCATCAGATTCTATAACTAGTGTCACAGGAATGGTTCAAAACATACACAGTAAGAAGAGTCAGTCTTCTTGTACTTGAGTTGGCATTGTCCCTTTTGTATTTAATTCCGATGCAATTTCTGTGTTTCGTGGTCAATAAGAAGGTCCATGGGATACAGTAAACCTGAAGTGAAGCATCGGAATCTAAAACCGGTCTCACAGGAAACGTTCAAAACGTAGACAGTATGAAGAGCCAGCCTTCTTGTACTTGAGTCGGCATTGTCCCTTTTGTATTTAATTCCGATGCAATTTCTGTGTTTCGTGGTCAATAAGAAGGTCCATGGGATACAGTAAACCTGAAGTGAAGCATCGGAATCTAAAACCGGTCTCACAGAAAACGTTCAAAACGTAGACAGTATGAAGAGCCAGCCTTCTTGTACTTGAGTCGGCATTGTCCCTTTTGTATTTAATTCTGATGCAATTTCTGTGTTTCATCGTCAATAAGAAGGTCAGAGGGATACAATAAAGCTGAAGTGAAGCATCGGAATCTATAACTAGTCCGACAGGAATGGTTCAAATCTTAGACAGTAAGAAGAGTCAGTTTTCTTGTACTTAAGTCGGCATTGTGCTTTTTGTGTTTAATTCCGATGCAATTTCTTGTTTCATCGTCAATAAGAAGGTCAGAGGGATACAGTAAAACTGAATTGAAGCATCGGAATCTATAACTAGTGTCACAGGAATGATTTATAACATAGACAGTAAGAAGAGCCAGTCTTCTTGTACTTGAGTCGGCATTGTGCCTTTTGTATTTAATTCCGATGCAATTTCTGTGTTTCGTCGTCAATAAGAAGGTCAGAGGGATACAGTAAGCTTGAAGTGAAGCATCGGAATATATAACTAGTGTCACAGGAATGGTTCAAAACATAGACAGTAAGACGAGTTAGTTTTCTTGTACTTAAGTGGACATTGTGACTTTTGTATTTAATTCCGATGAAATTTCGGTGTTTCATCGTAAATACGAAGGTCAGAGGGATACAGTAAACCTGAAGTGAAGCATCGGAATCTATAACTAGTGTTGCAGGAATGGTTCAAAACGTAGACAGTAAGAAGATTTAGTTTTCGTGTACTTAAGACGGCATTGTGCCTTTTGTATTTAATTCCGATGCAATATCTGTGTTTCATCGTCAATAAGAAGGTCAGAGGGATACAATAAACCTGATGTGAAGCATCGAAATCTGTAACTAGTGGCACAGGAATGGTTCAAAACGTAGACAGTAAGAAGAGTCAGTTATCTTGTACTTAAGTAGGCATTGTGCTTTAGTATTTAATTCCGATGCAATTTCTGTGTTTAATCGTCAATACGAAGGTCGGAGGGATACAGTACACCTGAAGTGAAACATCAGAATCTATAACTAGTGTCACAGGAATGGTTCAAGGCATAGACAGTAAGAAGAGTCAGTTTTCTTGTACTTAAGTAGGCATTGTGCCTTTTGTATATAATTCCGATGCAATTTCTGTGTTTCATCGTCAATAAGAAGGTCAGACTGATACAGTAAACAAGACGTGAGGCATCGGAATCTATAACTAGTGTCACAGGAATGGTTCAAAACATAGACAGTAAGACGAGTCAGTTTTCTTGTACTTAAGTTGTCATTGTGCCTTTTGTATTTAATTCCGATGCAATTTCTGAGTTACATCGTCAATAAGGAGGTCGGAGGGATACAGTAAACCTAAAGTGAAGCATCGGAAGCTATTACTAGTGTCACAGGAATGGTTCAAGTCATAGACAGTAAGAAGAGCCAGTCTTCTTGTACTTGAGTCGGAATTGTGCCTTTTGTATTTAATTCCGATGCAATTTCTGGGTTTCATCGTCAATAAGAAGGTCAGAGGGATACAGTAAACCTGAAGTGAAGCATCGGAATCTATATCTAGTGTCACAGGAATGGTTCAAAACATAGACAGTAAGAAGACTCAGATTTCTTGTACTTAAGGCGGCATTGTGCCTTTTGTATTTAATTCCGATGCAATATCTGTGTTTCATCGTCAATAAGAACGTCAGAGGGATACAATAAACCTGATGTGAAACATCGGAATCTATAACTACTGGCACAGGAATGGTTCAAAACATAGACAGTATGAAGAGTCAGTTATCTTGTACTTAAGTAGGCATTGTTCTTTTGTATTTAATTCCAATGCAATTTCTGTGTTTCATCGTCAATAAGAAGGTCAGAGGGATACAGTACACCTGAAATGAAGCATCGGAATCTATAACTAGTGTCACAGGAATGGTTCAAAACATAGACAGTAAGAAGAGCCAGTCTTCTTGTACTTGAGTCGGAATTGTGCCTTTTGTATTTAATTCCGATGCAATTTCTGTGTTTCATCGTCAATATAAGGTCAGAGGGATACAGTAAACCTGAAGTGAAGCATCGGAATCAATAACTAGTGTCACAGGAATGGTTCAAAACATAGACAGTAAGAAGAGTCAGTTTTCTTGTACTTAAGTCGGCATTGTGCCGTTTGAACTTAATTGCGATGTAATTTCTGTGTTTCGTGGTCAATACGAAAGTCCATGGGATACAGTAAACCTGAAGTGAAGCATCGGAATCTAAAATCGGTCTCACAGGAAAGGTTCAAAACATAAACAGTATGAAGAGCCAGCCTTCTTGTACTTGAGTCAGCATTGTGCCTTTTGTATTTAATTCCGATGCAATTTCTGTGTTTCATCGTCAACAAGGAAGTCAGAGAGATACAGTAAAGCTGAAGTGAAGCATCGGAATCTATAACTAGTGTCACAGGAATGGTTCAAACTTAGACACTAAGAAGAGTCAGTTTTCTTGTACTTATGTCGGCATTGTGCTTTTTGTATTTAATTCCGATGCACTTTCTGTGTTTCTTCGTCAATAAGAAGGTCAGAGGGATACAGTAAACCTGAAGTGAAGCATCGGAATCTATAACTAGTGTCACAGGAATGGTTCAAACATAGACAGTAAGAAGAGTCAGATTTCTTGTACTTAAGTCGGCATTGTGCCTTTTGTATTGATTTCCGTTGCAATTTCTGTGTTTCATAGTCAATACGAAGGTAAGAGGGATACAGTAAACCTGAAGTGAAGCATCCGAATCTATAACTAGTGTCACAGGAATGGTTCAAAACATAGACAGTAAGAAGAGTCAATTTTCGTGTACTTAAGTCGCCATTGTACCTTTTGTATTTAATTCCGATGCAATTTCTGAGTTTCATCGTCAATAAGGAGGTCGGAGGGATACAGTAAACCTAAAGTGAAGCATCGGAATCTATAACTAGTGTCACAGGAATGGTTCAAAACATAGACAGTAAGAAGAGTCAGTCTTCTTGTACTTAAGTCGGCATTGTGCCTTTTGTATTAATTTCCGATGGTATTTCTATGTTTCATCTTCAATAAGAAAATCCCAGGGATACAGTAAACCTGAAGTGAAGCATCGGAAACTATAACTAGTGTCACAGGAGTGGTTCAAAACATAGACAGTAGGAAGAGTCAGCTTTCTTGTACTTAAGTCGGCATTGTGCCCTTTGTATTTAACTCCGATGCAACTTCTGTGTTTCATCGTCTATAAGAAGGTCAGAGGGATACAGTAAACCTGAAGTGAAGCATCGGAATCTATAACTAGTGTCGCAGGAATGGTTCAAAACATAGACAGTAAGAAGAGTCAGTTTTCTTGTACTTATGTCGGCATTGTGCCTTTTGTAATTAATTCCAATGCAATTTCTGTGTTTCACCGCCAATAAGGAGTTCGGAGGGAGGCAGTGAACCTGAAGTCGAGCATCCGAATCCATAACTAGTGTCACAGGTATGGTTCAAAGCATAGACAGTAAGAAGAGGCAGTCTTCTTGTACTTGAGTCGGCATTGTGCCTTTTGTATTTAATTCCGATGCAATAACTGTGTTTCATCGACAATAAGGAGGTCAGAGGGATACAGTAAAGCTGAAGTGAAGCGTCGGAATCTATAACTAGTGTCACAGGAATGGTTCAAAACATAGAGAGTAAGATGAGACAGTCTTCTTGCACTTAAGTCGGCATTGAGCCTTTTGTATTTAATTCCAATGCATTTTCTGTGTTTTCATCGTCAATATAAGGTCAGAGGGATACAGTAAACCTGAAGTGAAGCATCGGAATTTATAAGTAGTGTCACAGTAAGGGTCAAAACATAGACAGTAAGAAGAGTCAGTTTTCTTGTACTTAAGTTGGCATTGTCCCTTTTGTATTTCATTCCGATGCAATTTCTGTGTTTCATCGTCAATAAGATCGTCAGAGGGTACAGTAAACCTGAAGTGAAGCATCGGAATCTATAACTAGTGTCACAGGAATGGTTCAAAACATAGACAGTAAGAAGAGTCAGTTTTCTTGTACTTAAGTAGGCATTGTGCCTTTTGTATTTAATCCCGATGCAATTTCTGTATTTCGTGGTCAATAAGAAGGTCCATGAGATACAGTAAACCTGAAGTGAAGCTTCGGAATCTAAAACCGGTCTCACAGGAAAGGTTCAAAACGTAGACAGTATGAAGAGCCAGCCTTCTTGTACTTGAGTCGGCATTGTCCCTTTTGTATTTAATTCCGATGCAATTTCTGTGTTTCATCGTCTATAAGAAGATCAGAGGGATACAATAAAGCTGAAGTGAAGCATCGGAATCTATAACTAGTGTGACAGGAATGGTTAAAATCTTAGACAGTAAGAAGAGTAAGTTTTCTTGTACTTAAGTCGGCATTGTGTTATTTGTATTTAATTCCGATGCAATTTATTGTTTCATCGTCAATAAGAAGGTCAGAGGGATACAGAAAAACTGAATTGAAGCATCGGAATCTATAACTAGTGTCACAGGAATGGTTTATAACATAGACAGCAAGAAGAACCAGTCTTCTTGTACTTGAGTCGGCATTGTGCCTTTTGTATTTAATTCCGATGCAATTTCTGTGTTTCATCGTCAATAAGGAGGTCAGAGGGATACAGAAAACCTGAAGTGAAGCATCGGAATCTATAACTAGTGTCACAGGAATGGTTGAAAACATAGATAGTAAGAAGAGTCAGTTTTTTTGTACTTAAGTCGGCATTGTGCCTTTTGTATTTAATTCCGATGCAATTTCTGTGTTTCGTCGTCAATAATAAGGTCCAAGGGATACAGTAAACCTGAAGTGAAGAATCGGAATCTATAACTATTGTCACAGGAATGGTTCAAAGCACAGACAGTAAGAAGAGTCAGTCTTCTTGTACTCAAGTCGGCATTGGACTTTTGTATTTAATTCCGGTGCAATTTCTGTGTTTCATCGTCAATAAGAAGGTCATAGGGATAAAGTAAGCTTGAAGTGAAGCATCGGAATATATAATTAGTGTCACAGGAATGGTTCAAAACATAGACAGTAAGACGAGTTAGTTTTCTTGTACTTAAGTGGACATTGTGACTTTTGTAATTAATTCCGATGAAATTTCGGTGTTTCATCGTCAATACGAAGGTCAGAGGGATACAGTAAACCTGAAGTAAAGCATCGGAATCTATAACTAGTGTCACAGGAATGGTTCAAAGCATTGACAGCAAGAAGATTTAGTTTTCGTGTACTTAAGACGGCATTGTGCCTTTTGTATTTACTTCCGAAGCAATATCTGTGTTTCATCGTCAATAAGAAGGTCAGAGGGATACAGTACACCTGAAATGAAGCATCAGAATCTATAAGTAGTGTCACAGGAATGGTTCAAAACTTAGACAGTAAGAAGAGTCAGTTTTCTTGTACTTAAGTAGGCATTGTGCCTTTTGTATATAATTCCGATGCAATTTCTGTGTTTCATCGTCAATAAGAAGGTCAGACTGATACAGTAAACATGAAGTTAAGCATGGGTATCTATAACTAGCGTCACAGGAATGGTTAAATACATAGAGAGTAAGATGATACAGTCTTCTTGTACTTAAGTCGGCATTGAGCCTTTTGTATTTAATTCCGATGAAATTTTGGTGTTTCATCGTCAATACGAAGGTCAGGGGGATACAGTAAACCTGAAGTGAAGCATCGGAATCTATAACTAGTGTCACAGGAATGGTTCAAAACATTGACAGCAAGAAGATTCAGTTTTCGTGTACTTAAGAGGGCATTGTGCCTTTTGTATTTAATTCCGATGCAATTACTGTGTTTCACCGCCAATAAGAAGTTAAGAGGGTGGCAGTGAACCTGAAGTGAAGCATCGGAATCTATAACTAGTGTCACAGGAATGGTTCAAGACATAGACAGTAAGAAGAGCCAGTCTTCTTGTACTTGAGTCGGAATTGTGCCTTTTGTATTTAATTCCGATGCAATTTCTGTGTTTCATCGTCAATAAGAAGGTCAGAGGGCTACAGTAAAGCTGAAGTGAAGCATCGCAATCTATAACTAGCGTCACAGGAATGGTTAAATACATAGAGAGTAAGATGAGACAGTCTTCTTGTACTTCAGTCGGCATTGAGCCTTTTGTATTTAATTCCGATGCAACTTCTGTGTTTCATCGTCAATATAAGGTCAGAGGGATACAGTAAACCTGAAGTGAAGCATCGGAATCAATAACTAGTGTCACAGGAATGGTTCAAAACATAGACAGTAAGAAGAGTCAGTTTTCTTGTATTTAAGTCGGCATTGTGCCGTTTGAATTTATTTCCGATGTAATTTCTAAGTTTCGTGGTCAATAAGAAAGTCCATGGGATACAGTAAACCTGAAGTGAAGCATCGGAATCTAAAATCGGTCTCACAGGAAAGGTTCAAAACATAAACAGTATGAAGAGCCAGCCTTCTTGTACTTGAGTCAGCATTGTGCCTTTTGCATTTAATTTCGATGCAATTTCTGTGTTTCATCGTCAACAAGAAGGTCAGAGGGATACAGTAAAGCTGAAGTGAAGCATCGGAATCTATAACTAGTGTCACAGGAATGGTTCAAACTTAGACACTAAGAAGAGTCAGTTTTCTTGTACTTATGTCGGCATTGTGCTTTTTGTATTTAATTCCGATGCACTTTCTGTGTTTCATCGTCAATAAGAAGGTCAGAGGGATACAGTAAACCTGAGTGAAGCATCGGAATCTGTAACTAGTGTCACAGGAATGGTTCAAACATAGACAGTAAGAAGAGTCAGATTTCTTGTACTTAAGTCGGCATTGTGCCTTTTGTATTGATTTCCGTTGCAATTTCTGTGTTTCATAGTCAATACGAAGGTCAGAGGGATACAGTAAACCTGAGGTGAAGCATCGGAATCTATAACTAGTGTCACAGGAATGGTTCAAAACAAAGACAGTAAGAAGAGTCAATTTTCGTGTACTTAAGTCGCCATTGTGCCTTTTGTATTTAATTCTGATGCAATTTCTGAGTTTCATCGTCAATAAGGAGGTCGGAGGGATACAGTAAACTTAAAGTGAAGCATCGGAATCTATAACTAGTGTCACAGGAATGGTTCAAAACATAGAGTGTAAGAAGAGTCAGTCTTCTTGTACTTAAGTCGGCATTGTGCCTTTTGTATTAATTTCCGATGCAATTTCTATGTTTCATCTTCAATAAGAAGATCCAAGGGATACAGTAAACCTGAAGTGAAGCATCGGAAACTATAACTAGTGTCACAGGAGTGGTTCAAAACATAGACAGTAAGAAGAGTCAGTTTTCTTGTACTTAAGTCGGCATTGTGCCTTTTGTATTTAATTCCGATGCAATTTCTGTGTTTCATCGTCTATAAGAAGGTCAGAGGGATACAGTAAACCTGAAGTGAAGCATCGGAATCTATAACTAGTGTCACAGGAATGGTTCAAAACATAGACAGTAAGAAGAGTCAGTTTTTCTTGTACTTATGTCGGCATTGTGCCTTTTGTAATTAATTCCAATGCAATTTCTGTGTTTCACCGCCAATAAGAAGTTCAGAGGGAGGCAGTGAACCTGAAGTCGAGCATCCGAATCCATAATTAGTGTCACAGGTATGGTTCTAAGCATAGACAGTAAGAAGAGCCAGTCTTCTTGTACTTGAGTCGGCGTTGTGCCTTTTGTATTTAATTCCGATGCAATAACTGTGTTTCATCGACAATAAGGAGGTCAGAGGGATACAGTAAAGCTGAAGTGAAGCATCGGAATCTATAACCAGTGTCACAGGAATGGTTCAAAACATAGACAGTAAGAAGAGTCAGTTTTCTTGCACTTAAGTAGGCATTGTGCCTTTTGTATTTAATTCCGATGCAATTTCTGTGTTTCGTGGTCAATAAGAAGGTCCATGGGATACAGTACCCCTGAAGTGAAGCTTCGGAATCTAAAACCGGTCTCACAGGAAAGGTTCAAAACGTAGACAGTATGAAGAGCCAGCCTTCTTGTACTTGAGTCGGCATTGTCCCTTTTGTATTTAATTCCGATGCAATTTCTTGTTTCATCGTCAATAAGAAGGTCAGAGTGGTACAGTAAAACTGAATTGAAGCATCGGAAACTATAACTAGTGTCACAGGAATGGTTTATAACATAGACAGTAAGAAGAGCCAGTCTTCTTGTACTTGAGTCGGCATTGTGCCTTTTGTATTTAATTCCGATGCAATTTCTGTGTTTCATCGTCAATAAGGAGGTCAGAGGGATACAGAAAACCTGAAGTGAAGCATCGGAATCTATAACTAGTGTCACAGGAATGGTTCAAAACATAGGTAGTAAGAAGAGTCAGTTTTTTTGTACTTAAGTCGGCATTGTGCCTTTTGTATTTAATTCCGATGCAATTTCTGTGTTTCGTCGTCAATAATAAGGTCCAAGGGATACAGTAAACCTGATGTGAAGAATCGGAATCTATAACTATTGTCACAGGAATGGTTCAAAGCATAGACAGTAAGAAGAGTCATTCTTCTTGTACTCAAGTCGGCATTGAGACTTTTTTATTTAATTCCGGTGCAATTTCTGTGTTTCATCGTCAATAAGAAGGTCAGAGGGATAAAGTAAGCTTGAAGTGAAGCATCGGAATATATAACTAGTGTCACAGGAATGGTTCAAAACATAGACAGTAAGACGAGTTAGTTTTCTTGTACTTAAGTGGACATTGTGACTTTTGTATTTAATTCCGATGAAATTTCGGTGTTTCATCGTCAATACGAAGGTCAGAGGGATACAGTAAACCTGAAGTGAAGCATCGGAATCTATAACTAGTGTCACAGGAATGGTTCAAAACATTGACAGCAAGAAGATTTAGTTTTCGTGTACTTAAGACGGCATTGTGCCTTTTGTATTTATTTCCGATGCAATATCTGTGTTTCATCGTCAATAAGAAGGTCAGAGGGATACAGTACACCTGAAATGAAGCATCAGAATCTATAACTAGTGTCACAGGAATGGTTCAAAACTTAGACAGTAAGAAGAGTCAGTTTTCTTGTACTTAAGTAGGCATTGTGCATTTTGTATATAATTCCGATGCAATTACTGTGTTTCATCGTCAATAAGAAGGTCAGACTGATACAGTAAACATGAAGTGAAGCTTCGGAATCTATAACTAGTGTCACAGGAATGGTTCAAATCATAGACAGTAAGAAGATCCAGTCTTCTAGTACTTGAGTCGGAATTGTGCCTTTTGTATTTAATTCCGATGCAATTTCTGTGTTTCATCGTCAATAAGAAGGTCAGAGGGCTACAGTGAAGCTGAAGTGAAGCATCGGAATCTATAACTAGCGTCACAGGAATGGTTAAATACATTGAGAGTAAGATGAGACAGTCTTCTTGTACTTAAGTCGGCATTGAGCCTTTTGTATTTAATTCCGATGCAATTTCTGTGTTTCATCGTCAATATAAGGTCAGAGGGATACAGTAAACCTGAAGTGAAGCATCGGAATCAATAACTAGTGTCACAGGAATGGTTCAAAACATAGACAGTAAGGAGAGTCAGTCTTCTTGTACTCAAGTCGGCATTGTGCCTTTTGTATTAATTTCCGATGCAATTTCTATGTTTCATCTTCAATAAGAAGATCCGAGGGATACAGTAAACCTGAAGTGAAGCATCGGAAACTATAACTAGTGTCACAGGAGGGGTTCAAAACATAGACAGTAAGAAGAGTCAGTTTTCTTGTACTTAAGACGGCATTGTGCCTTTTGTATTTAATTCCGATGCACTTTCTGTGTTTCATCGTCTATAAGAAGGTCAGAGGGATACAGTAAATCTGAAGTGAAGCATCGGAATCTATAACTAGTGTCACAGGAATGGGTCAAAACATAGACAGTAAGAAGAGTCAGTTTTCTTGTACTTATGTCGGCATTGTGCCTTTTGTAATTAATTCCAATGCAATTTCTGTGTTTCACCGCCAATAAGAAGTTCAGAGGGAGGCAGTGAACCTGAAGTCGAGCATCCGAATCCATAACTAGTGTCACAGGTATGGTTCAAAGCATAGACAGTAACCAGAGCCAGTCTTCTTGTACTTGAGTCGGCATTGTGCTTTTTGTATTTAATTCCGATGCAATTTCTGAGTTTCATCGACAATAAGGAGGTCAGAGGGATATAGTAAAGCTCAAGTGAAGCATCGGATTTTATAACTAGTGTCACAGGAATGGTTCAAAACATAGAGAGAAAGATGAGACAGTCTTCTTGCACTTAAGTCGGCATTGAGCCTTTTGTATTTAATTCCGATGCATTTTCTGTGTTTCATCGTCAATATAAGGTCAGAGGGATACAGTAAACCAGAGGTGAAGCATCGGAATTTATAAGTAGTGTCACAGTAAGGGTCAAAACATAGACAGTAAGAAGAGTCAGTTTTCTTGTACTTAAGTTGGCATTGTCCCTTTTGTATTTCATTCCGATGCAATTTCTGTGTTTCATCGTCAATAAGATCGTCAGAGGGTACAGTAAACCTGAAGTGAAGCATCGGAATCTATAACTAGTGTCACAGGAATGGTTCAAAACATAGACAGTAAGAAGAGTCAGTTTACTTGTACTTAAGTAGGCATTGTGCCTTTTGTATTTAATTCCGATGCAATTTCTGTGTTTCGTGGTCAATAAGAAGGTCCATGGGATACAGTAAACCTGAAGTGAAGCTTCGGAATCTAAATCCGGTCTCACAGGAAAGGTTCAAAACGTAGACAGTATGAAGAGCCAGCCTTCTTGTACTTGAGTCGGCATTGTCCCTTTTGTATTTAATTCCGATGCAATATCTGTGTTTCATCTATAACTAGTGTCACAGGAATGGTTCAAAACATAGACAGTAAGAAGAGTCAGATTTCTTGTACTTAAGTCGGCATTGTGCCTTCTGTATTTAATTCCGTTGCAATTTCTGTGTTTCATAGTCAATACGAAGGTCAGAGGGATACAGTAAACCTGAGGTGAAGCATCGGAATCTATAACTAGTGTCACAAGAATGGTTCAAAACATAGACAGTAAGAAGAGTCAATTTTCTTGTACTTAAGTCCGCATTGTGCCTTTTCTATTTAATTCCGATGCAATTTCTGTGTTTCATCGTCAATAAGAAGGTCAGAGGGATACGGTAAACCTGAAGTGAAACATCGGAATCTATAACTAGTGTCACAGGAATGGTTCAAAACATAGACAGTAACAAGAGTCAGTTATCTTGTACTTAAGTCTTAATTGTGCCCTTTGTATTTAATTCCGATGCAATTTCTGTGATTCATCGTCAATAAGAAGGTCAGAGGGATACAGTAAACCTGAAGTCAAGCATCGGAATCTATAACTAGTGTCACAGGAATGGTTCAGAACATAGACAGTAAGAAGAGTCAGTTTTCTTGTACTTAAGTCGGAATTGTGCCTTTTGTATTTAATTCCGATGCAATATCTGTGTTTCCTCGTCAATAAGAGGGACAGATGGATACAGTAAACCTGAAGTGAAGCATCGGAATCTATAACTAGTGTCACAGGAATGGTTCAAAACATAGCCAGTAAGAAGAGTCAGTTTTCTTGTACTTAAGTCGGCATTGTGCCTTTTGTATTTAACTCCGATGCAATATCTGTGTTTCATCGTCTATAAGAAGGTCAGAGGGATACAGTAAACCTGAAGTGAAGCATCGGAATCTATAACTAGTGTCACAGGAATCGTTCAAAACATAGACAGTAAGAAGAGTCAGTTTTCTTGTACTTAAGTCGGCATTGTGCCTTTTGTATTTAATTCCGATGTAATTACTGTGTTTCACCGCCAATAAGAAGTTCAGAGGGAGGCAGTGAACCTGAAGTCGAGCATCCGAATCCATTACTAGTGTGACAGGAATGGTTCAAATCAGAGACAGTAAGAAGAGCCAGACTTCTTGTACTTGAGTCGGCATTGTGCCTTTTGTATTTAATTCCGATGCAATTTCTGTGTTTCATCGACAATAAGGAGGTCAGAGGGATACAGTAAACCTGAAGTGAAGCATCGGAAACTATAACTAGTGTCAAAGGAATGGTTCAAAACATAGACAGTAAGAAGAGCCAGTCTTCCGGAACCTGAGTCGGAATTGTGCCTTTTGTATTTAATTCCGATGCAATTTCTGTGTTTCATCGTCAATAAGAAGGTCAAAGGGCTACAGTAAAGCTGAAGTGAAGCATCGGAATCTATAACTAGCGTAACAGGAATGGTTCAAAACATAGAGAGTAAGATGAGACAGTCTTCTTGTACTTAAGTCGGCATTGAGCCTTTTGTATTTAATTCCGATGCAATTTCTGTGTTTCATCGTCCATATAAGGTCAGAGGGATACAGTAAACCTGAAGTGAAGCATTGGCATCTATAACTAGTGTCACAGGAATGGTTCAAAACATAGACTGTAAGAAGAGTCAGTTTTCTTGCACTTCAGTCGGCATTGTGCCTTTTGAATTTAATTCCGATGCAAATTCTGTGTTTCGTCGTCAATAAGAAGGTCCAAGGGATACATTAATCCTGAAGTGAAGCATCGGAATCTATAAGTAGTGTCACATGAATGGTTCAAAACATAGACAGTAACAAGAGTCAGTTTTCTTGTACTGAAGTAGGCATTGTGCCTTTTGTATTTAATTCCGATGCAATTTCTGTGTTTCGTGGTCAATAAGAAGGTCCATGGGATACAGTAAACCTGAAGTGAAGCATCGGAATCTAAAACCGGTCTCACAGGAAAGGTTCAAACCATAGACCGTATGAAGAGCCAGCCTTCTTGTACTTGAGTCAGCATTGTGCCTTTTGTGTTTAATTCCGATGCAATTTCTGTGTTTCATTGTCAATAAGAAGGTCAGAGGGATACAGTAATGCTGAAGTGAAGCATCGGACTCCATAACTAGTGTCACAGGAATGGTTCAAAACATAGACAGTAAGAAGAGTCAATTTTCGTGTACTTAAGTCGGCATTGTGGCTTTTCTATTTAATTCCGATGCAATTTCTGTGTTTCATCGTCAATAAGAAGGTCAGAGGGATACGGTAAACCTGAAGTGAAACATCGGAATCTATAACTAGTGTCACAGGAATGGTTCAAAGCATAGACAGTAACAAGAGTCAGTTATTTTGTACTTAAGTCTTAATTGTGCCCTTTGTATTTAATTCCGATGAAATTTCTGTGTTTCATCTTCAATAAGAAGGTCAGAGGGATACAGTAAACCTGATGTGAAGCATCGGAATCTATAACTAGTGTCACATGAATGGTTCAAAACATAGACAGTAAGAAGTGTCAGTTTTCTTGTACTTTAGTCGGCATTGCGCCTTTTGTATTTAATTCCGATGCAATTTCTGTGTTTCCTCGTCAATAAGAAGGACAGATGGATACAGTAAACCTGAAGTGAAGCATCGGAATCTATAACTAGTGTCACAGGAATGGTTAAAACATAGACAGTAAGAAGAGTCAGTTTTTCCTTGTACTTAAGTCGGCATTGTGCCTTTTGTATTTAATTCCGATGCAATTTCTGTGATTCATCGTCAATAAGAAGGTCAGATTGATACAGTAAACGTGAAGTGAAGCATCGGAATCTATAACTAGTGTCACATGATTGGTTCAACTCATAGACAGTAAGAAGAGTCAGTTATCTTGTACTTAAGTTGGCATTGTGCCTTTTGTATTTAATTCCGATGCTATTTCTGTGTTTCATCGTCACTAAGAAGGTCAGAGGGATACAGTAAACCGGAAGTGAAGCATCGGAATCTATAACTAGTGTCACAGGAATGGTTCAAAACATAGACAGTAAGGAGAGTAAGTATACTTGTACTTAAGTCGGCATTGTGCTTTTGTATTTAATTCCGATGCAATTTCTGTGTTTCATCGCCAATAAGAAGGTCAGAGGGAGGCAGTGTACCTTAAGTCGAGCATCCGAATCCATAACTAGTGTCACAGGAAAGGTTCAAAACATAGACAGTAAGAAGAGCCAGTCTTCTTGTACTTGAGTCGGCATTGTGACTTTTGTATTTAATTCCGATGCAATTTCTGTGTTTCATTGATAATAAGGAGGTCAGAGGGATACAGTAAGCCTGAAGTAAAGCATCGGAATCTATAACTAGTGTCACAGGAATGGTTCAAAACATAGACAGTAAGAAGAGCCAGTCTTCGTGTACTTGAGTCGGAATTGTGCCTTTTGTATTTAATTCCGATGCAATTTTTGTGTTTCATCGTCAAGAAGAAGGTCACAGGGATACAGTAAAGCTGAAGTGAAGCATCGGAATCTATAATTAGTGTCAATGGAATGGTTCAAAACATAGAGATTAAGATGAGACAGTCTTCTTGTACTTAAGTCGGCATTGAGCCTTTTGTATTTCATTCCGATGCAAATTCTGTGTTTCATCGTCAATAAGAAGGTCAGAGGGATACAGTAAACCTGAAGTGAAGCATCGGAATCTATATCTAGCGTCACAGGAATGGTTCAAATCATAGACAGTAAGAAGAGTCAGTTTTCTTGTACTTTAGTCGGCATTGTGCTTCTTCAATTTAATTCCGATGCAAATTCTGTGTTTCATCGTCAATAAGAAGGTCACAGGGATACAGTAAAGCTGAAGTGAAGCATCGGAATCTATAACTAGTGTCACAGGAATGGTTCAAACCATAGACAGTTAGGAGAGTCAGTTTTCTTGTACTTAAGTCGGCATTGTGCCTTTTGTATTTAATTCCTATGCAATTTCTGTGTTTCATCGTCAGTAAGAAGGTCAGAGGGATACAGTAAACCTGAAGTGAAGCATCGGAATCTATAACTAGTGTCACAGGAATGGTTAAAACATAGACAGTAAGAAGAGTCAGTTTTTCCTTGTACTTAAGTCTTAATTGTGCCCTTTGTATTTAATTCCGATGAAATTTCTGTGTTTCATAGTCAATATGAAGGTCAGAGGGATACAGTAAACCTGAAGTGAAGCATCGGAATCTATAACTAGTGTCACAGGAATGGTTCAAAACATAGACAGTAAGAAGAGTCAGCTTTCTTGTACTTAAGTCGGCATTGTGAATTTTGGATTTAATTCCGATGCAACTTCTGTGTTTCCTCGTCAATAAGAAGGACAGATGGATACAGTAAACCTGAAGTGAAGCATCGGAATCTATAACTAGTGTCAAATGAATGGTTCAACTCATAGACAGTAAGAAGAATCACTTATCTTTTACTAAAGTCGGCATTGTGCCTTTTGTATTTAATTCCGATGCTATTTCTGTGTTTCATCTTCAATAAGAAGGTCAGAGGGATACAGTAAACCGGAAGAGAAGCATCGGAATCTATAACTAGTGTCACAGGAATGGTTCAAAACATAGTAAGAAGAGTCAGTTTTCAAGTACGTAAGTCGGCATTGTACGTTTTGTACTTAATTCCGATGCAATTTCTGTGTTTCATCGCCAATAAGAAGGTCAGAGGGAGGCAGTGAACCTGAAGTCGAGCATCCGAATCCATAACTAGCGTCACAGGAAAGGTTCAAAGCATAGACAGTAAGAAGAGCCAGTCTTTTTGTACTTGAGTCCTCATTGTGCCTTTTGTATTTAATTCCGATGCAATTTCTCTTGTTTCATCAATAAGGAGGTCGGAGGGATACAGTAAACCTGAAGTAAAGCATCGGAATCTATAACTAGTGTCACAGGAATGGTTCAAAAGATAGACAGTAAAAAGAGCCAGTCTTCTTGTACTTGAGTCGGAATTGTGCCTTTTGTATTTAATTCCGATGCAATTTCTGTGTTTCATTGTCAATAAGAAGGTCACAGGGGTACAGTAAAGCTGAAGTGAAGCATCGGAATGTATAACTAGTGTCACAGGAATGGTTCAAAACATAGAGAGTAAGATGAGACAGTCTTCTTGTACTTAAGTCGGCATTGAGCCTTTTGTATTTCATTCCGATGCAATTTCTGTGTTTCATCGTCAATATAAGGTCAGAGGGATACAGTAAACCTGAAGTGAAGCATCGGAAACTATATCTTGTGTCACAGGAATGGTACAAAACATAGACAGTAAGAAGAGTCAGTTTTCTTGTACTTTAGTCGGCATTGTGCTTTTTGAATTTAAATCCGATGCAAATTCTGTGTTTCATCGTCAATAAGAAGGTCACAGGGATACAGTAAAGCTGAAGCGAAGCATCGGAATCAATAACTAGTGTCACAGGAATGGTTCAAAACGTAGACAGTAAGGAGAGTCAGTTTTCCTGTACTTAAGTCGGCATTGTGCCTTTTGTATTTAATTCTTATGCAATTTCTGTGTTTCATCGTCAATAAGAAGGTCAGAGGGATACAGTAAACCTGAAGTGTAGAATCGGAATCTATAACTAGCGTCACAGGAATGGTTCAAAACATAGACAGTAAGAAGAGTCAGTTTTCTTGTACTTAAGTCGGCATCGTGCCTTTTGTATATAATTCCGACGCAATATCTGTGTTTCATCGTCAATTAGAAGGTCAGAGGGATACAGTAAACCTGTAGCGAAGCATCGGAATCTATAACTAGTGTCACAGGAATGGTTCAAACATAGACAGTAAGAAGAGTCAATTTTCGTGTACGTAAGTCGGCATTGTGATTTTTCTATTTGATTCCGATGCAATTTCTGCGTTTCATCGTCATTAAAAAGGTCAGAGGGATACGGTAAACCTGAAGTGAAGCATCGGAATCTATAACTAGTGTCACAGGAATGGTTCAAAACATAGACTGTAAGAAGAGTCAGTTTTCTTGCACTTCAGTCGGCATTGTGCCTTTTGTATTTAATTCCGATGCAATTTCTGTGTTTTGTGGTCAATAAGAAGGTCCATGGGATACAGTAAACCTGAAGTGAAGCATCGGAATCTGAAACCGGTCTCACAGGAAAGGTTCAAACCATAGACCGTATGAAGAGCCAGCCTTCTTGTACTTGGGTCAGCATTGTGCCTTTTGTGTTTAATTCCGATGCAATTTCTGTGTTTCATTGTCAATAAGAAGGTCAGAGGGATACAGTAATGCTGAAGTGAAGCATCGGACTCCATAACTAGTGTCACAGGAATGGTTCAAAACTTAGACACTAAGAAGAGTCAGTTTTCTTGTACTTATGTCGGCATTGTGGCTTTTGTATTTAATTCCGTTGCAATTTCTGTGTTTCATAGTCAATACGAAGGTCAGAGGAATACAGTAAACCTGAGGTGAAGCATCGGAATCTTTAACTAGTGTCACAGGAATGGTTCAAAACATAGACAGTAAGAAGAGTCAATTTTCGTGTACTTAAGTCGGCATTGTGGCTTTTCTATTTAATTCCGATGCAATTTCTGTGTTTCATCGTCAATAAGAAGGTCAGAGGGATACGGTAAACCTGAAGTGAAACATCGGAATCTATAACTAGTGTCACAGGAATGGTTCAAAGCATAGACAGTAACAAGAGTCAGTTATTTTGTACTTAAGTCTTAATTGTGCCCTTTGTATTTAATTCCGATGAAATTTCTGTGTTTCATCTTCAATAAGAAGGTCAGAGGGATACAGTAAACCTGATGTGAAGCATCGGAATCTATAACTAGTGTCACATGAATGGTTCAAAACATAGACAGTAAGAAGTGTCAGTTTTCTTGTACTTTAGTCGGCATTGCGCCTTTTGTATTTAATTCCGATGCAATTTCTGTGTTTCCTCGTCAATAAGAAGGACAGATGGATACAGTAAACCTGAAGTGAAGCATCGGAATCTATAACTAGTGTCACAGGAATGGTTAAAACATAGACAGTAAGAAGAGTCAGTTTTTCCTTGTACTTAAGTCGGCATTGTGCCTTTTGTATTTAATTCCGATGCAATTTCTGTGATTCATCGTCAATAAGAAGGTCAGATTGATACAGTAAACGTGAAGTGAAGCATCGGAATCTATAACTAGTGTCACATGATTGGTTCAACTCATAGACAGTAAGAAGAGTCAGTTATCTTGTACTTAAGTTGGCATTGTGCCTTTTGTATTTAATTCCGATGCTATTTCTGTGTTTCATCGTCACTAAGAAGGTCAGAGGGATACAGTAAACCGGAAGTGAAGCATCGGAATCTATAACTAGTGTCACAGGAATGGTTCAAAACATAGACAGTAAGGAGAGTAAGTTTTCTTGTACTTAAGTCGGCATTGTGCTTTTGTATTTAATTCCGATGCAATTTCTGTGTTTCATCGCCAATAAGAAGGTCAGAGGGAGGCAGTGTACCTGAAGTCGAGCATCCGAATCCATAACTAGTGTCACAGGAAAGGTTCAAAACATAGACAGTAAGAAGAGCCAGTCTTCTTGTACTTGAGTCGGCATTGTGCCTTTTGTATTTAATTCCGATGCAATTTCTGTGTTTCATTGATAATAAGGAGGTCAGAGGGATACAGTAAGCCTGAAGTAAAGCATCGGAATCTATAACTAGTGTCACAGGAATGGTTCAAAACATAGACAGTAAGAAGAGCCAGTCTTCGTGTACTTGAGTCGGAATTGTGCCTTTTGTATTTAATTCCGATGCAATTTCTGTGTTTCATCGTCAAGAAGAAGGTCACAGGGATACAGTAAAGCTGAAGTGAAGCATCGGAATCTATAATTAGTGTCAATGGAATGGTTCAAAACATAGAGATTAAGATGAGACAGTCTTCTTGTACTTAAGTCGGCATTGAGCCTTTTGTATTTCATTCCGATGCAATTTCTGTGTTTCATCGCCAATAAGAAGGTCAGAGGGATACAGTAAACCTGAAGTGAAGCATCGGAATCTATATCTAGCGTCACAGGAATGGTTCAAATCATAGACAGTAAGAAGAGTCAGTTTTCTTGTACTTTAGTCGGCATTGTGCTTCTTCAATTTAATTCCGATGCAAATTCTGTGTTTCATCGTCAATAAGAAGGTCACAGGGATACAGTAAAGCTGAAGTGAAGCATCGGAATCTATAACTAGTGTCACAGGAATGGTTCAAACCATAGACAGTTAGGAGAGTCAGTTTTCTTGTACTTAAGTCGGCATTGTGCCTTTTGTATTTAATTCCTATGCAATTTCTGTGTTTCATCGTCAGTAAGAAGGTAAGAGGGATACAGTAAACCTGAAGTGAAGCATCGGAATCTATAACTAGTGTCACAGGAATGGTTAAAACATAGACAGTAAGAAGAGTCAGTTTTTCCTTGTACTTAAGTCTTAATTGTGCCCTTTGTATTTAATTCCGATGAAATTTCTGTGTTTCATAGTCAATATGAAGGTCAGTGGGATACAGTAAACCTGAAGTGAAGCATCGGAATCTATAACTAGTGTCACAGGAATGGTTCAAAACATAGACAGTAAGAAGAGTCAGCTTTCTTGTACTTAAGTCGGCATTGTGAATTTTGGATTTAATTCCGATGCAACTTCTGTGTTTCCTCGTCAATAAGAAGGACAGATGGATACAGTAAACCTGAAGTGAAGCATCGGAATCTATAACTAGTGTCACATGAATGGTTCAACTCATAGACAGTAAGAAGAATCACTTATCTTTTACTAAAGTCGGCATTGTGCCTTTTGTATTTAATTCCGATGCTATTTCTGTGTTTCATCTTCAATAAGAAGGTCAGAGGGATACAGTAAACCGGAAGAGAAGCATCGGAATCTATAACTAGTGTCACAGGAATGGTTCAAAACATAGTAAGAAGAGTCAGTTTTCAAGTACGTAAGTCGGCATTGTACGTTTTGTACTTAATTCCGATGCAATTTCTGTGTTTCATCGCCAATAAGAAGGTCAGAGGGAGGCAGTGAACCTGAAGTCGAGCATCCGAATCCATAACTAGTGTCACAGGAAAGGTTCAAAGCATAGACAGTAAGAAGAGCCAGTCTTTTTGTACTTGAGTCGGCATTGTGCCTTTTGTATTTAATTCCGATGCAATTTCTCTTGTTTCATCAATAAGGAGGTCGGAGGGATACAGTAAACCTGAAGTAAAGCATCGGAATCTATAACTAGTGTCACAGGAATGGTTCAAAAGATAGACAGTAAAAAGAGCCAGTCTTCTTGTACTTGAGTCGGAATTGTGCCTTTTGTATTTAATTCCGATGCAATTTCTGTGTTTCATCGTCAATAAGAAGGTCACAGGGGTACAGTAAAGCTGAAGTGAAGCATCGGAATGTATAACTAGTGTCACAGGAATGGTTCAAAACATAGAGAGTAAGATGAGACAGTCTTCTTGTACTTAAGTCGGCATTGAGCCTTTTGTATTTCATTCCGATGCAATTTCTGTGTTTCATCGTCAATATAAGGTCAGAGGGATACAGTAAACCTGAAGTGAAGCATCGGAAACTATATCTTGTGTCACAGGAATGGTACAAAGCATAGACAGTAAGAAGAGTCAGTTTTCTTGTACTTTAGTCGGCATTGTGCTTTTTGAATTTAAATCCGATGCAAATTCTGTGTTTCATCGTCAATAAGAAGGTCACAGGGATACAGTAACGCTGAAGCGAAGCATCGGAATCAATAACTAGTGTCACAGGAATGGTTCAAAACGTAGACAGTAAGGAGAGTCAGTTTTCCTGTACTTAAGTCGGCATTGTGCCTTTTGTATTTAATTCTTATGCAATTTCTGTGTTTCATCGTCAATAAGAAGGTCAGAGGGATACAGTAAACCTGAAGTGTAGAATCGGAATCTATAACTAGCGTCACAGGAATGGTTCAAAACATAGACAGTAAGAAGAGTCAGTTTTCTTGTACTTAAGTCGGCATCGTGCCTTTTGTATATAATTCCGACGCAATATCTGTGTTTCATCGTCAATTAGAAGGTAAGAGGGATACAGTAAACCTGTAGTGAAGCATCGGAATCTATAACTAGTGTCACAGGAATGGTTCAAACATAGACAGTAAGAAGAGTCAATTTTCGTGTACTTAAGTCGGCATTGTGCTTTTTCTATTTGATTCCGATGCAATTTCTGCGTTTCATCGTCATTAAAAAGGTCAGAGGGATACGGTAAACCTGAAGTGAAGCATCGGAATCTATAACTAGTGTCACAGGAATGGTTCAAAACATAGACAGCAAGAAGAGTCAGTTTTCTTGCACTTAAGTCGGAATTGTGCCCTTTGTATTTAATTCCGTTGAAATTTCTGTGTTTCATCGTCAATAAGAAGGTCAGAGGGATACAGTAAACCTGAAGTGAAGCATCGGAATTTATAACTATGTCACATGAATGGTTCAAAACATAGACAGTAAGAAGAGTCAGTTTTCTTGTACTTAAGTCGGCATTGTGCCTTTTGTATTTAATTCCGATGCAATCTCTGTGTTTCCTCGTCAATAAGAAGGACAGAGGGATACAGTAAACCTGAAGTGAAGCATCGGAATCTATAACTAGTTTCACAGGAATGGTTAAAACATAAACAGTAAGAAGAGTCAGTTTTTCCTTGTACTTAAGTCGGCATTGTGCCTTTTGTATTTAATTCCGATGCAATTTCTGTGTTTCATCGCCAATAAGAAGCTCAGAGGGAAGCAGTGAACCTGAAGTCGAGCATCCGAATCCATAACTAGTGTGACAGGAATGGTTCAAAAAATAGACAGTAAGAAGGGTCAGACTTCTTGTACTTGAGTCGGCATTGTGCCTTTTGTATTTAATTCCGATGCAATTTCTGTGTTTCATCGTCAATAAGGAGGTCAGAGGGATACAGTAAACCTGAAATGAAGCATCGGAACGTATAACTAGTGTCAAAGGAATGGTACAAAACATAGACAGTAAGAAGAGCCAGTCTTCTGGAACTTGAGTCGGATTTGTGCCTTTTGTATTTAATTCCGATGCAATTTCTGTGTTTCATCGTCAATAAGAAGGTCCAAGGGATACATTAATCCTGAAGTGAAGCATCGGAATCTATAACTAGTGTCACTGGAATGGTTCAAAACATAGACAGTAAGAAGAGTCAGTTTTCTTTTACTTAAGTTGGCATTGTCCCTTTTGTATTTAATTCCGATGCAATTTCTGTGTTTCCTCGTCAATAAGAAGGACAGATGGATACAGTAAACCTGAAACGAAGCATCGGAATCTATAACTAGTGTCACAGGAATGGTTTATAACATAGACAGTAAGAAGAGTCAGTTTTCTTGTACTTAAGTTGGCATTGTGCCTTTTGTATTTAATTCCGATGCAATTTCTGTGTTTCATCGCCAATAAGAAGGTCAGAGGGATACAGTAAAGCTGAAGTGAAGCATCGGAATCCATAACTAGTGTCACAGGAATGGTTCAATACTTAGACACTAAGAAGAGTCAGTTTTCTTGTACTTATGTCGGCATTGTGCTTTTTGTATTTAATTCCGAGGCACTTTCTGTGTATCATCGTCAATAAGAAGGTCAGAGGGATACAGTAAACCTGAAGTGAAGCATCGGAATCTGTAACTAGTGTCACAGGAATGGTTCAAACATAGACAGTAAGAAGAGTCAGATTTCTTGTACTTGAGTCGGCATTGTGCCTTTTGTATTTAATTCCGATGCAATTTCTGTGTTTCATCGACAATAAGGAGGTCAGAGGGATACAGTAAACCTGAAGTGAAGCATCGGAATCTATAACTAGTGTCAAAGGAATGGTCAAAACATAGACAGTAAGAAGAGCCAGTCTTCTGGAACTTGTGTCGGAATTGTGCCTTTTGTATTTAATTTCGATGCAATTTCTGCGTTTCATCGTCAAAAAGAAGGTCAGAGGGCTACAGTAAAGCTGAAGTGAAGCATCGGAATCTATAACTAGCGTAACAGGAATGGTTCAAAACATAGAGAGTAAGATGAGACAGTCTTCTTGTACTTAAGTCGGCATTGAGCCTTTTGTATTTAATTCCGATGCAATTTCTGTGTTTCATCGTCAATATGAAGGTCAGAGGGATACAGTAAAGCTGATGTGAAGCATCGGAATCCATAACTAGTGTCACAGGAATGGTTCTATACTTAGACACTAAGAAGAGTCAGTTTTCTTGTACTTATGTCGGCATTGTGCTTTTTGTATTTAATTCCGAGGCACTTTCTGTGTATCATCGTCAATAAGAAGGTCAGAGGGATACAGTAAACCTGAAGTGAAGCATCGGAATCTATAACTAGTGTCACAGGAATGGTTCAAAACATAGACTGTAAGAAGAGTCAGTTTTCTTGTACTTAAGTCGGCATTGTGTCTTTTGAATTTAATTCCGATGCAAATTCTGTGTTTCGTCGTCAATAAGAAGGTCCAAGGGATAGAATAATCCTGAAGTGAAGCATCGGAATCTATAACTAGTGTCACATGAATGGTTCAAATAATTGACAGTAAAAAGAGTCAGTTTTCTTGTACTCAAGTCGGCATTGTGCCTTTTGTATTTAATTCCGATGCAATATCTGTGCTTCATCGTGTATAAGAAGGTCAGAGGGATACAGTAAAGCTGAAGTGAAGCATCGGAATCCATAACTAGTGTCACAGGAATGGTTCTATACTTAGACACTAAGAAGAGTCAGTGTTCTTGTACTTATGTCGGCATTGTGCTTTTTGTATTTAATTCCGAGGCACTTTCTGTGTTTCATCGTCAATAAGAAGGTCAGAGGGATACAGTAAACCTGAAGTGAAGCATCGGAATCTATAACTAAAGTCACAGGAATGGTTCAAACATAGTTAGTAAGAAGAGTCAGATTTCTTGTACTTAAGTCGGCATTGTGCCGTTTGTATTTAATTCCGATGCAATTTCTGTGTTTCCTCGTCAATAAGAAGGACAGATGGATACAGTAAACCTGAAACGAAGCATCGGAATCTATAACTAGTGTCAAAGGAATGGTTTATAACATAGACAGTAAGAAGAGTCAGTTTTCTTGTACTTAAGTCGGCATTGTGCGTTTTGTATTTAATTCCGATGCAATTTCTGTGTTTCATCGACAGTAAGAAGGTCAAAGGGAGCCAGTGAACCTGAAGTCGAGCATCCGAATCCATAACTAATGCCACAGGAAAGGTTCAAAACATAGACAGTAAGAAGAGCCAGTCTTCTTGTACTAGAGTCGGCATTGTGCCTTTTGTATTTAATTCCGACGCAATTTCTGTGTTTCATCGACAATACGGAGGTCAAAGGGATACAGTAAACCTGACGTAAAGCATCGGAATCTATAACTAGTGTCACAGAAATGGTTCAAAACATAGACAGTAAGAAGAGCCAGTCTTCTTGTACCTGATTCGGCATTGCGCCTTTTATAATTAATTCCGATGCAATTTCTGTGTTTCATCGTCAATAAGAAGGTCACAGGGATACAGTAAAGCTGAAGTGAAGCATCGGAATCTATAACTAGTGTCACAGGAATGGTTCAAAACATAGACAGTAAGAAGAGTCAGTTTTCTTGTACTTCAGTCGGCATTGTGCTTCTTGAATTTAATTCCGATGCAAATTCTGTGTTTCATCGTCAATAAGAAGGTCACAGGAATACAGTAAAGCTGAAGTGAAGCATCGGAATCTATAACTAGTGTCACAGGAATGGTTCAAACCATAGACAGTTAGGAGAGTCAGTTTTCTTGTACTTAAGTCGGCATTGTGCCTTTTGTATTTAATTCCTATGCAATTTCTGTGTTTCATCGTCAGTAAGAAGGTCAGAGGGATACAGCAAACCTGAAGTGAAGCATCGGAATCTATAACTAGTGTCACAGGAATGGTTAAAACATAGACAGTAAGAAGAGTCAGTTTTTCCTTGTACTTAAGTCTTAATTGTGCCCTTTGTATTTAATTCCGATGAAATTTCTGTGTTTCATAGTCAATATGAAGGTCAGAGGGATACAGTAAACCTGAAGTGAAGCATCGGAATCTATAACTAGTGTCACAGGAATGGTTCAAAACATAGACAGTAAGAAGAGTCAGCTTTCTTGTACATAAGTCGGCATTGTGAATTTTGGATTTAATTCCGATGCAACTTCTGTGTTTCCTCGTCAATAAGAAGGACAGATGGATACAGTAAACCTGAAGTGAAGCATCGGAATCTATAACGAGTGTCACAGGAATGGTTAAAACATAGACAGTAAGAAGAGTCAGTTTTTCCTTGTACTTAAGTCGGCATTGTGCCTTTTGTATTTAATTCCGATGCAATTTCTGTGATTCATCGTCAATAAGAAGGTCAGAGGGATACAGTAAACGTGAAGTGAAGCATCCGAATCTATAACTAGTGTCACATGAATGGTTCAACTCATAGACAGTAAGAAGAATCAGTTATCTTTTACTAAAGTCGGCATTGTGCCTTTTGTATATAATTCCGATGCAATTTCTGTGTTTCATCGTCAGTAAGAAGGTCAGAGGGAGGCAGTGAACCTGAAGTCGAGCATCCGAATCCATAACTAGTGTCACAGGAAAGGTTCAAAGCATAGACAGTAAGAAGAGCCAGTCTTCTTGTACTTGAGTCGGCATTGTGCCTTTTGTATTTAATTCCGATGCAATTTCTCTTGTTTCATCAATAAGGAGGTCAGAGGGATACAGTAAACCTGAAGTAAAGCATCGGAATCTATAACTAGTGTCACAGGAATGTTTCAAAAGATAGACAGTAAGAAGAGCCAGTCTTCTTGTACTTGAGTCGGAATTGTGCCTTTTGTATTTAATTCCGATGCAATTTCTGTGTTTCATCGTCAATAAGAAGGTCACAGGGATACAGTAAAGCTGAAGTGAAGCATCGGAATGTATAACTAGTGTCACAGAAATGGTACAAAACATAGAGAGTAAGATGAGACAGTCTTCTTGTACTTAAGTCGGCATTGAGCCTTTTGTATTTCATTCCGATGCAATTTCTGTGTTTCATCGTCAATATAAGGTCAGAGGGATACAGTAAACCTGAAGTGAAGCATCGGAAACTATATCTTGTGACACAGGAATGGTACAAAACATAGACAGTAAGAAGAGTCAGTTTTCTTGTACTTTAGTCGGCATTGTGCTTTTTGAATTTAAATCCGATGCAAATTCTGTGTTTCATCGTCAATAAGAAGGTCACAGGGATACAGTAAAGCTAAAGTGAAGCATCGGAATCAATAACTAGTGTCACACGAATGGCTCAAAACATAGACAGTAAGGAGAGTCAGTTTTCCTGTACTTAAGTCGGCATTGTGCCTTTTGTATTTAATTCTTATGCAAATTCTGTGTTTCATCGTCAATAAGAAGGTCAGAGGGATACTGTAAACCTGAAGTGTAGAATCGGAATCTATAACTAGCGTCACAGGAATGGTTCAAAACATAGACAGTAAGAAGAGTCAGTTTTCTTGTACTTAAGTCGGCATCGTGCCTTTTGTATATAATTCCGACGCAATATCTGTGTTTCATCGTCAATTAGAAGGTCAGAGGGATACAGTAAACCTGTAGTGAAGCATCGGAATCTATTACTAGTGTCACAGGAATGGTTCAAAACATAGACAGTAAGAAGAGTCATTTTTCATGTACTTAAGTCGGCATTGCGCGTTTTGTATTTAATTCCGATGCAATTTCTGTGTTTCATCGAAAATAAGAAGTTCAGAGGGAGGCAGTGAACCTGAAGTCGAGCATCCGAATCCATAACTAGTGTGACAGGAATGGTTCAAAAAATAGACAGTAAGAAGGGTCAGACTTCTTGTACTTGAGTCGGGATTGTGCCTTTTGTTTTTAATTCCGATGCACTTTCTGTGTTTCATCGACAATAAGGAGGTCAGAGGGATACAGTAAACCTGAAATGAAGCATCGGAATGTATAACTAGTGTCAAAGGAATGGTACAAAACATAGACAGTAAGAAGAGCCAGTCTTCTGGAACTTGAGTCGGAATTGTGCCTTTTGTATTTAATTCCGATGCAATTTCTGTGTTTCATCGTCAATAAGAAGGTCCTAGGGATACATTAATCCTGAAGTGAAGCATCGGAATCTATAACTAGTGTCACAGGAATGGTTGAAAACATAGACAGTAAGAAGAGTCAGTTTTCTTGTACTTAAGTAGGCATTGTGCCTTTTGTATTTAATTCCGATGCAATTTCTGTGTTTCGTGGTCAATAGGAAGGTCCATGGGATACAGTAAACCTGAAGTGAGGAATCGGAATCTACAACCGGTCTCACAGGAGAGGTTCAAAACATAGACAGTATGAAGAGCCAGCCTTCTTGTACTTGAATCAGCATTGTGCCTTTTCTATTTAATTCCGATGCAATTTCTGTGTTTCATCGTCAATAAGAAGGTCAGAGGGATACAGTAAAGCTGAAGTGAAGCATCGGAATCCATAACTAGTGTCACAGGAATGGTTCAATACTTAGACACTAAGAAGAGTCAGTTTTCTTGTACTTATGTCGGCATTGTGCTTTTTGTATTTAATTCCGAGGCACTTTCTGTGTTTCATCGTCAATAAGAAGGTCAGAGGGATACAGTAAACCTGATGTGAAGCATCGGAAACTATAACTAGTGTCACAGGAATGGTTCAAACATAGGCAGTAAGAAGAGTCAGATTTCTTGTACTTAAGTCGGCATTGTGCCTTTTGTATTTAATTCCGATGCAATTTCTGTGTTTCCTCGTCAATAAGAAGGACAGATGGATACAGTAAACCTGAAACGAAGCATCGGAATCTATAACTAGTGACACAGGAATGGTTTATTACATAGACAGTAAGAAGAGTCAGTTTTCTTGTACTTAAGTCGGCATTGTGCCTTTTGTATTTAATTCCGATGCAATATCTGTGTTTCATCGTCTATAAGAAGGTCAGAGGGATACAGTAAACCTGAAGTGAAGCATCGGAATCTATAACTAGTGTCACAGGAATGGTTTATAACATAGACAGTAAGAAGAGTCAGTTTTCTTGTACTTAAGTCGGCATTGTGCCTTTTGTATTTAATTCCGATGCAATATCTGTGTTTCATCGTCTATAAGAAGGTTAGAGGGATACAGTAAACCTGAAGTGAAGCATCGGGATCTATAACTAGTGTCACAGGAATGGTTGAAAACATAGACAGTAAGAAGAGCCAGTCTTCTGGAACTTGAGTCAGAATTGTGCCTTTTGTATTTAATTCCGATGCAATTTCTGTGTTTCATCGTCAAAAAGAAGGTCAGAGGGCTACAGTAAAGCTGAAGTGAAGCATCGGAATCTATAACTAGCGTAACAGGAATGGTTCAAAACATAGAGAGTAAGATGAAACAGTCTTCTTGTACTTAAGTCGGCAATGAGCCTTTTGTATTTAATACCGATGCAATTTCTGTGTTTCATCGTCAATATAAGGTCAGAGGGATACAGTAAACCTGAAGCATCGGAATCTATAAGTAGCGTCACAGGAATGGTTCAAAACATAGACTGTAAGAAGAGTCAGTTTTCTTGTACTTAAGTCGGCAATGTGTCTTTTGAATTTAATTCCGATGCAAATTCTGTGTTTCGTCGTCAATAAGAAGGTCCAAGGGATACAATAATCTTGAAGTGAAGCATCGGAATCTATAACTAGTGTCACATGAATGGTTCAAAACATTGACAGTAAAATGAGTCAGTTTTCTTGTACTTATGTCGTCATTGTGCCTTTTGTATTTAACTCCGATGCAATTTCTGAGTTTCATCGTCAATAAGGAGGTCGGAGGGATACAGTAAACCTAAAGTGAAGCATCGGAATCTATAACTAGTGTCACAGGAATGGTTGAAAACATAGACAGTAAGAAGAGTCAGTTTTCTTGTACTTAAGTCGGCATTGTGCCTTTTGTATTTAATTCCGATGCCATTACTGTGTTTCACCGCCAATAAGAAGTTCAGACGTAGGCATTGAACCTAAAGTCGACCATCCGAATCCATAACTAGAGTGACAGGAATGGTTCGAATCATAGACAGTAAGAAGAGCCAGACTTCTTGTACTTGAGTCGGCATTGTGCCTTTTGTATTTAATTCCGATGCAATTTCTGTGTTTCATCGACAATAAGGAGGTCAGAGGGACACAGTAAACCTGAAGTGAAGCATCGGAATCTATAACTAGTGTCAAAGGAATGGTTCAAAACATAGACAGTAAGAAGAGTCAGTTTTCTTGTACGTAAGTCATCATTGTGCCTTTTGTATTTAATTCCGATGCAATATCTGTGTTTCATCGTCTATAAGAAGGTCAGAGGGATACAGTAAACCTGAAGTGAAGCATCGGAATCTATAACTAGTGTCACAGGAATGGTTCAAAACATAGACAGTAAGAAGATTCAGTTTTCTTGTATTTAAGTCGGCATTGTGCCTTTTGTATTTAATTCCGATGCAATTACTGTGTTTCACCGCCAATTAGAAGTTAAGAGGGAGGCAGTGAACCTGAAGTGTAGCATCGGAATCTATAACTAGTGTCAAAGGAATGGATCAAAACATAGACAGTAAGAAGAGCCAGTGTTCTGGAACTTGAGTCGGTATTGTGCCTTTTGTATTTAATTCCGATGCAATTTCTGTGTTTCATCGCCAATAAGAAGGTCCAAGGGATACATTAATCTTGAAGTGAAGCATCGGAATCTATAACTAGTGTCACATGAATGGTTCAAAACATAGACAGTAAGAAGAGTCAGTTATCTTGTACTTTAGTTGGCAGTGTCCCTTTTGT
Organism: Schistocerca americana; assembly: GCF_021461395.2. Classification (NCBI taxonomy): domain Eukaryota; kingdom Metazoa; phylum Arthropoda; class Insecta; order Orthoptera; family Acrididae; genus Schistocerca; species Schistocerca americana. Next base: position 11,174,353 of record NC_060125.1, on the reverse strand, counting down.
ATTTAATTCCGATGCAATTTCTGTGTTTCATCGTCAATAAGATCGTCAGAGGGTACAGTAAACCTGAAGTGAAGCATCGGAATCTATAACTAGTGTCACAGGAATGGTTCAAAACATAGACAGTAAGAAGAGTCAGTTTTCTTGTACTTAAGTGGGCATTGTGCCTTTTGTATTTAATTCCGATGCAATTTCGGTGTTTCGTGGTCAATAAGAAGGTCCATGGGATACAGTAAACCTGAAGTGAAGCATCGGAATCTAAAACCGGTCTCACTGGAAAGCTTCAAAACATAGACAGTATGAAGAGCCAGCCTTCTTGTACTTGAGTCAGCATTGTGCCTTTTGTATTCAATTCCGATGCAATTTCTGTGTTTCATCGTCAATAAGAAGGTCAGAGGGATACAGTAAACCTGAAGTGAAGCATCGGAATCCATAACTAGTTTCACAGGAATGGTTCAAAACTTAGACACTAAGAAGAGTCAGATGTCTTGTACTTATGTCGGCATTGTGCTTTTTGTATTTAATTCCGATGCACTTTCTGTGTTTGATCGTCAATAAGAAGGTCAGAGGGATACAGTGAACCTGAAGTGAAGCATCGGAATCTATAACTAGTGTCACAGGAATGGTTCAAAACATAGAATGTAAGAAGAGTCAGTTTTCTTGTACTTAAGTCGGCATTGTGTTTTTGAATTTAATTCCGATGCAATTTCTGTGTTTCATCGACAATAAGGAGGTCAGAGGGAGGCAGTAAACCTGAAGTGAAGCATCGGAATCTATAACTAGTGTCAAAGGAATGTTTCAAAACATAGACAGTAAGAAGAGTCAGTTTTCATGTACTTGAGTCGGAATTGTGCGTTTTGTATTTAATTCCGATGCAATTTCTCAGTTTCATCGTCTATAAGAAGGTCAGAGGGCTACAGTAAAGCTGAAGTGAGGCATCGGAATCTATAACTAGCGTAACAGGAATGGTTCAAAACATAGAGAGCAAGATGAGACAGTCCTCTTGTACTTAAGTCGGCATTGAGCCTTTTGTATTTAATTCCGTTGCAATTTCTGTGTTTCATCGTCAATATATGGTCGGAGGGATACAGTAAACCTGAAGTGAAGTATCGGAATCTATAACTAGTGTCACAGGAATGGTTCAAAACATAGACTGTAAGAAGAGTCAGTTTTCTTGTACTTAAGTTGGCATTGTCCCTTTTGTATTTAATTCCGATGCAATTTCTGTGTTTCATCGCCAATAAGATCGTCAGAGGGTACAGTAAAAATGAAGTGAAGCATCGGAATCTATATCTAGTGTCACAGGAATGGTTCAAAACTTAGACACTAAGAAGAGTCAGTTTTCTTGTACTTATGTCGGCATTGTGCTTTTTGTATTTAATTCCGATGCACTTTCTGTGTTTGATCGTCAATAAGAAGGTCAGAGGGATACAGTGAACCTGAAGTGAAGCATCGGAATCTATAACTAGTGTCACAGGAATGGTTCAAAACATAGAATGTGAGAAGAGTCAGTTTTCTTGTACTTAAGTCGGCATTGTGCCTTTTGAATTTAATTCCGATGCAATTTCTGTGTTTCATCGACAATAAGGAGGTCAGAGGGAGGCAGTAAACCTGAAGTGAAGCATCGGAATCTATAACTAGTGTCAAAGGAATGTTTCATAACATAGACAGTAAGAAGAGTCAGTTTTCTTGTACTTGAGTCGGAATTGTGCCTTTTGTATTTAATTCCGATGCAATTTCTCTGTTTCATCGTCTATAAGAAGGTCAGAGGGCTACAGTAAAGCTGAAGTGAGGCATCGGAATCTATAACTAGCGTAACAGGATTGGTTCAAAACATAGAGAGCAAGATGAGACAGTCTTCTTGTACTTAAGTCGGCATTGAGCCTTTTGTATTTAATTCCGATGCAATTTCTGTGTTTCATCGTCAATATAAGGTCGGAGGGATACAGTAAACCTGAAGTGAAGCATCGGAATCTATAACTAGTGTCACAGGAATGGTTCAAAACATAGACTGTAAGAAGAGTCAGTTTTCTTGTACTTAAGTTGGCATTGTCCCTTTTGTATTTAATTCCGATGCAATTTCTGTGTTTCATCGCCAATAAGATCGTCAGAGGGTACAGTAAAAATGAAGTGAAGCATCGGAATCTATATCTAGTGTCACAGGAATGGTTCAACACTTAGACACTAAGAAGAGTCAGTTTTCTTGTACTTATGTCGGCATTGTGCTTTTTGTATTTAATTCCGATGCACTTTCTGTGTTTGATCGTCAATAAGAAGGTCAGAGGGATACAGTGAACCTGAAGTGAAGCATCGGAATCTATAACTAGTGTCACAGGAATGGTTCAAAACATAGAATGTAAGAAGAGTCAATTTTCGTGTACTTAAGTCGGCATTGTGCCTTTTCTATTTAATTCCGATGCAATTTCTGTGTTTCATCGACAATAAGAAGGTCAGAGGGATACGGTGAACCTGAAGTGAAACATCGGAATCTATAACTAGTGTCACAGGAATGGTTCAAAACATAGACAGTAGCAAGAGTCAGTTTTCTTGTACTTAAGTCGGCATCGTGCATTTTGTATATAATTCCGATGAAATTTCTGTGTTTCATCGTCAATAAGAAGGTCAGAGGGATACAGTAAACCTGAAGTGAAGCATCGGAATCTATAACTAGTGTCACAGGAATGGTTCAAAACATATTAAGAAGAGTCAGTTTTCTTGTACTTAAGTCGGCATTGTGCCTTTTGTATTTATTTCCAATGCAATTTCTGTGTTTCCTCGTCAATAAGAAGGACAGATGGATACAGTAAACTTGAAGTGAAGCATCGGAATCTATAACTAGTGTCACAGGATTGGTTAAAACATAGACAGTAAGAAGAGTCAGTTTTTCCTTGTACTTAAGTGGGCATTGTGCCTTTTGCATATAATTCCGAAGCTATTTCTGTGATTCATCGTCAATAAGAAGGTCAGAGGGATACAGTAAACGTGAAGTGAAGCATCGGAATCTATAACTAGTGTCACATGAATGGTTCAACTCATAGACAGTAAGTAGAGTAAGTTTTCTTGTACTTAAGTCGGCATTGTGCCTTTTGTATTTAATTCCGATGCAATTTCTGTGTTTCATCGTTAATAAGAAGGTAAGAGTGATACAGTAAACGTGAAGTGAAGCATCGGAATCTATAACTAGCGTCACAGGAATGGTTCAAAGCATAGACAGTAAGAAGAGTCAGTTTTCTTGTACTTAAGTCGGCATCGTGCATTTTGTATATAATTCCGACGCAATATCTGTGTTTCATCGTCAATAAGAAGGTCAGAGGAATACAGTAAACCTGTAGTGAAGTATCGGAATCTATAACTAGTGTCACAGGAATGGTTCAAAACATAGACAGTAAGAAGAGTCAGTTTTCAAGTACATAAGTCGGCATTGTGGGTTTTGTACTTAATTCCGATGCTATTTCTGTATTTCATCGCCAATAAGGTCAGAGGGAGGCAGTGAACCTGAAGCCGAGCATCCGAATCCATAACTAGTGTCACAGGAAAGGTTCAAAACATAGACAGTAAGAAGAGCCAGTCTTCTTGTACTTGAGTCGGCATTGTGCCTTTTGTATTTAATTCCGATGCAATTTCTGTGTTTCATCGACAATAAGGAGGTCAGAGGGATACAGTAAACCTGAAGTAAAGCATCGGAATCTATAACTAGTGTCACAGGAATGGTTCAAAACATAGACAGTGAGAAGAGCCAGTCTTCTTGTACTTGAGTCGGAATTGTGCCTTTTGTATTTAATTCCGATGCAATTTCTTTGTTTCATCGTCAATAAGAACGTCACAGGGATACAGTAAAGCTGAAGTGAAGCATCGGAATCTATAACTAGTGTCACAGGAATGGTTCAAAACATAGAGAGTAAGATGAGAGAGTCTTCTTGTACTTAAGTCGGCATTGAGCCTTTTGTATTTCATTCCGATGCAATTTCTGTGTTTCATCGTCAATATAAGGACAGAGGGATACAGTAAACCTGAAGTGAAGCATCGGAATCTATAACTTGTGTCACAGGAATGGTACAAAACATAGACAGTAAGGAGAGTCAGTTTTCTTGTACTTAAGTCGGCATTGTGCCTTTTGTATTTAATTACTACGCAATTTCTGTGTTTCATCGTCAATAAGAAGGTCAGAGGGATACAGTAAACCTGAAGTGAAGCATCGGAATCTATAGCTAGCGTCACAGGAATTGTTAAAAGCATAGACAGTAAGAAAAGTCAGTTTTCTTGTACTTAAGTCGGCATCGTGATTTTTGCATATAATTCTGACGCAATATCTGCGTTTCATCGTCAATAGGAAGGTCAGAGGGAAACAGTAAACCTGTAGTGAAGCATCGGAATCTATAACTAGTGTCACAGGAATGGTTAAAAACATAGACAGTAAGAAGAGTCAGTTTTCATGCACTTAAGTCGGCATTGTGCGTTTTGTATTTAATTCCGATGCAATTTCTGTGTTTCATCGCCAATAAGAAGGTCAGAGGGAGGCAGTGAACCCGAAGTCGAGCATCCGAATCCATAACTAGTGCCACAGGAAAGGTTCAGAACATAGACAGTAAGAAGAGAAAGTCTTCTTGTACTTGAGTCAGGATTGTGCCTTTTGTATTTAATTCCGATGCAATTTCTGTGTTTCATCGACAATAAGGAGGTCAGAGGGATACAGTAAACCTGACGTAAAGCATCGGAATCTATAACTATTGTCACAGAAATGGTTCAAAACATAGACAGTAAGAAGAGCCAGTCTTCTTGTACTTGAGTCGGAATTGTGCCTCTTATATTTAATTCCGATGCAATTTCTGTATTTCATCGTCAATAAGGCGGTCACAGGGATACAGTAACGCTGAAGTGAAGCATCGGAATCTATAACTAGTGTCACAGGAATGGTTCAAAACATAGAGAGTAAGATGAGACAGTCTTCTTGTACTTAAGTCGGCATTGAGCCATTTGTATTTAATTCCGATGCAATTTCTGTGTTTCATCGTCAATATAAGGTCAGAGGGATACAGTAAACCTGAAGTGAAGCATCGGAATATATATCTAGTGTCACAGGACTGGTTCAAAACATAGATAGTAAGATGAGGCAGTCTTCTTGTACTTTAGTCGGCATTGTGCCTTTTGTATTTAATTCCGATGCAATTTCTGTGTTTCATCGTCAATAAGAAGCTCAGAGGCATACAGTAAACCGAAAGTGAAGCATCTGAATCTATAACTAGTGTCACAGGAATGGTTCAAAACATAGAGAGTAAGATGAGAGAGTCGTCTTGTACTTAAGTCGGCATTGAGCCTTTTGTATTTCATTCCGATGCAATATCTGTGTTTCATCGTCAATATAAGGTCAGAGGGATACAGTAAACCTGAAGTGAGGCATCGGAATCTATAACTTGTGTCACAGGAATGGTACAAAACATAGACAGTAAGGAGAGTCAGTTTTCTTGTACTTAAGTCGACATTGTGCCTTTTGTATTTAATTACTACGCAATTTCTGTGTTTCATCGTCAATACGAAGGTCAGAGGGATACAGTAAACCTGAAGTGAAGCATCGGAATCTATAACTAGCGTCACAGGAATAGTTCAAAACATAGACAGTAAGAAAAGACAGTTTTCTTGTACTTAAGTCGGCATCGTGCCTTTTGTATATTATTCCGACGCAATATCTGCGTTTCATCGTCAATAGGAATGTCAGAGGGAAACAGCAAACCTGTAGTGAAGCATCGGAATCTATAACTAGTGTCACAGGAATGGTTAAAAACATAGACAGTAAGAAGAGTCAGTTTTCATGTACTTAAGTTGGCATTGTGCGTTTTGTATTTAATTCCGATGCAATTTCTGTGTTTCATCGCCAATAAGAAGGTCAGAGGGAGGCAGTGAACCTGAAGTCGAGCATCCGAATCCATAACTAGTGCCACAGGAAAGGTTCAGAACATAGACAGTAAGAAGAGAAAGTCTTCTTGTACTTGAGTCAGGATTGTGCCTTTTGTATTTAATTCCGATGCAATTTCTGTGTTTCATCGACAATAAGGAGGTCAGAGGGATACAGTAAAACTGACGTAAAGCATCGGAATCTATAACTAGTGTCACAGAAATGGTTCAAAACATAGACAGTAAGAAGAGCCAGTCTTCTTTTACTTTAGTCGGAATTGTGCCTTTTATATTTAATTCCGATGCAATTTCTGTATTTCATCGTCAATAAGAAGGTCACAGGGATACAGTAACGCTGAAGTGAAGCATCGGAATCTATAACTAGTGTCACAGAAATGGTTCAAAAAATAGAGAGTAAGATGAGACAGTCTTCTTGTACTTAAGTCGGCATTGAGCCATTTGTATTTAATTCCGATGCAATTTCTATGTTTCATCGTCAATATAAGGTCAGAGGGATACAGTAAACCTGAAGTGAAGCATCGGAATATATATCTAGTGTCACAGGACTGGTTCAAATCATAGATAGTAAGATGAGACAGTCTTCTTGTACTTTAGTCGGCATTGTGCCTTTTGTATTTAATTCCGATGCAATTTCTGTGTTTCATCGTCAATAAGAAGGTCAGAGGGATACAGTAAACCGGAAGTGAAGCATCGGAATCTATAACTAGTGTCCCAGGAATGGTTCAAAACATAGGCAGTAAGGAGAGTAAGTTTTCTTGTACTTAAGTCGGCATTGTGAGTTTTGTATTTAATTCCGATGCAATTTCTGTGTTTCATCGTTAATAAGAATGTCAGAGGGATACAGTAAACCTGAAGTGAAGCATCGGAATCTATAACTAGCGTCACAGGAATGGTTCAAAACATAGACAGTAAGAAGAGTCAGTTTTCTTGTACTTAAGTCGGCATCGTGCATTTTGTATATAACTCCGACGCAATATCTGTGTTTCATCGTCAATAAGAAGGTCAGAGGGATACAGTAAACCTGTAGTGAAGCATCGGAATCTATAACTAGTGTCACATAAATGGTTCAAAACATAGACAGTAAGAAGAGCCAGTCTTCTTGTACTTGAGTCGGAATTGTGCCTTTTATATTTAATTCCGATGCAATTTCTGTGTTTCATCGTCAATAAGAAGGTCACAGGGATACAGTAACGCTGAAGTGAAGCATCGGAATCTATACCTAGTGTCACAGGAATGGTTCAAAACATAGAGAGTAAGATGAGACAGTCTTCTTGTACTTAAGTCGGCATTGAGCCATTTGTACTTAATTCCGATGCAAATACTGTGTTTCATCGTCAATATAAGGTCAGAGGGATACAGTAAACCTGAAGTGAAGCATCGGAATATATATCTAGTGTCAAAGGACTGGTTCAAAACATAGACAGTAAGAAGAGTCAGTTTTCTTGTACTTAAGTCGGCATTGTGCCTTTTGAATTTAATTCCGATGCAATTTATGTGTTACATCGACAATAAGGAGGTCAGAGGGAGGCAGTAAACCTGAAGTGAAGCATCGGAATCTATAACTAGTGTCAAAGGAATGTTTCAAAACATAGACAGTAAGAAGAGTCAGTTTTCATGTACTTGAGTCGGAATTGTGCCTTTTGTATTTAATTCCGATGCAATTTCTCTGTTTCATCGTCTATAAGAAGGTCAGAGGGGTACAGTAAAGCTGAAGTGAAGCATCGGAATCTATAACTAGCGTAACAGGAATGGTTCAAAACATAGAGAGCAAGATGAGACAGTCTTCTTGTACTTAAGTCGGCATTGAGCCTTTTGTATTTAATTCCGATGCAATTTCTGTGTTTCATCGTCAATATAAGGTCAGAGGGATACAGTAAACCTGAAGTGAAGCATCGGAATCTATAACTAGTGTCACAGGAATGGTTCAAAACATAGACTGTAAGAAGAGTCAGTTTTCTTGTACTTAAGTTGGCATTGTCCCTTTTGTATTTAATTCCGATGCAATTTCTGTGTTTCATCGCCAATAAGATCATCAGAGGGTACAGTAAAAATGAAGTGAAGCATCGGAATCTATATCTAGTGTCACAGGAATGGTTCAAAACTTAGACACTAAGAAGAGTCAGTTTTCTTGTACTTATGTCGGCATTGTGCTTTTTGTATTTAATTCCGATGCACTTTCTGTGTTTGATCGTCAATAAGAAGGTCAGAGGGATACAGTGAACCTGAAGTGAAGCATCGGAATCTATAACTAGTGTCACAGGAATGGTTCAAAACATAGAATGTAAGAAGAGTCAGTTTTCTTGTACTTAAGTCGGCATTGTGCCTTTTGAATTTAATTCCGATGCAATTTCTGTGTTTCATCGACAATAAGGAGGTCAGAGGGAGGCAGTAAACCTGAAGTGAAGCATCGGAATCTATAACTAGTGTCAAAGGAATGTTTCAAAACATAGACAGTAAGAAGAGTCAGTTTTCTTGTACTTGAGTCGGAATTGTGCCTTTTGTATTTAATTCCGATGCAATTTCTCTGTTTCATCGTCAATAAGAAGGTCAGAGGGCTACAGTAAAGCTGAAGTGAAGCATCGGAATCTATAACTAGCGTAACAGGAATGGTTCAAAACATAGAGAGCAAGATGAGACAGTCTTCTTGAAGTTAAGTCGGCATTGAGGCTTTTGTATTTAATTCCGATGCAATTTCTGTGTTTCATCGTCAATATAAGGTCAGAGGGATACAGTAAAGCTGAAGTGAAGCATCGGAATCCATAACCAGTGTCACAGGAATGGTTCAAAACTTTGACACTAAGAAGAGTCAGTTTTCTTGCACTTATGTCGGCATTGTGCCTATTTGTATTTAATTCCGTTGCAATTTCTGTGTTTCATAGTCAATACGAAGGTCAGAGGGATACAGTAAACCTGAGGTGAAGCATCGTAATCTATTACTAGTGTCACAGGAATGGTTCAAAATATAGACCGTAAGAAGAGTCAATTTTCGTGTACTTAAGTCGGCATTGTGGCTTTTCTATTTAATTCCGATGCAATTTCTGTGTTTCATCGACAATAAGAAGGTCAGAGGGATACGGTGAACCTGAAGTGAAACATCGGAATCTATAACTAGTGTCACAGGAATGGTTCAAACATAGACAGTAACAAGAGTCAGTTTTCTTGTACTTAAGTCGGCATCGTGCATTTTGTATATAATTCCGATGAAATTTCTGTGTTTCATCGTCAATAAGAAGGTCAGAAGGATATAGTAAACCTGAAGTGAAGCATCGGAATCTATAACTAGTGTCACAGGAATGGTTCAAAACATATTAAGAAGAGTCAGTTTTCTTGAACTTAAGTCGGCATTGTGTCTTTTGTATTTATTTCCAATGCAATTTCTGTGTTTCCTCGTCAATAAGAAGGACAGATGGATACAGTAAACTTGAAGTGAAGCATCGGAATCTATAACTAGTGTCACAGGAATGATTAAAACATAGACAGTAAGAAGAGTCAGTTTTTCCTTGTACTTAAGTGGGCATTGTGCCTTTTGTATATAATTCCGATGCTATTTCTGTGATTCAACGTCAATAAGAAGGTCAGAGGGATACAGTAAACGTGAAGTGAAGCATCGGAATCTATAACTAGTGTCACATGAATGGTTCAACTCATAGACAGTAAGTAGAGTAAGTTTTCTTGTACCTAAGTCGGCATTGTGCCTTTTGTATTTAATTCCGATGCAATTTCTGTGTTTCATCGTTAATAAGAAGGTAAGAGTGATACAGTAAACCTGAAGTGAAGCATCGGAATCTATAACTAGCGTCACAGGAATGGTTCAAAGCATAGACAGTAAGAAGAGTCAGTTTTCTTGTACTTAAGTCGGCATCGTGCATTTTGTATATAATTCCGATGCAATTTCTGTATTTCATCGCCAATAAGGTCAGAGGGCGGCAGTGAACCTGAAGCCGAGCATCCGAATCCATAACTAGTGTCACAGGAAAGGTTCAAAACATAGACAGTAAGAAGAGCCAGTCTTCTTGTACTTGAGTCGGCATTGTGCCTTTTGTATTTAATTCCGATGCAATTTCTGTGTTTCATCGACAATAAGGAGGTCAGAGGGATACAGTAAACCTGAAGTAAAGCATCGGTATCCATAACTAGTGTCACAGGAATGGTTCAAAACATAGACAGTAAGAAGAGCCAGTCTTCTTGTACTTGAGTCGGAATTGTGCCTTTTGTATTTAATTCCGATGCAATTTCTTTGTTTCATCGTCAATAAGAAGGTCACAGGGATACAGTAAAGCTGAAGTGAAGCATCGGAATCCGTAACTAGTGTCACAGGAATGGTTCAAAACATAGAGAGTAAGATGAGAGAGTCTTCTTGTACTTAAGTCGGCATTGAGCCTTTTGTATTTCATTCCGATGCAATTTCTGTGTTTCATCGTCAATATAAGGACAGAGGGATACAGTAAACCTGAAGTGAAGCATCGGAATCTATAACTTGTGTCACAGGAATGGTACAAAACATAGACAGTAAGGAGAGTCAGTTTTCTTGTACTTAAGTCGGCATTGTGCCTTTTGTATTTAATTACTACGCAATTTCTGTGTTTCATCGTCAATAAGAAGGTCAGAGGGATACAGTAAACCTGAAGTGAAGCATCGGAATCTATAACTAGCGTCACAGGAATGGTTAAAAGCATAGACAGTAAGAAAAGTCAGTTTTCTTGTACTTAAGTCGGCATCGTGCTTTTTGCATATAATTCCGACGCAATATCTGCGTTTCATCGTCAATAGGAAGGTCAGAGGGAAACAGTAAACCTGTAGTGAAGCATCGGAATCTATAACTAGTGTCACAGGAATGGTTAAAAACATAGACAGTAAGAAGAGTCAGTTTTCATGTACTTAAGTCGGCATTGTGCGTTTTGTATTTAATTCCGATGCAATTTCTGTGTTTCATCGCCAATAAGAAGGTCAGAGGGAGGCAGTGAACCCGAAGTCGAGCATCCGAATCCATAACTAGTGCCACAGGAAAGGTTCAGAACATAGACAGTAAGAAGAGAAAGTCTTCTTGTACTTGAGTCAGGATTGTGCCTTTTGTATTTAATTCCGATGCAATTTCTGTGTTTCATCGACAATAAGGAGGTCAGAGGGATACAGTAAACCTGACGTAAAGCATCGGAATCTATAACTATTGTCACAGAAATGGTTCAAAACATAGACAGTAAGAAGAGCCAGTCTTCTTGTACTTGAGTCGGAATTGTGCCTCTTATATTTAATTCCGATGCAATTTCTGTATTTCATCGTCAATAAGAAGGTCACAGGGATACAGTAACGCTGAAGTGAAGCATCGGAATCTATAACTAGTGTCACAGGAATGGTTCAAAACATAGAGAGTAAGATGAGACAGTCTTCTTGTACTTAAGTCGGCATTGAGCCATTTGTATTTAATTCCGATGCAATTTCTGTGTTTCATCGTCTATATTAGGTCAGAGGGATACAGTAAACCTGAAGTGAAGCATCGGAATATATATCTAGTGTCACAGGACTGGTTCAAAACATAGATAGTAAGATGAGACAGTCTTCTTGTACTTTAGTCGGCATTGTGCCTTTTGTATTTAATTCCGATGCAATTTCTGTGTTTCATCGTCAATAAGAAGCTCAGAGGCATACAGTAAACCGGAAGTGAAGCATCGGAATCTATAACTAGTGTCACAGGAATGGTTCAAAACATAGAGAGTAAGATGAGAGAGTCGTCTTGTACTTAAGTCGGCATTGAGCCATTTGTATTTCATTCCGATGCAATATCTGTGTTTCTTCGTCAATATAAGGTCAGAGGGAAACAGTAAACCTGAAGTGAGGCATCGTAATCTATTACTAGTGTCACAGGAATGGTTCAAAATATAGACAGTAAGAAGAGTCAATTTTCGTGTACTTAAGTCGGCATTGTGCCTTTTCTATTTAATGCCGATGCAATTTCTGTGTTTCATCGACAATAAGAAGGTCAGAGGGATACGGTGAACCTGAAGTGAAACATCGGAATCTATTACTAGTGTCACAGGAATGGTTAAAACATAGACAGTAAGAAGAGTCAGTTTTTCCTTGTACTTAAGTGGGCATTGTGCCTTTTGTATATAATTCCGATGCTATTTCTGTGATTCATCGTCAATAAGAAGGTCAGAGGGATACAGTAAACGTGAAGTGAAGCATCGGAATCTATAACTAGTGTCACATGAATGGTTCAACTCATAGACAGTAAGTAGAGTAAGTTTTCTAGTACTTAAGTCGGCATTGTGCCTTTTGTATTTAATTCCGATGCAATTTCTGTGTTTCATCGTTAATAAGAAGGTAAGAGTGATACAGTAAACCTGAAGTGAAGCATCGGAATCTATAACTAGCGTCACAGGAATGGTTCAAAGCATAGACAGTAAGAAGAGTCAGTTTTCTTGTACTTAAGTCGGCATCGTGCATTTTGTATATAATTCCGATGCAATTTCTGTATTTCATCGCCAATAAGGTCAGAGGGAGGCAGTGAACCTGAAGCCGAGCATCCGAATCCATAACTAGTGTCACAGGAAAGGTTCAAAACATAGACAGTAAGAAGAGCCAGTCTTCTTGTACTTGAGTCGGCATTGTGCCTTTTGTATTTAATTCCGATGCAATTTCTGTGTTTCATCGACAATAAGGAGGTCAGAGGGATACAGTAAACCTGAAGTAAAGCATCGGAATCTATAACTAGTGTCACAGGAATGGTTCAAAACATAGACAGTAAGAAGAGCCAGTCTTCTTGTACTTGAGTCGGAATTGTGCCTTTTGTATTTAATTCCGATGCAATTTCTTTGTTTCATCGTCAATAAGAAGGTCACAGGGATACAGTAAAGCTGAAGTGAAGCATCGGAATCCGTAACTAGTGTCACAGGAATGGTTCAAAACATAGAGAGTAAGATGAGAGAGTCTTCTTGTACTTAAGTCGGCATTGAGCCTTTTGTATTTCATTCCGATGCAATTTCTGTGTTTCATCGTCAATATAAGGACAAAGGGATACAGTAAACCTGAAGTGAAGCATCGGAATCTATAACTTGTGTCACAGGAATGGTACAAAACATAGACAGTAAGGAGAAACAGTTTTCTTGTACTTAAGTCGGCATTGTGCCTTTTGTATTTAATTACTACGCAATTTCTGTGTTTCATCGTCAATAGGAAGGTCAGAGGGATACAGTAAACCTGAAGTGAAGCATCGGAATCTATAACTAGTGTCACAGGAATGGTTAAAAACATAGACAGTAAGAAGAGTCAGTTTTCATGTACTTAAGTCGGCATTGTGCGTTTTGTATTTAATTCCGATGCAATTTCTGTGTTTCATCGCCAATAAGAAGGTCAGAGGGAGGCAGTGAACCCGAAGTCGAGCATCCGAATCCATAACTAGTGCCACAGGAAAGGTTCAGAACATAGACAGTAAGAAGAGAAAGTCTTCTTGTACTTGAGTCAGGATTGTGCCTTTTGTATTTAATTCCGATGCAATTTCTGTGTTTCATCGACAATAAGGAGGTCGGAGGGATACAGTAAACCTGACGTAAAGCATCGGAATCTATAACTATTGTCACAGAAATGGTTCAAAACATAGACAGTAAGAAGAGCCAGTCTTCTTGTACTTGAGTCGGAATTGTGCCTCTTATATTTAATTCCGATGCAATTTCTGTATTTCATCGTCAATAAGAAGGTCACAGGGATACAGTAACGCTGAAGTGAAGCATCGGAATCTATAACTAGTGTCACAGGAATGGTTCAAAACATAGAGAGTAAGATGAGACAGGCTTCTTGTACTTAAGTCGGCATTGAGCCATTTGTATTTAATTCCGATGCAATTTCTGTGTTTCATCGTCTATATAAGGTCAGAGGGATACAGTAAACCTGAAGTGAAGCATCGGAATATATATCTAGTGTCACAGGACTGGTTCAAAACATAGATAGTAAGATGAGACAGTCTTCTTGTACTTTAGTCGGCATTGTGCCTTTTGTATTTAATTCCGATGCAATTTCTGTGTTTCATCGTCAATAAGAAGCTCAGAGGCATACAGTAAACCGGAAGTGAAGCATCGGAATCTATAACTAGTGTCACAGGAATGGTTCAAAACATAGAGAGTAAGATGAGAGAGTCGTCTTGTACTTAAGTCGGCATTGAGCCTTTTGTATTTTATTCCGATGCAATATCTGTGTTTCATCGTCAATATAAGGTCAGAGGGATACAGTAAACCTGAAGTGAGGCATCGGAATCTATAACTTGTGTCACAGGAATGGTACAAAACATAGACAGTAAGGAGAGTCAGTTTTCTTGTACTTAAGTCGGCATTGTGCCTTTTGTATTTAATTACTACGCAATTTCTGTGTTTCATCGTCAATAAGAAGGTCAGAGGGATACAGTAAACCTGAAGTGAAGCATCGGAATCTATAACTAGCGTCACAGGAATAGTTCGAAACATAGACAGTAAGAAAAGACAGTTTTCTTGTACTTAAGTCGGCATCGTGCCTTTTGTATATAATTCCGACGCAATATCTGCGTTTCATCGTCAATAGGAATGTCAGAGGGAAACACTAAACCTGTAGTGAAGCATCGGACTCTATAACTAGTGTCACAGGAATGGTTAAAACATAGACAGTAAGAAGAGTCAGTTTTCATGTACTTAAGTTGGCATTGTGCGTTTTGTATTTAATTCCGATGCAATTTCTGTGTTTCATCGCCAATAAGAAGGTCAGAGGGAGGCAGTGAACCTGAAGTCGAGCATCCGAATCCATAACTAGTGCCACAGGAAAGGTTCAGAACATAGACAGTAAGAAGAGAAAGTCTTCTTGTACTTGAGTCAGGATTGTGCCATTTGTACTTAATTCCGATGCAATTTCTGTGTTTCATCGACAATAAGGAGGTCAGAGGGATACAGTAAACCTGACGTAAAGCATCGGAATCTATAACTAGTGTCACAGAAATGGTTCAAAACATAGACAGTAAGAAGAGCCAGTCTTATTGTACTTGAGTCGGAATTGTGCCTTTTATATTTAATTCCGATGCAATTTCTGTATTTCATCGTCAATAAGAAGGTCACAGGGATACAGTAACGCTGAAGTGAAGCATCGGAATCTATAACTAGTGTCACAGAAATGGTTCAAAACATAGAGAGTAAGATGAGACAGTCTTCTTGTACTTAAGTCGGCATTGAGCCGATTGTATTTAATTCCGATGCAATTTCTATGTTTCATCGTCAATATAAGGTCAGAGGGATACAGTAAACCTGAAGTGAAGCATCGGAATATATATCTAGTGTCACAGGACTGGTTCAAATCATAGATAGTAAGATGAGACAGTCTTCTTGTACTTTAGTCGGCATTGTGCCTTTTGTATTTAATTCCGATGCAATTTCTGTGTTTCATCGTCAATAAGAAGGTCAGAGGGATACAGTAAACCGGAAGTGAAGCATCGGAATCTATAACTAGTGTCCCAGGAATGGTTCAAAACATAGGCAGTAAGGAGAGTAAGTTTTCTTGTACTTAAGTCGGCATTGTGAGTTTTGTATTTAATTCCGATGCAATTTCTGTGTTTCATCGTTAATAAGAAGGTCAGAGGGATACAGTAAACCTGAAGTGAAGCATCGGAATCTATAACTAGCGTCACAGGAATGGTTCAAAACATAGACAGTAAGAAGAGTCAGTTTTCTTGTACTTAAGTCGGCATCGTGCATTTTGTATATAACTCCGACGCAATATCTGTGTTTCATCGTCAATAAGAAGGTCAGAGGGATACAGTAAACCTGTAGTGAAGCATCGGAATCTATAAGTAGTGTCACAGGAATGGTTCAAAACATAGACAGCAAGGAGAGTCAGTTTTCAAGTACATAAGTCGGCATTGTGCGTTTTGTATTTAATTCCGATGCAATTTCTGCGTCTCATCACCAATAAGAACGTCAGAGGGAGGCAGTGAACCTGAAGTCGAGCATCCGAATCCATAACTAGTGTCACAGGAAAGGTTCAAAACATAGACAGTAAGAAGAGCCAGTCTTCTTGTACTTGAGTCGGCATTGTGCCTTTTGTATTTAATTGCTATGCAATTTCTGTGTTTCATCGTCAATAAGAAGGTCAGAGGGATACAGTAAACCTGTAGTGAAGCATCGGAATCTATAACTAGTGTCACAGGAATGGTTCGAAACATAGACAGTAAGAAGAGTCAGTTTTCATGTACTTAAGTCGGCATTGTGCGTTTTGTATTTAATTCCGATGCAATTTCTGTGTTTCATCGCCCATAAGAAGGTCAGAGGGAGGCAGTGAACCTGACGTCGAGCATCCGAATCCCTAACTAGTGCCACAGGAAAGGTTCAAAACATAGACAGTATGAAGAGCCAGTCTTCTTGTACTTGAGTCGGCATTGTGCCTTTTGTATTTAATTCCGATGCAATTTCTGTGTTTTATCGACAATAAGGAGGTCAGAGGGATACAGTAAACCTGACGTAAAGCATCGGAATCTATAACTAGTGTCACATAAATGGTTCAAAACATAGACAGTAAGAAGAGCCAGTCTTCTTGTACTTGAGTCGGAATTGTGCCTTTTATATTTAATTCCGATGCAATTTCTGTGTTTCATCGTCAATAAGAAGGTCACAGGGATACAGTAACGCTGAAGTGAAGCATCGGAATCTATACCTAGTGTCACAGGAATGGTTCAAAACATAGAGAGTAAGATGAGACAGTCTTCTTGTACTTAAGTCGGCATTGAGCCATTTGTACTTAATTCCGATGCAAATTCTGTGTTTCATCGTCAATATAAGGTCGGAGGGATACAGTAAACCTGAAGTGAAGCATCGGAATATATATCTAGTGTCAAAGGACTGGTTCAAAACATAGACCGTAAGAAGAGTCAGTTTTCTTGTACTTAAGTCGGCATTGTGCTTTTTGAATTTAATTCCGATGCAAATTCTGTGTTTCGTCGTCAATAAGAAGGTCCAAGGGATACAGTAAACCTTAAGTGAAGAATCGGAATCCGTAACTAGTGTCACAGGAATGGTTCAAAACATAGAGAGTAAGAAGAGTCAGTTTTCTTGTCCTTAAGTCGGCATTGTACCTTTTGTATTTAATTCCGTCGCAATTTCTGTGTTTCATCGTCAATAAGAAGGTCAGAGGGATACAGTAAAGCTGAAGTGAAGCATCGGAATCTATAACTAGTGTCACAGGAATGGGTCGAAACATAGACAGTAAGATGAGTCCGTTTTCATGTACTTAAGTCGGCATTGTGCGTTTTGTATTTAATTCCGATGCAATTTCTGTGTTTCATCGCCAATAAGAAGGTCAGAGAGAGGCAGTGATCCTAAAGTCGAGCTTAGGAATCCATAACTAGTGTCACAGGAAAGGTTCAAAACATAGACAGTAAGAAGAGCCAGTCTTCTTGTACTTGAGTCGGCATTGTGCTTTTTGTATTTAATTCCGATGAAATTTCTGTGTTTCATCGACAATAAGGAGGTCACAGGGATACAGTAAACCTGAAGTAAAGCATCGGAATCTATAACTAGTGTCACAGGAATGGTTCAAAACATAGACAGTAAGAAGAGCCAGTCTTCTTGTACTTGAGTCGGAATTGTGCCTTTTGTATTTAATTCCGATTCAATTTCTGTGTTTCATCGTCAATAAGAAGCTCCAGGGATACAGTAAAGCTGAAGTGAAGTATCGGAATCTATAAGTAGTGTCACAGGAATGGTTCAAAACATAGAGAGTAAGATGAGACAGTGTTCTTGTACTTAAGTCGGCATTGAGCCATTTGTATTTCATTCCGATGCAATTTCTGTGTTTCATCGTCAATATAAGGTGAGAGGGATACAGTAAACCTGAAGTGAAGCATCGGAATCTATAACTTGTTTCACAGGAATGGTTCAAAACATAGACTGTAAGGAGAGTCAGTTTTCTTGTACTTAAGTCGGCATTGTGCGTTTTGTATTTAATTCCGATGCAATTTCTGTGTTTCATCGCCAATAAGAAGTTCAGAGGGAGGCAGTGAAACTGAAGTCGAGCATCCGAATCCATAACTAGTGTGACAGGAATGGTTTAAAACATAGACAGTAAGAAGAGTCAGTTTTCTTGTACTTAAGTAGGCATTGTGCCTTTTGTATTTAATTCCGATGGAATTTCTGTGTTTCGTGGTCAATAAGAAGGTCCATGGGATACAGTAAACCTGAAGTGAAGAATCGGAATCTAAAACCGGTCTCACAGGAAAGGTTCAAAACATAGACAGTATGAAGAGCCAGCCTTCTTGTACTTGAGTCAGCATTGTGCCTTTTGTATTTAATTCCGATGCAATTTCTGTGTTTCATCGTCAATAAGAAGGTCCAAGGGATACATTAATCCTGAAGGGAAGCATCGGAATCTATAACTAGTGTCACATGAATGGTTCAAAACATAGACAGTAAGAGGAGTCAGTTTTCTTGTACTTAAGTTGGCATTGTCCCTTTTGTATTTAATTCCGATGCAATTTCTGTGTTTCATCGTCAATAAGATCGTCAGAGGGTACAGTGAACCTGAAGTGAAGCATCGGAATCTATAACTAGTGTCACAGGAATGGTTCAAAACATAGACAGTAAGAAGAGTCGGTTTTCTTGTACTTAAGTAGGCATTGTGCCTTTTGTATTTAATTCCGATGTAATTTCTGTGTTTCGTGGTCAATAAGAAGGACCATGGGATACAGTAAACCTGAAGTGAAGCATCGGAATCTAAAACCGGTCTCACAGGAAAGGTTCTAAACATAGACAGTATGAAGAGCCAGCCTTCTTGTACTTGAGTCAGCATTGTGCCTTTTGTATTTAATTCCGATGCAATTTCTGTGTTTCATCGTCAATAAGAAGGCCAGAGGGTACAGTAAAGCTGAAGTGAAGCATCGGAATCCGTAACTAGTGTCACAGGAATGGTTCAAAACTTAGACACTAAGAAGAGTCAGTTTTCTTGTACTTATGTCGGCATTGTGCTTTTTGTATTTAATTCCGATGCACTTTCTGTGTTTCATCGTCAATAAGATCGTCAGAGGGTACAGTGAACCTGAAGTGAAGCATCGGAATCTATAACTAGTGTCACAGGAATGGTTCAAAACATAGACAGTAAGAAGAGTCGGTTTTCTTGTACTTAAGTAGGCATTGTGCCTTTTGTATTTAATTCCGATGCAATTTCTGTGTTTCATCGTCAATAAGAAGGTCCAAGGGATACATTAATCCTGAAGGGAAGCATCGGAATCTATAACTAGTGTCACATGAATGGTTCAAAACATAGACAGTAAGAGGAGTCAGTTTTCTTGTACTTAAGTTGGCATTGTCCCTTTTGTATTTAATTCCGATGCAATTTCTGTGTTTCATCGTCAATAAGATCGTCAGAGGGTACAGTGAACCTGAAGTGAAGCATCGGAATCTATAACTAGTGTCACAGGAATGGTTCAAAACATAGACAGTAAGAAGAGTCGGTTTTCTTGTACTTAAGTAGGCATTGTGCCTTTTGTATTTAATTCCGATGTAATTTCTGTGTTTCGTGGTCAATAAGAAGGACCATGGGATACAGTAAACCTGAAGTGAAGCATCGGAATCTAAAACCGGTCTCACAGGAAAGGTTCTAAACATAGACAGTATGAAGAGCCAGCCTTCTTGTACTTGAGTCAGCATTGTGCCTTTTGTATTTAATTCCGATGCAATTTCTGTGTTTCATCGTCAATAAGAAGGCCAGAGGGTACAGTAAAGCTGAAGTGAAGCATCGGAATCCGTAACTAGTGTCACAGGAATGGTTCAAAACTTAGACACTAAGAAGAGTCAGTTTTCTTGTACTTATGTCGGCATTGTGCTTTTTGTATTTAATTCCGATGCACTTTCTGTGTTTCATCGTCAATAAGAAGGTCAGAGGGATACAGTAAACCTGAAGTGAAGCATCGGAATCTATAACTAGTGTCACAGGAATGGTTCAAACATAGACAGTAAGAAGAGTCAGATTTCTTGTGCTTAAGTCGGCATTGTGCCTTTTGTATTTAATTCCGTTGCAATTTCTGTGTTTCATAGTCAATTCGAAGGTCAGAGGAATACAGTAAACCTGAGGTGAAGCATCGGAATCTATAACTAGTGTCACAGGAATGGTGCAAAGCATAGACAGTTAGAAGAGTCAATTTTCGTGTACCTAAGTCTGCATTGTGCCTTTTATATTTAATTCTGATGCAATTTCTGTGTTTCATCGTCAATAAGAAGGTCAGAAGGATACGGTAAACCTGAAGTGAAACATCGGAATCTATAACTAGTGTCACAGGAATGGTTCAAAACATAGACAGTAACAACAGTCAGTTATCTTGTACTTAAGTCTTAATTGTGCCCTTTGTATTTAATTCCGATGAAATTTCTGTGTTTCATCGTCAATACGAAGGTCAGAGGGATACAGTAAAATTGGAGTGAAGCATCGGAATCTATAACTAGTGTCACAGGAATGGTTCAAAACATAGATAGTAAGAATAGTCAGTTTTCTTGTACTTAAGTCGGCATTGTGCTTTTGGTATTTAATTCCGATGCAATTTCTGTGTTTCCTCGTCAATAAGAAGGACAGATGGATACAGTAAACCTGAAGTGAAGCATCGGAATCTATAACTAGTGTCACAGGAATGGTTCAAAACATAGACAGTAAGAAGAGTCAGTTTTCTTGTACTTAAACTGGCATTGTGCCTTTTGTATTTAATTCCGATGCAATTACTGTGTTTCACCGCCAATAAGAAGTTCAGAGGGAGGCAGTGAACCTGAAGTCGAGCATACGAATCCATAACTAGTGTGACAAGAATGGTTCAAAACATAGACAGTAAGAAGAGTCAGACGTCTTGTACTTGAGTCGGCATTGTGCCTTTTGTATTTAATTCCGATGCAATTTCTGTGTTTCATCGACAATAAGGAGGTCAGAGGGATACAGTAAACCTGAAGTGAAGCATCGGAATCTATAACTAGTGTCAAAGGAATGGTTCAAAACATAGACAGTAAGAAGAGCCAGTCTTCTGGAACTTGAGTCGGAATTGTGCCTTTTGTATTTAATTCCGATGCAATTTCTGTGTTTCATCGTCAATAAGAAGGTCCAAGGGATACATTAAACCTGAAGTGAAGCATCGGAATCTATAACTAGTGTCACATGAATGGTTCAAAACATAGACAGTAAGAAGAGTCAGTTTTCTTGTACTTAAGTTGGCATTGTAACTTTTGTATTTAATTCCGATGCAATTTCTGTGTTTCATCGTCAATAAGATCGTCAGAGGGTACAGTAAACCTGAAGTGAAGCATCGGAATCTATAACTAGTGTCGCAGGAATGGTTCAAAACATAGACAGTAAAAAGAGTCAGTTCTCTTGTACTTAAGTAGGCATTGTGCCTTTTGTATTTAATTTCGATGCAATTTCTGTGTTTCCTGGTCAATAAGAAGGTCCATGGGATACAGTAAACCTAAAGTGAGGCATCGGAATCTATAACTAGTGTCACAGGAATGGTTCAAAACATAGACAGTAAGAAGAGTCAATTTTCGTGTACTTAAGTCGGCATTGTGCCTTTTCTATTTAATTCCGATACAATTTCTGTGTTTCATCGTCAATAAGAATGTCAGAGGGATACGGTAAACCTGAGGTGAAGCATCGGAATCTATAACTAGTGTCACAGGAATGGTTCAAAGCATAGACAGTAAGAAGAGTCAATTTTCGTGTACTTAAGTCTGCATTGTGCCTTTTATATTTAATTCTGATGCAATTTCTGTGTTTCATCGTCTATAAGAAGGTCAGAAGGATACGGTAAAGCTGAAGTGAAGCATCGGAATCCATAACTAGTGTCACAGGAATGGTTCAAAACTTAGACACTAAGAAGAGTCAGTTTTCTGGTACTTATGTCGGCATTGTGCCTTTTGTATTTAATTCCGTTGCAATTTCTGTGTTTCATAGTCAATACGAAGGTCAGAGGGATACAGCAAACCTGAGGTGAAGCATCGGAATCTATAACTAGTGTCACAGGAATGGTCCAAAACATAGTCAGTAAGAAGAGTCAATTTTCGTGTACTTAAGTCGGCATTGTGCCTTTACTATTTAATTCCGATGTAATTTCTGTGTTTCATCGTCAATAAGAAGGTCAGAGGGATACGGTAAACCTGAAGTGAAACATCGGAATCTATAACTAGCGTCACAGGAATGGTTCAAGTCTTAATTGTGCCCTTTGTATTTAATTCCGATGAAATTTCTGTGTTTCATCGTCAATAAGAAGGTCAGAGGAATACAGTAAACCTGAAGTGAAGCATCGCAATCTATAACTAGTGTCACAGGAATGGTTCAAAACATAGACAGTAAGAAGAGTCAGTTTTCTTGTACTTAAGTCGGCATTGTTGCTTTGTATTTAAATCCAATGCAATATCTGTGTTTCCTCGTCAATAAGAAGGGCAGATGGATACAGTAAACCTGAAGTGAAGCATCGGAATCTATAACTAGTGTCACAGGAATGGTTAAAACATAGACAGTAAGAAAGGTCAGTTTTTCCTTGTACTTAAGTCGGCATTGTGCCTTTTGTAGAAGGTCAGAGGGATACAGTAAACGTGAAGTGAAGCATCGGAATCTATAACTAGTGTCACATGAATGATTCAACTCATAGACAGTAAGAAGAGTCAGTTTTCAAGTACATAAGTCGGCATTGTGCGTTTTGTATTTAATTCCGATGCAATTTCTGTGTTTCATCGCCAATAAGAAGGTCAGAGGGAGGCAGTGAACCTGAAGTCGAGCATCCGAATCCATAACTAGTGTCACAGGAAAGGTTCAAAACATAGACAGTAAGAAGAGCCAGTCTTCTTGTACTTGAGTCGGCATTGTGCCTTTTGTATTTAATTCCGATGCAATTTCTGTGTTTCATCGACAATAAGGAGGTCAGAGGGATACAGTAAACCTGAAGTAAAGCATCGGAATCTATAACTAGTGTCACAGGAATGGTTCAAAACATAGACAGTAAGAAGAGCCAGTCTTCTTGTACTTGAGTCGGAATTGTGCCTTTTGTATTTAATTCCGATGCAATTTCTGTGTTTCATCGTCAATAAGAAGGTCACACGGATACAGTAAATCTGAAGTGAAGCATCGGAATCTATAACTAGTGTCACAGGAATGGTTGAAAGCATAGAGAGTAAGATGAAACAGTCTTCTTGTACTTAAGTCGGCATTGAGCCTTTTGTATTTCATTCCGATGCAATTTCTGTGTTTCATCGTCAATATAAGGTCAGAGGGATACAGTAAACCTGAAGTGAAGCATCGGAATCTATAACTTGTGTCACAGGAATGGTACAAAGCATAGACAGTAGGAAGAGTCAGTTTTCTTGTACTTTAGTCGGCATTGTGCTTTTTGAATTTAATTCCGATGCAAATTCTGTGTTCCATCGTCAATAAGAAGGTCACAGGGATACAGTAAAGCTGAAGTGAAGCATCGGAATCTATAACTAGTGTCACAGGAATGGTTCACATCATAGACAGTAAGGAGAGTCAGTTTTCTTGCACTTAAGTCGGCATTGTGCCTTTTGTATTTAATTCCTATGCAATTTCTGTGTTTCATCGTCAATAAGAAGGTCAGAGGGATGCAGTAAACCTGAAGTGTAGCATCGGAATCTATAACTAGCGTCACAGGATTGGTTCAAAACATAGACAGTAAGAAGAGTCAGTTATCTTGTACTTAAGTCGGCATCGTGCCTCTTGTATATAATTTTGACGCAATATCTGTGTTTCATCGTCAATAAGAAGGTCAGAGGGATACAGTAAACCTGTAGTGAAGCATCGGAATCTGTAACTAGTGTCACAGGAATGGTTAAAAACATAGGCAGTAAGAAGAGTCAGTTTTCATGTACTTAAGTCGGCATTGTGCGTTTTGTATTTAATTCCGATGCAATTTCTGTGTTTCATCGCCAATAAGAAGGTCAGAGGGAGGCAGTGAACCTGAAGTCGAGCATCCGAATCCATAACTAGTGCCACAGGAAAGGTTCAAAACATAGACAGTAAGAAGAGCCAGTCTTCTTGTAATTGAGTCGGCATTGTGCCTTTCGTATTTAATTCCGATGCAATTTCTGTGTTTCATCGACAATGAGGAGGTCAGAGGGGTACAGTAAACCTGACGTAAAGCATCGGAACCTATAACTAGTGTCACAGAAACGTTTCAAAACATAGACAGTAAGAAGAGCCAGTCTTCTTGTACTTGAGTCGGAATTGTGCCTTTTATATTTAATTCCGATGCAATTTCTGTGTTTCATCGTCAATAAGAAGGTCACAGGGATACAGTAGAGCTGAAGTGGAGCATCGGAATCTATAACTAGTGTCACAGGAATGGTTCAAAACATAGAGAGTAAGATGAGGCAGTCTTCTTGTACTTAAGTCGGCATTGAGCCATTTGTATTTAATTCCGATTCAAATTCTGTGTTTCATCGTCAATATAAGGTCAGAGGGATACAGTAAACCTGAAGTGAAGCATCGGAATCTATAACTAGTGTCACAGGACTGGTTCAAAACATAGACAGTAAGAATTGTCAGTTTCCTTGTACTTAAGTCGGCATTGTGCTTTTTGAATATAATTCCGATGCAAATTCTGTGTTTCGTCGTCAATAAGAAGGTCCAAGAGATACAGTAAACCTTAAGTGATGAATCGGAATCTGTAACTAGTGTCACAGGACTGGTTCAAAACATATCCAGTAAGATGAGTCAGTTTTCTTGTACTTAAGTCGGCATTGTGCCATTTGTATTTAATTCCGATGCAATTTCTATGTTCCATCGTCAATAAGAAGGTCAGAGGGATACAGTAAACCGGAAGTGTAGCATCGGAATCTATAGCCAGTGTCACAGGAATGGTTCAAAACATAGACAGTAAGAGGAGTCAGTTTTCTTGTACTTAAGGCGGCATTGTGCCTTTTGTATTGAATTCCGATGCAATTTCTGTGTTTCATCGTCAATAAGAAGGTCAGAGGTATACAGTAAACCTGAAGTGAATCATCGGAATCTATAACTAGTGTCACAGAAATGGTTCAAAACATAGACAGTAACAAGAGTCAGTTATCTTGTACTTAAGTCTTAATTGTGCCCTTTGTATTTAATTCCGATGAAATTTCTGTGTTTCATCGTCAATAAGAAGGTCAGAGGGATACAGTAAACGTGAAGTGAAGCATCGCAATCTATAACTTGTGTCACATGAATGGCTCAACTCATAGACAGTAAGATGAGTCAGTTATCTTGTACTTAAGTCGGCATTGTGCCTTTTGTATTTAATTCCGATGCTATTTGTGTGTTTCATCGTCAACAAGAAGGTCAGAGGGATACAGTAAACCGGAAGTGAAGCATCGGAATTTATAGCCAGTGTCACAGGAATGGCTCAAAACATAGACAGGAAGAAGAGTCAGTTTTCTTGTACTTATGTCGGCATTGTGCCTTTTGTATTGAATTCCGATGCAATTTCTGTGTTTCATCGTCAATAAGAAGGTCAGAGGTATACAGTAAACCTGAAGTGAATCATGGGAATCTATAACTAGTGTCACAGGAATGGTTCAAAACATAGACAGTAAGAAGAGACAGTTTTCTTGTACTTAAGCCGGCATTGTGCCTTTTGTATTTAATTCCGATGCAATTTCTGTGTTTCATCGTCAATAAGAAGGTCAGAGGGATTCAGTAAAGCTGAAGTGAATCATCGGAATCTATGTCTAGTGTCCCAGGAATGGTTCAAAACTTAGACAGTAAGAAGAGTCAGTTTTCTTGTACTTAAGTCGGCATTGTGCATTTTGTATTTAATTCCGATGGAATATCTGTGTTTCATCGTCAATAAGAAGGTCAGAGGGATACAGTAAAAATGAAGTGAAGCATCGGAATCTATAACTAGTGTCACATGAATGGTTCAACACATAGACAGGAAGATGAGTCAGTGATCTTGTACTTAACCCGGCATTGAGCCATTTGTATTTAATTCCGATGCTATTTCTGTGTTTCATCGTCAATAAGAAGGTCAGAGGGATACAGTAAACCGGAAGTGAAGCATCGGAATCTATAACTAGTGTCACAGGAATGGTTCAAAACATAGACAGTAACAAGAGTCAGTTTTCTTGTACTTAAGTCGGAATTGTGCCTTATGTATTTAATTCCGTTGAAATTTCTGTGTTTCAACGTCAATAAGAAGGTCAGAGGGATACAGTAAACCTGAAGTGAAGCATCGGAATCTATAACTAGTGTCACTGGAATGGTTCAAAACATAGACGGTAAGAAGAGTCAGTTTTCTTGTACTTAAGTCGGCATTGTGCCTTTTGTATTTAATTCCGATGCAATTTCTGTGATTCATCGTCAATAAAAAGGTCAGAGGTATACAGTAAAAAAGCAGTGAAGCATCGGAATCTATAACTAGTGTCACATGAATGGTTCAGCACACAGGCAGTAAGAAGAGTCAGTTTTCATGTACTTAAGTCGGCATTGTGCGTTTTGTATTTAATTCCGATGCAATTTCTGTGTTTCATCGCCAATAAGAAGGTAAGAGGGAGGCAGTGAACCTGAAGTCGAGCATCCGAATCCATAACTAGTGCCACAGGAAAGGTTTAAAACATAGACAGTAAGAAGAGCCAGTCTTCTTGTACTTGAGTCGGCATTGTGCCTTTTGTATTTCATTCCGATGCAATTTCTGTGTTTCATCGACAATGAGGAGGTCAGAGGGGTACAGTAAACCTGACGTAAAGCATCGGATCCTATAACTAGTGTCACAGAAACGTTTCAAAACATAGACAGTAAGAAGAGCCAGTCTTATTGTACCTGAGTCGGAATTGTGCCTTTTATATTTAATTCCGATGCAATTTCTGTGTATCATCGTCAATAAGAACTTCACAGGGATACAGTAGAGCTGAAGTGGAGCATCGGAATCTATAACTAGTGTCACAGGAATGGTTCAAAACATAGAGAGTAAGATGAGGCAGTCTTCTTGTACTTAAGTCGGCATTGAGCCATTTGTATTTAATTCCGATGCAAATTCTGTGTTTCATCGTCAATATAAGGTCAGAGGGATACAGTAAACCTGAAGTGAAGCATCGGAATCTATAACTTGTGTCACAGGAATGGTTCAAAACATAGACAGTAAGAAGTGTCAGTTTTCTTGTACTTAAGTCGGCATTGTGCCTTTTGTATTTAACTCCGATGCAAGTTCTGTGTTTCATCGTCAATACGAAGGTCAGAGGGATACAGTAAACCTGAAGTGAAGCATCGTAATCTATTACTAGTGTCACATGAATAGTTCAAAATATAGACAGTAAGAAGAGACCGTTTTCTTGTACTTAAGTCGGCATTGTGCCTTTTGTATTTAATTCCGATGCAATTTCTGTGTTTCATCGTCAATAAGAATGTCAGAGGGATACAGTAAACCTGAAGTGAATCATCGGAATCTATAACTAGCGTCACAGGACTGGTTCAAAACATAGACAGTAAGAAGAGTCAGTTTTCATGTACTTAAGTCGGCATTGTGCGTTTTGTATTTTATTCCGATGCAATTTCTGTGTTTCATCGCCAATAAAAAGGTCAGAGTGAGGCAGTGAACCTGAAGTCGGGCATCCGAATCCATAACTAGTGCCACAGGAAAGGTTCAAATCATAGACAGTACGAAGAGCCAGTCTTCTTGAACTTGAGTCGGCATTGTGCCATTTGTATTTAATTGCTATGCAATTTCTGTGTTTCATCGACAATGAGGAGGTCAGAGGGATACAGTAAACCTGACGTAAAGCATCTGAATCTATAACTAGTGTCACAGAAATGGTTCAAAACATAGACAGTAAGAACAGCCAGTCTTCTTGTACTTGAGTCGGTATTGTGCCTTTTATATTTAATTCCGATGCAATTTCTGTGTTTCATCGTCAATAAGAAGGTCACAGGGATACAGTAAAGCTGAAGTGAAGCATCGGAATCTATAACTAGTGTCACAGGAATGGTTCAAAACATAGAGAGTAAGATGAGGCAGTCTTCTTGTACTTAAGTCGGCATTGAGCCATTTGTATTTAATTCCGATGCAAATTCTGTGTTTCATCGTCAATATAAGGTCAGAGGGATACAGTAAACCTGAAGTGAGGCATCGGAATCTATAACAACTGTCACAGGACTGGTTCAAAACATAGACAGGAAGAAGAGTCAGTTTTCTTGTACTTAAGTCGGCATTGTGCTTTTTGAATTTAATTCCGATGCAAATTCTGTGTTTCGTCGTCAATAAGAAGGTCCAAGGGATACAGTAAACCTTAAGTGATGAATCGGAATCTGTAACTAGTGTCACAGGAATGGTTCAAAACACATAGAGTAAGAAGAGTCAGTTTTCTTGTACTTAAGTCGGCATTGTACCTTTTGTATTCAATTCCGATGCAATTTCTGTGGTTCATCGTCAATAAGAAGGTCAGAGGGATACAGTAAAGCTGAAGTGAAGCATCGGAATCTATAACTAGTGTCACAGGAATGGTTCAAAACATATCCAGTAAGATGAGTCAGTTTTCTTGTACTTAAGTCGGCATTCTGCCATTTGTATTTAATTCCGATGCAATTTCTGTGTTCCATCATCAATAAGAAGGTCAGAGGGATGCAGTAAACCTGAAGTGAAGCATCGGAATCTATAGCCAGTGTCACAGGAATGGTTCAAAACATAGACAGTAAGAAGAGTCAGTTTTCTTGTACTTAAGTCGGCATTGTGCCTTTTGTATTGAATTCCGATGCAATTTCTGTGTTTCATCGTCAATAAGAAGGTCAGAGGTATACAGTAAACCTGAAGTGAATCATCGGAATCTATAACTAGTGTCACAGGAACGGTTCAAAACATAGACAGTAAGAAGAGACAGTTTTCTTGTACTTAAGCCGGCATTGTGCCTTTTGTACTTAATTCCGATGCAATTTCTGTGTTTCATCGTCAATAAGAAGGTCAGAGGGATTCAGTAAAGCTGAAGTGAAGCATCGGAATCTATATCTAGTGTCTCAGGAATGGTTCAAAACTTAGACAGTAAGAAGAGTCAGTTTTCTTGTACTTAAGTCGGCATTGTGCTTTTTGTATTTAATTCCGATGGAATATCTGTGTTTCATCGTCAATAAGAAGGTCAGAGGGATACAGTAAAACTGAAGTGAGGCATCGGAATCTATAACTAGTATCACATGAATGGTTCAACACATAGACAGGAAGATGAGTCAGTTATCTTGTACTTAAGTCGGCATTGTGCCATTTGTATTTAATTCCGATGCTATCTCTGTGTTTCATCGTCAATAAGAAGGTCAGAGGGATACAGTAAACCTGAAGTGAAGCATCGGAATCTATAACTAGTGTCACTGGAATGGTTCAAAACATAGACAGTTAGAAGAGTCAGTTTTCTTGTACTTAAGTCGGCATTGTGCCTTTTGTATTTAATTCCGAAGCAATTTCTGTGTTTCCTCGTCACTAAGAAGGACAGAGGGTTACAGTAAACCTGAAGTGAAAAATCGGAATCTATAACTAGTGTCACAGGAATGGTTCAAACATAGACAGTAAGAAGAGTCAGTTTTCCTGTACTTAAGTCGGCATTGTGCCTTTTGTATTTAATTCCGATGCAATTTCTGTGATTCATCGTCAATAAAAAGGTCAGAGGTATACAGTAAAAATGAAGTGAAGCATCGGAATCTATAACTAGTGTCACATGAATGGTTCAACACATAGACAGTAAGAAGAGTCAGTTAACATGTACTTAAGTCGGCATTGTGCCCTTTGTATTTAATTCCGAAGTTATTTCTGTGTTTCAACGTCAATAAGAAGGTCAGAGGGATACAGTAAACCGGAAGTGAAGCATCGGAATCTATAACTTGTGTCACAGGAATGGTTCAAAGCATAGACAGCAAGAAGATTCAGTTTTCTTGTACTTCAGTCGGCATTGTGCCTTTTGTATTTAACTCCGATGCAAGTTCTGTGTTTCATCGTCAATAAGAAGGTCAGAGGGATACAGTAAACCTGAAGTGAAGCATCGTAATCTATTACTAGTGTCACATGAATAGTTCAAAATATAGACAGTAAGAAGAGACAGTTGTCTTGTACTTAAGTCGGCATTGTGCCTTTTGTATTTAATTCCGATGCAATTTCTGTGTTTCATCGTCAATAAGAAGGTCAGAGGGATACAGTAAATCTGAAGTGAATCATCGGAATCTATAACTAGCGTCACAGGATTGGTTCAAAACATAGACAGTAAGAAGAGTCTGTTTTCATGTACTTAAGTGGGCATTGTGAGTTTTGTATTTTATTCCGATGCAATTTCTGTGTTTCATCGCCAATAAAAAGGTCAGAGGGAGGCAGTGAACCTGAAGTCGGGCATCCGAATCCATAACTAGTGCCACAGGAAAGGTTCAAATCATAGACAGTACGAAGAGCCAGTCTTCTTGTACTTGAGTCGGCATTGTGCCTTTTGTATTTAATTCCGATGCAATTTCTGTGTTTCATCGACAATGAGAAGGTCAGAGGGATACAGTAAACCTGACGTAAAGCATCTGAATCTATAACTAGTGTCACAGAAATGGTTCAAAACATAGACAGTAAGAAGAGCCAGTCTTCTTGTACTTGAGTCGGTATTGTGCCTTTTATATTTAATTCCGATGCAATTTCTGTGTTTCATCGTCAATAAGAAGGTCACAGGGATACAGTAAAGCTGAAGTGAAGCATCGGAATCTGTAACTAGTGTCACAGGAATGGTTCAAAACATAGAGAGTGAGATGAGGCAGTCTTCTTGTACTTAAGTAGGCATTGAGCCATCTGTATTTAATTCCGATGCAAATTCTGTGTTTCATCGTCAATATAAGGTCAGAGGGATACAGTAAACCTGAAGTGAAGCATCGGAATCTATAACTAGTGTCACAGGACTGGTTCAAAACATAGACAGTAAGAAGAGTCAGTTTTCTTGTACTTAAGTCGGCATTGTGCTTTTTGAATTTAATTCCGATGCAAATTCTGTGTTTCGTCGTCAATAAGAAGGTCCAAGGGATACAGTAAACCTTAAGTGATGAATCGGAATCTGTAACTAGTGTCACAGGAATGGTTCAAAACACAGAGAGTAAGAAGAGTCAGATTTCTTGTACTTAAAACGGCATTGTACCTTTTGTATTCAATTCCGATGCAATTTCTGTGTTTCATCGTCAATAAGAAGGTCAGAGGGATACAGTAAAGCTGAAGTGAAGCATCGGAATCTATAACTAGTGTCACATGAATGGTTCAAAACATATCCAGTAAGATGAGTCAGTTTTCTTGTACTTAAGTCGGCATTGTGCTTTTTGTATTTAATTCCGATGGAATATCTGTGTTTCATCGTCAATAAGAAGGTCAGAGGGATACAGTAAAAATGAAGTGAGGCATCGGAATCTATAACTAGTGTCACATGAATGGTTCAACACATAGACAGGAAGATGAGTCAGTTATCTTGTACTTAAGTCGGAATTGTGCCATTTGTATTTAATTCCGATGCTATTTCTGTGTTTCCTCGTCAATAAGAAGGACCGAGGGTTACAGTAAACCTGAAGTGAGAAGTCGGAATCTATAACTAGTGTCACAGAAATGGTTAAAATATAGACAGTAAGAAGAGTCAGTTTTCTTGTACTTAAGTCGGCATGGTGCCTTTTGTATTTAATTCCGAAGCTATTTCTGTGTTTCATCGTCAATAAGAAGGTCAGAGGGATACAGTAAACCGGAAGTGAAGCATCGGAATCTATAACTAGTGTCACAGGAATGGTTCAAAACATAGACAATAAGAAGAGTCAGTTTTCTTGTACTTAAGTCGGCATTGTGCCTTTTGTATTTAACTCCGATGCAATTTCTGTGTTTCATCGTCGATAAGAAGGTCAGAGGGATACAGTAAACCTGAAGCGAAGCATCGGAATCTATTACTAGTGTCACATGAATAGTTCAAAATATAGACAGTAAGAAGAGACAGTTTTCTTGTACTTAAGTCGGCATTGTGCCTTTTGTATTTAATTCCGATGCAATTTCTGTGTTTCATCGTCAATAAGATGGTCAGAGGGATACGGTAAACCTGAAGTGAAGCATCGGAAACTGTAACTAGTGTCACAGGAATGGTTCATAACTTAGACAGTAAGAAGAGCCAGTTTTCTTGAACTTAAGTAGGCATTGTGCCTTTTGTATTTAATTCCGATGCGATTTCTGTGTTTCATCGTCAATAAGAAGGTCACAGGGATACAGTAAAGCTGATGTGAAGCATCGGAATCTATAACTAGTGTCACAGGAATGGTTTAAAACATAGACAGTAAGGAGAGTCAGTTTTCTTGTACTTAAGTCGGCATTGTGCCTTTTGTATTTAATTCCTATGCAACTTCTGTGTTTCATCGTCAATACGAAGGTCCAAGGGATACAGTAAACCTGAAGTGAAGCATCGGAATCTATAACTAGCGTCACAGGATTGGTTCAAAACATAGACAGTGAGAAGAGTCAGTTTTCTTGCACTTAAGTCGGCATCGTGCATTTTGTATATAATTCCGACGCAATATCTGTGTTTCATCGTCAATAAGAAGGTCAGAGGGATACAGTAAACCTGTAGTGAAGCATCGGAATCTATAACTAGCGTCACAGGAATGGTTCAAATCATAGACAGTGAGAAGAGTCAGTTTTCATGTACATAAGTCGGCATTGTGCGTTTTGTATTTAATTCCGATGCAATTTCTGTGTATCATCGCCAATGAGAAGGTCAGAGGCAGGCAGTGAACCTGAAGTCGAGCATCGGAATCCATAACTAGTGCCACAGGAAAGGTTCAAAACATAGACAGTAAGAAGAGCCAGTCTTCTTGTACTTGAGTCGGAATTGTGCCTTTTGTATTTAATTCCGATGCAATTTCTGTGTTTCATCGTCAATAAGAAGTTCACAGGGATACAGTAAAGCTGAAGTGAAGCATCGGAATCTATAACTAGTGTCACAGGAATGGTTCAAAACATAGAGAGTAAGATGAAACAGTCTTCTTGTACTTAAGTCGGCATTAAGCCATTTGTATTTAATTCCGATGCAATTTCTGTGTTTCATCGTCAATATAAGGTCAGAGGGATACAGTAAACCTGAAGTGAAGCATCGGAATCTATAACTAGTGTCACAGGAATGGTTCAAAACATAGACAGTAAGAAGAGTCAGTTTTCTTGTACTTAAGTCGGCATTGTGCTTTTGAATTTAATTCCGATGCAAATTCTGTAATTCGTCGTCAATAAGAAGGTCCAAGGGATACATTAAACCTGAAGCGAAGCATCGGAATCTATAACTAGTGTCACATGAACGGTTCAAAACATAGACAGTAAGAAGAGTCAGTTTTCTTGTACTTAGGTCGGCATTGTGCCATTTGTACTCAATTCCGATGCAATTTCTGTAATTCATCGTCAATAAGAAGGTCAGAGGGATACAGTAAACCTGAAGTGAAGCATCGGAAACTATAGCCAGTGTCACAGGAATGGTTCATAACTTAGACAGTAAGAAGAGTCAGTTTTCTTGAACTTAAGTAAGCATTGTGCCTTTTCTATTTCATTCCGATGGAATTTCTGTGTTTCATCGTCAATAAGAAGGTCAGAGGGATACAGTAAACCTGAAGTTAAGCATCGGCATCTATAACTAGTGTCACAGGAATGGTTCAAAACGTAGACAGTAAGAAGAGTCAGTAATCTTGTACTTAAGTCGGCATTGTTCCTTTTCTATTTAATTCGGATGCAATTTCTATGTTTCATCGTCAATAAGAAGGTCAGAGGGATACAGTAAACCTGAAGTGAAGCATCGGAATCTATAACTAGTGTCACAGGAGTAGATCAAAACATAGACAGTACGAAGAATCAGTTTCGTTGTACTTAAGTCGGCATTGTGCCTTTTGTATTTAATTCCGATGAAATTTCTGTGTTTCATCGTCAATAAGAAGGGCAGAGGGATACAGTCAACCAGAAATGAAGCATCGGAATATATAAGTAGTGTCACAGGAATGGTTCCAATCATAGACTGTAAGAAGAATCAGTTTTCTTGTACTTAAGTCGGTTTGTTCCATTTGTATTTAACTCCGATGCAATTTCTGTGTATCATCGTCAATATGAAGGTCAGAGGGATACAGTAAACCAGAAGTCAAGCATCGGAATATATAAGTAGTGTCACAGGAATGGATCAAAACATAGACAATAAATAAGAGTCAGTTATCCTGTACTTAAGTTGGCATTGTGCATTTTGTATTTAATTCCGATGCAGTTTCTGTGTTTCATCGTCAACAAGAAGGTCAGAGGGATACAGTAAACCTGAAGTGAATCATCGGAATCCATAACTAGTGTCACAGGAATCGTTCAAAGCATAGTCAGTAAGAAGAGTCAGTTTTCTTGAACTTAAGTCGGCATTGTGCCTTTTGTATTTAATTCCGTTGCAATTTCTGTGTTTCATCGTCAATAAGAAGGACAGAGGGATACAGTAAACCTGAGGTGAAGCATCGGAATCTTTAACTAGTGTCACAGGAATGGTTCAAAACATAGACAGTAAGAAGAGTCTGTTTTCATGTAGTTAAGTCGGCATTGTGCATTTTCTATTTAATTCCGATGCAATTTCTGTGTTTCATCCTCAATAAGAAGGTCTGAGGGATACGGTAAACCTGAAGTGAAGCATCGGAATCTATAACTAGTATCACAGGAATGGTTCATAACTTAGACAGTAGGAAGAGTCAGTTTTCTTGAACTTAAGTAGGCATTGTGCCTTTTGTATTTAATTCTGATGCGATTTCTGTGTTTCATCGCCAATAAGAAGGTCAGAGGGATACAGTAAACCTGAGGTGAAGCATCGGAATCTATAACTAGTGTCACATGAATGGTTCAAAACATAGACAGTAAGAAGAGTCAGTTATCTTGTACTTAAGTTGGAATTGTGCTTTTTGTATTCAATTCCGATGCAATTTCTGTGTTTCACCGTCAATAAGAAGGTCAGAGGGATACTGGAAACCTGAAGTAAAGCATCGGTATCACTATTTAGTGTCACAGGAATGGTTCAAACATAGACATTAAGAAGAGTCAGTTTTCTTGTACTTAATTCGGCATTGTGCCTTTTCTATTCAATTCCGATGCAATTTCTGTGTTTCATGGTCAATGAGAAGGTCAGAGGGATACAGTAAACCTGAAGTGAAGCATCGGCATCTATAACTAGTGTCACAGGAATAGTTCAAAACGTAGACAGTAAGAAGAGTCAGTTTTCTTGTACTTAAGTCGACATTGTTCCTTTTCTATTTAATTCCGATGCAATTTCTATGTTTCATCGTCAATAAGAAGGTCAGAGGGATACAGTAAACCCAAAGTGAAGCATCGGAATCGATAACTAGTGTCACAGGAATGGTTCAAAACATTGACAGTAAGAAGAGTCAGTTTTCTTGTACTTAAGTCGGCATTGTGCCTTTTGTATTTAATTCCGCTGCAATTTCTGTATTTCATCGTCAACAAGAGGGTTAGAGGGATACAGTAAACCTGAAGTGAATCATCGACATCCATAAGTAGTGTCACAGGAATGGTTCAAACATAGACAGTAAGAAGAGTCAGTTTTCTTGAACTTAAGTCGGCATTGTGCCTTTTGTAATTAATTCCGATGCAATTTCTGTGTTTCAGCGTCAATAAGAAGGTCAGAGGGATACAGTAAACCTGAGGTGAAGCATCGGAATCTTTAACTAGTGTCACAGGAATGGTTCAAAACATAGACAGTAAGAAGAGTCAGTTTTCGTGTAGTTAAGTCGGCATTGTGCATTTTGTATTTAATTCCGATGCAATTTCTGTGTTTCATCGTCAATAAGAAGGTCTGAGGGATACGGTAAACCTGAAGTGAAGCATCGGAATCTATAACTAGTATCACAGGAATGGTTCATAACTTAGACAGTAAGAAGAGTCAGTTTTCTTGAACTTAAGTAGGCATTGTGCCTTTTGTATTTAATTCTGATGCGATTTCTGTGTTTCATCGTCAATAAGAAGGTCAGAGGGATACAGTAAACCTGAGGTGAAGCATCGGAATCTATAACTAGTGTCACATGAATGGTTCAAAACATAGACAGTAAGAAGAGTCAGTTATCTTGTACTTAAGTTGGAATTGTGCTTTTTGTATTCAATTGCGATGCAATTTCTGTGTTTCACCGTCAATAAGAAGGTCAGAGGGATACTGTAAACCTGAAGTAAAGCATTGGTATCACTATTTAGTGTCACAGGAATGGTTCAAACATAGACAGTAAGAAGAGTCAGTTTTCTTGTACTTAATTCGGCATTGTGCCTTTTCTATTTAATTCCGATGCAATTTCTGTGTTTCATGGTCAATGAGAAGGTCAGAGGGATACAGTAAACCTGAAGTGAAGCATCGGAATCTATAACTAGTGTCACAGGAATGGATCAAAAAATAGACAGTAAGAAGAGTCAGTTTTCTTGTACTTAAGTCGGCGTTGTGGCTTTTGTATTTAATTCCGATGCAATTTCTGTGTTTCATCAACAATAAGAAGGTTAGAGGGATGCAGTAAACCTGAAGTGAAGAATCAGCAACTATAACTAGTGTCACAGGAATGGTTCAAAACATAGACAGTAAGAAGAGTCAGTTTCCTTGTACTTATGTCGGCATTGTGCCTTTAGTGTGTAATTCCGATGCAATTTCA
Source organism: Schistocerca americana (assembly GCF_021461395.2). Classification (NCBI taxonomy): domain Eukaryota; kingdom Metazoa; phylum Arthropoda; class Insecta; order Orthoptera; family Acrididae; genus Schistocerca; species Schistocerca americana. Next base: position 11,137,831 of record NC_060125.1, on the reverse strand, counting down.
GTGTTTCATCGTCAATAAGAAGGTCAGAGGGATACAGTAAACCTGAAGCGAAGCATCGGAATCTATAACTAATGTCACAGGAATGGTTCAAAACATAGACAGTAAGAAGAGTCAGTCCTCTTGTACTTAAGTCGGCATTGTGCCTTTTGTATTTAATTCCGATGCAATTTCTGTGTTTCATCGTCACTAAGAAGGTCAGAGGAATACGGTAAACCTGAAGTGAAGCATCGGAATCTATAACTAGTGTCACAGGAATGGTTCAAAACATAGACAGTAAGAAGAGTCAGTTTTCTTGTACTTAAGTCGTCATTGTGCCATTTGTATTTAGTTCCGACGCAATATCTGTATTTCATCGTCAATAAGAAGGTCAGAGGGATTCAGTAAACCTGAAGTGAAGCATCGGAAACTATAACTAGTGTCACAGGAATGGTTCAAAGCATAGACTGTAGGAAGAGTCAGTTTTCTTGTACTTAAGTCGGCATTGTTCCTTTTGTATTTAACTCCGATGCAATTTCTGTGTTTCATCGTCAATATGAAGGTCAGAGGGATACAGTAAACCTGAAGTGAAGCATCGGAATATATAACTAGTGTCACAGGAATGGTTCAAAACATAGACAGTAAAGAAGAGTTAGTTTTCTTGTACTTCAGTCGGCACTGTGCATTTTGTATTTAATTCCGATGCATTTTCTGTGTTTCATCGTCAATAAAAAGGTCAGAAGGATACAGTAAACCTGAAGTGAAGCATCGGAATCGATAACTAGTGTCACAGGAATGGTTCAAACATAGACAGTAAGAAGAGTCAGTTTTCTTGTACTTAAGTCGGCATTGTGCCTTTTGTATTTAATTCCGATGCACTTTCTGTGTTTCATCGTCAATAAGAAGGTCAGAGGGATGCAGTAAACCTGAAGTGAAGCATCGGAATCTATAACTAGTGTCTCATGAATGGTTCAAATATAGACAGTAAGAAGAGTCAGTTTTCTTGTACTTAAGCCGGCATTGTGCCTTTTGTATTTAATTCCGATGCAATTTCTGTGTTTCATCGTCAATAAGAAGGTCAGAGGGATACAGGAAACCTGTAGTGAAGCATCGGAATCTATAACTAGTGTCACAGGAATGGTTCAAAACGTAGACAGTTAAAAGAGTAAGTTTTCTTGTACTTATGTCGGCATTGTGCTTTTTGTATTTAATTCCGATGCAATTTCTGTGTTTCATCGTCAATAAGAAGGTCAGAGGGATACAGTAAACCTGAAGTGAAGCATCGGAATCTATAACTAGTGTCACAGGAATGTTTCAAACCATAGACAGTAAGAAGAGTCAGTTTTCTTGTACTTAAGTCGGCATTGTGCCTTTTGTATTTAATTCCGATGCAATTTCCGTGTTTCATCGTCAATAAGAAGGTCAGAGGGATACAGTAAACCTGAAGTGAAGCATCGGAATCTATAACTAGTGTCACAGGAATGGTTCAAACCATAGACAGTAAGAAGAGTCTGTTTTCTTGTACTTAAGTCGGCATTGTGCCTTTTGTATTTAATTCCGATGCAATTTCTGTGTTTCATCGTCAATAAGAAGGGCAGAGGGATACAGTAAACCTGAAGTGAAGCATCGGAATCTATAACTAGTGTCACATGAATGGTTCAAAGCATAGACAGTAAGAAGAGGCAGTTTTCTTGTACTTAAGTCGGCACTGTTCCTTTTCTATTTAATTCCGATGCAATTTCTATGTTTCATCGTCAATAAGAAGGTCAGAGGGATACAGCAAACCTGAAGTGAAGCATCGGAATCTATAACTAGTGTCACAGAAATGGTTTAAATCATACACAGTAAGATGAGTCAGCTCCCTTGTACTTAAGTCGGCATTGTGCCTTTTCTATTTAATTCCGATGCAATTTCTGTGTTTCGTCGTCAATATGAAGGTCCAAGGGACACAGTAATGCTGATGTGAAGCACAGGAATCAAAAACCGGTCTCACAGGAAAGGTTCAAAACATAGACAGTAAGAAGAGAAAGACTTCTTGTACCTGAGCCCTCATTGTGCCTTTTGTATCTAATTCCGATGCAATTTCTGTGTTTCATCGTCAATAAGACGATCAGAGGGATACAGTAAACCTGAAGTGAAGCATCGGAATCTATAACTAGTGTCACAGGAATGGTTCAAATTATAGACAGTAGGGTCAGTCTTCTTGTACTTAAGTCGGCATTGTGCCTTTTGTATTTAATTCCGATGCAATTTCTGTGTTTCATCGTCAATAAGAAGGTCAGAGGGATACAGTAAACCTGAAGTGAAGCAGCGGAATCTATAACTAGTGTCACATGAATGGTTCAAAACATAGACAGTAAGAAGAGTCAGTTTTCTTGTACTTAAGTCGGCACTGTTCCTTTTCTATTTAATTCCGATGCAATTTCTATGTTTCATCGTCAATAAGAAGGTCAGAGGGATACAGCAAACCTGAAGTGAAGCATCGGAATCTATAACTAGTGTCACAGGAATGGATCAAAACATAGACAGTAAGGAGAGTCAGTTTTCTTGTACTTAAGTCGGCATTGTGCATTTTGTATTTAATTCCGAAGTAATTTCTGTGATTCATCGTCAACAAGAAGGTCAGAGGGTACAGTGAACCTGAAGTGAAGCATCGGAATCTATAACTAGTGTCACAGGAAAGGTTCAAAACAGAGACAGGAAAAAGAGTCAGTTATCTTGTACTGAAGTCGGCATTGTGCATTTTCTATTTAATTCCGATGCAATTTCTGAGTTCGTCGTCAATAAGAAGGTCCAAGGGATACAGTAAACCTGAAGTGAAGCATCGGAATCTGAAACCGGTCTCACAGGAAAGGTTCAAATAATAGACAGTAAGAAGAGCCAGAGTACTTGCACTTGAGTCGGCATTGTGCCTTTTGTATTTAATTCCGATGCAATATCTGTGTTTCATCGTCAATAAGACGATCAGACGGATACATTAAAACTGAAGTGAAGCATCGGAATCTATAACTAGTGTTACAGGAATGGTTCAAAACATAGACAGTAAGAAGAGTCAGCTTTCATGTACTTAAGTCGGCTTTGTGCATTTTGTATTTAATTCCGATGCGATTTCTGTGTTTCATCGTCAATAAGAAGGTCAGAGGGATACAGTAAACCTGAAGTGAAGCATCGCAATCTATAACAAGTGTTACATGATTGATTCAAACATAGACAGTAAGAAGTGTCAGTTTTCTTGTACATAAGTCGGCATTGTGCGGTTTGTATTTAATTCCGATGTAAGTTCTGTGTATCATCGTCAATAAGAAGGTCACAAATATACAGTAAACCTGATGTGAAGCATCTGAATCTATAACTAGTGTCACAGGAATGGTTCAAAACATAGACATTAAGAAGAGTCAGTTTTCTTGTACTTCAGTCGGCATTGTTCCTTTCTATTTTATTCCGATGCAATTTGTATGTTTCATTGTCAATAAGAAGGTCAGAAGGGTACAGTAAACCTGAAGTGAAGCATCGGAATCTATAACTAGTGTCACAGGAATGGATCAAAACATAGACAGTAAGAAGAGTCAGTTTTCTTGTACTTAAGTCGGCATTTTGCCTTTTGTATTTAATTCCGATGCAATTTCTGTGTTTCATCGTCAATAAGAAGTTCAGAGGAATACAGTAAACCGAAGTGAAGCATCGGAATCTATAACTAGTGTCACAATAATGGTTCAAAACATAGACTGTAAGAAGAGTAAGTTTTCTTGTACTTAAGTCGGCACTGTTCCTTTTCTGTTTAATTCCGATGCAATTTCTATGTTTCATCGTCAATAAGAAGGTCAGAGGGATACAGAAAACCTGAAGTAAAGCATCGGAATCTATAACTAGTGTCACAGGAATGGATCAAAACATAGACAGTAAGGAGAGTCAGTTTTCTTGTACTTAAGTCGGCATTGTGCATTTTGTATTTAATTCCGAAGTAATTTCTGTGATTCATCGTCAACAAGAAGGTCAGAGGGTACAGTGAACCTGAAGTGAAGCATCGGAATCTATAACTAGTGTCACAGGAAAGGTTCAAAACAGAGACAGGAAAAAGAGTCAGTTATCTTGTACTGAAGTCGGCATTGGGCATTTTCTATTTAATTCCGATGCAATTTCTGAGTTCGTCGTCAATAAGAAGGTCCAAGGGATACAGTAAACCTGAAGTGAAGTATCGGAATCTGAAACCGGTCTCACAGGAAAGGTTCAAATAATAGACAGTAAGAAGAGCCAGAGTACTTGCACTTGAGTCGGCATTGTGCCTTTTGTATTTAATTCCGATGCAATATCTGTGTTTCATCGTCAATAAGACGATCAGACGGATACATTAAAACTGAAGTGAAGCATCGGAATCTATAACTAGTGTTACAGGAATGGTTCAAAACATAGACAGTAAGAAGAGTCAGCTTTCATGTACTTAAGTCGGCTTTGTGCATTTTGTATTTAATTCCGATGCGATTTCTGTGTTTCATCGTCAATAAGAAGGTCAGAGGGATACAGTAAACCTGAAGTGAAGCATCGCAATCTATAACAAGTGTTACATGATTGATTCAAACATAGACAGTAAGAAGTGTCAGTTTTCTTGTACATAAGTCGGCATTGTGCGGTTTGTATTTAATTCCGATGTAAGTTCTGTGTATCATCGTCAATAAGAAGGTCACAAATATACAGTAAACCTGATGTGAAGCATCTGAATCTATAACTAGTGTCACAGGAATGGTTCAAAACATAGACATTAAGAAGAGTCAGTTTTCTTGTACTTCAGTCGGCATTGTTCCTTTCTATTTTATTCCGATGCAATTTGTATGTTTCATTGTCAATAAGAAGGTCAGAAGGGTACAGTAAACCTGAAGTGAAGCATCGGAATCTATAACTAGTGTCACAGGAATGGATCAAAACATAGAATGTAAGAAGAGTCAGTTTTCTTGTACTTAAGTCGGCATTGTGCCTTTTGTATTTAATTCCGATGCAATTTCTGTGTTTCATCGTCAATAAGAAGTTCAGAGGAATACAGTAAACCGAAGTGAAGCATCGGAATCTATAACTAGTGTCACAATAATGGTTCAAAACATAGACTGTAAGAAGAGTCAGTTTTCTTGTACTTAAGTCGGCACTGTTCCTTTTCTGTTTAATTCCGATGCAATTTCTATGTTTCATCGTCAATAAGAAGGTCAGAGGGATACAGAAAACCTGAAGTAAAGCATCGGAATCTATAACTAGTGTCACAGGAATGGATCAAAACATAGACAGTAAGGAGAGTCAGTTTTCTTGTACTTAAGTCGGCATTGTGCATTTTGTATTTAATTCCGAAGTAATTTCTGTGATTCATCGTCAACAAGAAGGTCAGAGGGTACAGTGAACCTGAAGTGAAGCATCGGAATCTATAACTAGTGTCACAGGAAAGGTTCAAAACAGAGACAGGAAAAAGAGTCAGGTATCTTGTACTGAAGTCGGCATTGGGCATTTTCTATTTAATTCCGATGCAATTTCTGAGTTCGTCGTCAATAAGAAGGTCCAAGGGATACAGTAAACCTGGAGTAAAGCATCGTAATCTATAAATAGTGTCACATGAATGGTTTAAAACATAGACAGTAAAAAGAGTCAGTTTTTTTGTACTTAAGTCGGCATTGTGTCTTTTGTATTTAATTCCGATGCGGTTTCTGGGTTTCATCGTCAATAAGAAGGTCAGAGGGTACAGTGAACCTGAAGTGAAGCATCGGAATCTATAACTAGTGTCACAGGAATGGTTCAAAACATACACAGTAAGACGATTCAGTTCCCTTGTACTTAAGTCGGCATTGTGCCTTTTCTATTTAATTCCGATGCAATTTCTGTGTTTCGTCGTCAATAAGAAGGTCCAAGGGATACAGTAATGCTGATGTGAAGCATAGGAATCAAAAACCGGTCTCACAGGAAAGGTTCAAAACATAGACAGTAAGAAGAGAAACACTTCTTGTACCTGAGCCGGCATTGTGCCTTTTGTATTTAATTCCGATGCAATTTCTGTGTTTCATCGTCAATAAGACGATCAGAGGGATACAGTAAACCTGAAGTGAAGCATCGGAATCTATAATTTGTGTCCCATGAATGGTTCAAAACATAGAGAGTAAGAAGAGTCAGTTTTCTTGTACTTAAGTCGGCATTGTGCCGTTTGTATTTAATTTCGATGCAATTTCTGTGTTTCATCGTCAATAAGAAGGTCAGAGGGATACAGTAAACCTAAAGTGAAGCATCGGAATCTATAACTAGTGTCACAGGAATGGTTCAAACCGTAGACAGTAAGAAGAGTCAGATATCTTGTACTTAAGTCGGCATTGTGCCTTTTGTGTTTAATTCCGATGCAATTTCTGTGTTTCATCGTCAATAAAAAGGTACAAGGGATACAGTAAACCTGAAGTGAAGCATCAGAATCTATAACTAGTGTCACATGAATGGTTCAAAACATAGACAGTAAGAAGTGTCTGTTTTCTTGTACTTAAGTCGGCATTGTGCCTTTTGTATTTAATTCCGATGCAATTTCTGTGCATCATCGTCAATAAGATGGTCAGAGGGATACAGTAAACTTGAAAAGAAGCATCGGAATCTATAACTAGTGTCTCAGGAATGGTTCAAAACATAGACAGTAAGATGAGTCAGTTTTCTTGTACTTCAGTCGGCATTGTGCCTTTCTATTTTATTCCGATGCAATTTGCATGTTTCATCGTCAATAAGAGTGTCAGAGGGAAACAGTAAACCTGAAGTGAAGTATCGGAATCTATAACTAGTGTCACAGGAATGGATCAAAACATAGACAGTAAGAGGAGTCAGTTTTCTTGTACTTATGTCGGCATTGTGCCTTTTGTATTTAATGCCGATGCAATTTCTGTGTTTCAATGTCAATAAAAAGCTCAGAGGAATACAGTAAACCGAAGTGAAGCATCGGAATCCATAACTAGTGTCACAGGAATGGTTCAAAACATAGACAGTAAGAAGGGTCAGTTTGCTTGTACTTAAGTCGTCATTGTGCCATTTGTATTTACTTCCGATGCAATATCTGTGCTTCATCGTCAATAAGAAGGTCAGAGGGATACAGTAAACCTGAAGTGAAGCATCGGAATCTATAACTACTGTCACAGGAATGGTTCAAAACATAGACTGTAAGAAGAGTCAGTTTTCTTGTACATAAGTCGGCATTGTGCCTTTTGTACATAACTCCGATGGAATATCTGTGTTTCTTCGTCAATAAGAAGGTCAGAGGAATACAGATAACCTGTAGTAAAGCATCGGAATCAATAACTAGTGTCACAGGAATGGTTCAAACATTGACAGTAAGAAGAGTCAGTTTTCCTGTACTTATGTCGGCATTGTGCCTTTTCTATTTAATTCCGATGCAATTTCTGTGTTTCATCGTCAGTAAGAAGGTCTGAGGGATACAGTAAACCTAGAGTAAAGCATCGGAATCTATAACTAGTGTCACATGAATGGTTTACATCATAGACAGTAAGAAGATTCAGTTTTCTTGTACTTAAGTCGGCATTGTGCCTCTTGTATTTAGTTCCGATGCAATTTCTGTGTTACATCGTCAATAAGAAGGTCAGAGGGATACAGTAAACCTGAAGTGAAGCATCGGAATCTATAACTAGTGTCACAGGAATGGTTCAAACCATAGACAGTAAGAAGAGTCTGTTTTCTTGTACTTAAGTCGGCATTGTGCCTTTTGTATTTAATTCCGATGCAATTTCTGTGTTTCATCGTCAATAAGAAGGTCAGAGGGATACAGTAAACCTGAAGTGAAGCATCGGAATCTATAACTAGTGTCACATGAATGGTTCAAAACATAGACAGTTAGAAGGGTCAGCTTTCTTGTACTTAAGTCGGCATTGTGATTTTTGTATATAATTACCATGCAATTTCTGTGTTTCATCGTCAATAAGAAGGTCAGAGGGATACAGTAAACCTGAAGTGAAGCATGGGAATCTATATTTAGTGTCACAGGAATGGTTCAAACCATAGACAGTAAGAAGAGTCTGTTTTCTTGTACTTAAGTCTGCATTGTGCCTTTTCTATTTAATTCCGTTGCAATTTCTGTGTTTCATCGTCAATAAGAAGGTCAGAGGGATACAGTGAACCTGAAGTGAAGCATCGGAATCTATAACTAGTGTCACAACAATGGTTCAAAACATACACAGTAAGACGAGTCAGTTCCCTTGTACTTAAGTCGGCATTGTGCCTTTTCTATTTAATTCCGATGCAATTTCTGTGTTTCGTCGTAAATAAGAAGGTCCAAGGGATACAGTAAACCTGAAGTGAAGCATCAGAATCTATAACTAGTGTCACATGAATGGTTCAAAATATAGACAGTAAGAAGAGTCTGTTTTCTTGTACTTAAGTCGGCATTGTGCCTTTTGTATTTAATTCCGATGCAATTTCTGTGCATCATCGTCAATAAGATTGTCAGAGGGATACAGTAAACCTGAAGTGAAGCATCGGGATCTATAACTAGTGTCTCAGGAATGGTTCAAAACATAGACAGTAAGATGAGTCAGTGTTCTTGTAGTTAAGTCGGCATTGTGCCTTTTGTATTTCATTCCGATTCAATATCTGTGTTTCATCTTCAATAAGAAGGTCAGAGGGATACAGGAAACCTGATGTGAAGCATCGGAATCTATAACTAGTGTCACAGGAATGGCTCAAAACATAGACAGTAAGAGGAGTCAGTTATCTTGTACTTAAGTCGGCATTGTGCTTTTTGTATTTCTTTCCGATTCGATTTCTGCGTTTCATCGTCATTAAGAAGGTCAGAGGGATACAGTAAACCTAAAGTGAAGCATCGGAATCTATAACTAGTGTCACAGGAATATTTCAAACCGTAGACAGTAAGAAGAGTCAGATATCTTGTACTCAAGTCGGCATTGTGCCTTTTGTATTTAATTCCGATGCAATTTCTGTGTTTCATCGTAAATAAGAAGGTCCAAGGGATACAGTAAACCTGAAGTGAAGCATCAGAATCTATAACTAGTGTCACATGAATGGTTCAAAATATAGACAGTAAGAAGAGTCTGTTTTCTTGTACTTAAGTCGGCATTGTGCCTTTTGTATTTAATTCCGATGCAATTTCTGTGCATCATCGTCAATAAGATTGTCAGAGGGATACAGTAAACCTGAAGTGAAGCATCGGGATCTATAACTAGTGTCTCAGGAATGGTTCAAAACATAGACAGTAAGATGAGTCAGTGTTCTTGTACTTAAGTCGGCATTGTGCCTTTTGTATTTCATTCCGATTCAATATCTGTGTTTCATCTTCAATAAGAAGGTCAGAGGGATACAGGAAACCTGATGTGAAGCATCGGAATCTATAACTAGTGTCACAGGAATGGCTCAAAACATAGACAGTAAGAGGAGTCAGTTATCTTGTACTTAAGTCGGCATTGTGCTTTTTGTATTTCTTTCCGATTCGATTTCTGCGTTTCATCGTCATTAAGAAGGTCAGAGGGATACAGTAAACCTGAAGTGAATCATCGGAATCTATATCTAGTGTCACAGGAATGGATCAAACATAGACAGTAAGAAGAGTCAGTTTTCTTGTACTTAAGTCGGCATTGTGCCTTTTGTATTTAATTCCAATGCAAATTCTGTGTATCATCGTCAATAAGAAGGTCACAAAGATACAGTAAACCTGAAGTGAAGCATCGCAATCTATAACTAGTGTCACAGGAATGGTTCAAACACAGACAGTAAGAAGAGTCAGTTTTCTTGTACTTAAGTTGGCATTGTGCCTTTTGTATTTAATTCCGATGCAGTATCTGTGTATCATCTTCAATAAGAAGGTCAGAGGGATACAGTAAACCTGAAGTGAAGCATCGGAATCTATAACTAGTGTCACAGGAATGGTTCAAAACATAGACAGTACGAAGTGTCAGTTTTCTTGTATTTAAGTCGGCATTGTTCCTTTTCTATCTAATTCCGATGCAATTTCTATGTTTCACCGTCAATAAGAAGGTCAGAGGGATACAGTAAACCTGACGTGACGCATCGGAATCTATAACTAGTGTCACATGAATGGTGCAAACATAGACAGTAAGAAGAGTCAGTTTTCTTGTACATATGTCGGCATTGTGCCTATTGTATTTAATTCCGATGTAATTTCTGTGTTTCATCGTCAATAAGAAGGTCAGAGTGATACAGTAACATGAAGTGAAGCATCGGAATCTATAACTAGTGTCACAGGAAAGGTTCAAAGCATAGACAGTAAGAAGAGTCAGTTTTCTTGTACTTAAGTCGGCATTGTGCCTTTTGTATTTAATTCCGATGCAATTTTTGTGTTTCATCGTCAATATGAAGGTCAGAGGGATACAGAAAACCTGAAGTGAAGCATCGGAATCTATAACTAGTGTCACAGTAATGGTTCAAAACATAGACAGTAAGAATAGTCATTTTTCTTGTACTTAAGTCGGCATTGTCCTTTTTGTATTTAATTCCGATGCGATTTCTGCGTTTGATCGACAATAAGAAGATCTGATGGATACAGTATACCTGAAGTGAAGCATCGGAAGCTATAACTAGTGTCACATGAATAGTTCAAAACATAGACAGTAGGAAGAGATTTCTTGTACTTAGGTCGTCATTGTGCCTTTTGTATTTAATTCCGATGCAATTTCTGTGTTTCATCGTCAATAAGAAGGTCAGAGGGATACAGTAAACCTGAAGTGAAGCATCGGAATCTATAACTAGTGTCACAGGAATGGTTCAAAACATAGACAGTAAGAAGAGTCAGTTTTCTTGTACTAAATTCGGCATTGTGCCTTTTGTATTTAATTCCGTTGCAATTTCTGTGTTTCATCGTCAATAAGTAGGTCAGAGGGATACAATAAACCTGAAGTGAAGCATCGGAATCTATAACTAGTGTCACAGGAATGGTTCAAATCATAGACAGTAAGAAGAGTCAGTTTTCTTGTACCTAAGTCGGCATTGTTCCTTCTCTATTTCATCCCGATGCAATTTCTGTGTTTCATCGTCTATATGAAGGTCAGAGGGATACAGTAAACCTGAAGTGAAGCGTCGGAATCCATTATTAGTGTCACATGAATGGTTCAAAACATAGACAGTAAGTAGAGTCAGTTTTCTTGTACTTAAGTCGGCATTGTGCCTTTTGTATACATTTCCTATGCAATTTCTGTGTTCCATCGTCAATAAGAAGGTCCGAGGGATACAGTAAACCTGAAGTGAAAGTTCGGAATCTATAACTAGTGTGACATGATTGGTTCAAAACATAGACAGTAAGAAGAGTCAGTTTTCTTGTACTTAAGTCGGCATTGTGCCTTTTCTATTTAATTCCGATGCAATTTCTGTTTTTCATCGTCAATAAGAGGGTCTGAGGGATAGAGTAAACCTGGAGTAAAGCATCGGAATCTAAAACTAGTGTCACATGAATGGTTTACATCATAGACAGTAAGAAGATTCAGTTTTCTTGTACTTAAGTCTGCATTGTGCCTCTTGTATTTAGTTCCGATGCAATTTCTGTGTTACATCGTCAATAAGAAGGTCAGAGGGATACAGTAAACCTGAAGTGAAGCATCGGAATCTATAACTAGTGTCACAGGAATGGTTCAAACCATAGACAGTAAGAAGAGTCTGTTTTCTTGTACTTAAGTCGGCATTGTGCGTTTTGTATTTAATTCCGATGCAATTTCTGTGTTTCATCGTCAATAAGAAGGTCAGAGGGATACAGTAAACCTGAAGTGAAGCATCGGAATCTATAACTAGTGTCACATGAATGGTTCAAAACATAGACAGTTAGAAGGGTCAGCTTTCTTGTACTTAAGTCGGCATTGTGATTTTTGTATTTAATTCCCATGCAATTTCTGTGTTTCATCGTCAATAAGAAGGTCAGAGGGATACAGTAAACCTGAAGTGAAGCATGGGAATCTATATTTAGTGTCACAGGAATGGTTCAAACCATAGACAGTAAGAAGAGTCTGTTTTCTTGTACTTAAGTCTGCATTGTGCCTTTTCTATTTAATTCCGTTGCAATTTCTGTGTTTCATCGTCAATAAGAAGGTCAGAGGGATACAGTAAACGTGAAGTGAAGCATCGGAATCTATAACTAGTGTCATAGGAATGGTTCAAAACATAGACAGTAAGAAGAGTCAGTTTTCTTGTACTTAAGTCGGCACTGTTCCTTTTCTATTTAATTCCGATGCAATTACTATGTTTCATCGTCAATAAGAAGGTCAGAGGGATACAGTAAACCTGAAGTGAAGCATCGGAATCTATAACTAGTGTCACAGGAATGGATCAAAACATAGACAGTAAGAAGAGTCAGTTTTCTTGTACTTAAGTCGGCATTGTGCCTTTTCTATTTAATTCCGAATTAATTTCTGTGATTCATCGTCAACACGAAGGTCAGAGGGATACAGTAAACCTGGAGTAAAGCATCGGAATCTATAAATAGTGTCACATGATTGGTTTAAAACATAGACAGTAAGAAGACACAGTTTTCTTGTACTTAAGTCGGCATTGTGTCTTTTGTATTTAATTCCGATGCAATTTCTGTGTTTCATCGTCAATAAGAAGGTCGGAGGGATACAGTAAACCTGAAGTGAAGCATCGGAATCTATAACTAGTGTCACAGGAACCTTTCAAAACATAGACAGTAAGAAGAGTCAGTTTTCTTGTACTTAAGTCGGCGTTGTGCCTTTTGTATGTAATTCCAATTCAATTTCTGTGTTTCATCGTCAATAAGAAGGTCAGAGGGATACAGTTAATCTGAAGTGAAGCATCGGAATCTATAGCTAGTGTCACAGGAATGGTTCAAAACAAAGACAGTAAGAAGAGTCAGTTTTCTTGTACTTAAGTCGGCATTGTGCCTTTTGTGTTTAATTCCGATGCAATTTCAGTGTTTCATCGTCAATAAGAAGGTCAGAGGGTACAGTGAACCTGAAGTGAAGCATCGGAATCTATAACTAGTGTCACAGGAATGGTTCAAAACATACACAGTAAGACGAGTCAGTTCCCTTGTACTTAAGTCGGCATTGTGCCTTTTCTATTTAATTCCGATGCAGTTTCTGTGTTTCGTCGTCAATAAGAAGGTCCAAGGGATACAGTAATGCTGATGTGAAGCATAGGAATAAAAAACCGGTCTCACAGGAAAGGTTCAAAACATAGACAGTAAGAAGAGAAAGACTTCTTGTACCTGAGCCGGCATTGTGCCTTTTGTATTTAATTCCGATGCAATTTCTGTGTTTCATCGTCAATAAGACGATCAGAGGGATACAGTAAACCTGAAGTGAAGCATCGGAATCTATAATTTGTGTCCCATGAATGGTTCAAAACATAGAGAGTAAGAAGAGTCAGTTTTCTTGTACTTAAGTCGGCATTGTGCCGTTTGTATTTAATTTCAATGCAATTTCTGTGTTTCATCGTCAATAAGAAGGTCAGAGGGATACAGTAAACCTAAAGTGAAGCATCGGAATCTATAACTAGTGTCACAGGAATATTTCAAACCGTAGACAGTAAGAAGAGTCAGATATCTTGTACTTAAGTCGGCATTGTGAATTTTGTATTTAATTCCGATGCAATTTCTGTGTTTCATCGTCAATAAGAAGGTCCAAGGGATACAGTAAACCTGAAGTGAAGCATCAGAATCTATAACTAGTGTCACATGGATGGTTCAAAATATAGGCAGTAAGAAGAGTCTGTTTTCTTGTACTTAAGTCGGCATTGTTCCTTTTCTATCTAATTCCGATGCAATTTCTATGTTTCGCCGTCAATAAGAAGGTCAGAGGGATACAGTAAACCTGACGTGACGCATCGGAATCTATAACTAGTGTCACATGAATGGTGCAAACATAGACAGTAAGAAGAGTCAGTTTTCTTGTACATATGTCGGCATTGTGCCTATTGTATTTAATTCCGATGCAATTTCTGTGTTTCATCGTCAATAAGAAGGTCAGAGTGATACAGTAACATGAAGTGAAGCATCGGAATCTATAACTAGTGTCACAGGAAAGGTTCAAAACATAGACAGTAAGAAGAATCAGTTTTCTTGTACTTAAGTCGGCATTGTGCCTTTTGTATTTAATTCCGATGCAATTTCTGTGTTTCATCGTCAATAAGAAGGTCAGAGGGATACAAAAAACCTGAAATTAGACAGTAAGAAGAGTCATTTTTCTTGTACTTAAGTCGGCATTGTCCTTTTTGTATTTAATTCCGATGCGATTTCTGCGTTTGATCGTCAATAAGAAGATCTGATGGATACAGTATACCTGAAGTGAAGCATCGGAAGCTATAACTAGTGTCACATGAATAGTTCAAAACATAGACAGTAGGAAGAGATTTCTTGTACTTAGGTCGTCATTGTGCCTTTTGTATTTAATTCCGATGCAATTTCTGTGTTTCATAGTCAATAAGAAGGTCAGAGGGATACAGTAACATGAAGTGAAGCATCGGAATCTATAACTAGTGTCACAACAATGGTTCAAAACATAAACAGTAAGAAGAGTCAGTTTTCTTGTACTTAAGTCGCCATTGTGCCTTTTGTATTTAATTCCGATGCAATTTCTGTGTTTCGTCGTCAATAAGAAGGTCAGAGGGATACAGTAAACCTGAAGTGAAGCATCGGAATCTATAACTAGTGTCACAGGAATGGTTCAAAACATAGACAGTAAGAAGAGTCAGTTTTTTTGTACTAAATTCGGCATTGTGCGTTTTGTATTTAATTCCGTTGCAATTTCTGTGTTTCATCGTCAATAAGTAGGTCAGAGGGATACAGTAAACCTGAAGTGAAGCATCGGAAACTATAACTAGTGTCACAGGAATGGTTCAAATCATAGACAGTAAGAAGAGTCAGTTTTCTTGTACCTAAGTCAGCATTGTTCCTTCTCTATTTCATCCCGATGCAATTTCTGTGTTTCATCGTCTGTATGAAGGTCAGAGGGATACAGTAAACCTGAAGTGAAGCGTCGGAATCCATTATTAGTGTCACATGAATGGTTCAAAACATAGACAGTAAGTAGAGTCAGTTTTCTTGTACTTAAGTCGGCATTGTGCCTTTTGTATACATTTCCTATGCAATTTCTGTGTTCCATCGTCAATAAGAAGGTCCGAGGGATACAGTAAACCTGAAGTGAAAGTTCGGAATCTATAACTAGTGTGACATGATTGGCTCAAAACATAGACAGTAAGAAGAGTCAGTTTTCTTGTACTTAAGTCGGCGTTGTGCCTTTTCTATTTAATTCCGATGCAATTTCTGTGTTTCATCGTCAATAAGAAGGTCTGAGGGATAGAGTAAACCTGGAGTAAAGCATCGGAATCTATAACTAGTGTCACATGAATAGTTTACATCATAGACAGTAAGAAGATTCAGTTTTCTTGTACTTAAGTCGGCATTGTGCCTCTTGTATTTAGTTCCGATGCAATTTCTGTGTTACATCGTCAATAAGAAGGTCAGAGGGATACAGTAAACCTGAAGTGAAGCATCGGAATCTATAACTAGTGTCACAGGAATGGTTCAAACCATAGACAGTAAGAAGAGTCTGTTTTCTTGTACTTAAGTCGGCATTGTGTGTTTTGTATTTAATTCCGATGCAATTTCTGTGTTTCATCGTCAATAAGAAGGTCAGAGGGATACAGTAAACCTGAAGTGAAGCATCGGAATCTATAACTAGTGTCACATGAATGGTTCAAAACATAGACAGTTAGAAGGGTCAGCTTTCTTGTACTTAAGTCGGCATTGTGATTTTTGTATTTAATTCCCATGCAATTTCTGTGTTTCATCGTCAATAAGAAGGTCAGAGAGATACAGTAAACCTGAAGTGAAGCATGGGAATCTATATTTAGTGTCACAGGAATGGTTCAAACCACAGACAGTAAGAAGAGTCTGTTTTCTTGCACTTAAGTCTGCATTGTGCCTTTTCTATTTAATTCCGTTGCAATTTCTGTGTTTCATCGTCAATAAGAAGGTCAGAGGGATACAGTAAACGTGAAGTGAAGCATCGGAATCTATAACTAGTGTCATAGGAATGGTTCAAAACATAGACAGTAAGAAGAGTCAGTTTTCTTGTACTTAAGTCGGCACTGTTCCTTTTCTATTTAATTCCGAAACAATTACTATGTTTCATCGTCAATAAGAAGGTCAGAGGGATACAGTAAACCTGAAGTGAAGCATCGGAATCTATAACTAGTGTCACAGGAATGGATCAAAACATAGACAGTAAGAAGAGTCAGTTTTCTTGTACTTAAGTCGGAATTGTGCCTTTTCTATTTAATTCCGAATTAATTTCTGTGATTCATCGTCAACACGAAGGTCAGAGGGATACAGTAAACCTGGAGTAAAGCATCGGAATCTATAAATAGTGTCACATGAATGGTTTAAAACATAGACAGTAAGAAGACACAGTTTTCTTGTACTTAAGTCGGCATTGTGTCTTTTGTATTTAATTCCGATGCAATTTCTGTGTTTCATCGTCAATAAGAAGGTCGGAGGGATACAGTAAACCTGAAGTGAAGCATCGGAATCTATAACTAGTGTCACAGGAACCTTTCAAAACATAGACAGTAAGAAGAGTCAGTTTTCTTGTACTTAAGTCGGCGTTGTGCCTTTTGTATGTAATTCCAATTCAATTTCTGTGTTTCATCGTCAATAAGAAGGTCAGAGGGATACAGTTAATCTGAAGTGAAGCATCGGAATCTATAGCTAGTGTCACAGGTATGGTTCAAAACAAAGACAGTAAGAAGAGTCAGTTTTCTTGTACTTAAGTCGGCATTGTGCCTTTTGTGTTTAATTCCGATGCAATTTCAGTGTTTCATCGTCAATAAGAAGGTCAGAGGGTACAGTGAACCTGAAGTGAAGCATCGGAATCTATAACTAGTGTCACAGGAATGGTTCAAAACATACACAGTAAGACGAGTCAGTTCCCTTGTACTTAAGTCGGCATTGTGCCTTTTCTATTTAATTCCGATGCAATTTCTGTGTTTCGTCGTCAATAAGAAGGTCCAAGGGATACCGTAATGCTGATGTGAAGCATAGGAATCAAAAACCGGTCTCACAGGAAAGGTTCAAAACATAGACAGTAAGAAGAGAAAGACTTCTTGTACCTGAGCCGGCATTGTGCCTTTTGTATTTAATTCCGATGCAATTTCTGTGTTTCATCGTCAATAAGACGATCAGAGGGATACAGTAAACCTGAAGTGAAGCATCGGAATCTATAATTTGTGTCCCATGAATGGTTCAAAACATAGAGAGTAAGAAGAGTCAGTTTTCTTGTACTTAAGTCGGCATTGTGCCGTTTGTATTTAATTTCAATGCAATTTCTGTGTTTCATCGTCAATAAGAAGGTCAGAGGGATACAGTAAACCTAAAGTGAAGCATCGGAATCTATAACTAGTGTCACAGGAATATTTCAAACCGTAGACAGTAAGAAGAGTCAGATATCTTGTACTTAAGTCGGCATTGTGCATTTGTATTTAATTCCGATGCAATTTCTGTGTTTCATCGTCAATAAGACGGTCCAAGGGATACAGTAAACCTGAAGTGAAGCATCAGAATCTATAACTAGTGTCACATGAATGGTTCAAAATATAGACAGTAAGAAGAGTCTGTTTTCTTGTACTTAAGTCGGCATTGTGCCTTTTGTATTTAATTCCGATGCAAATTCTGTGCATCATCGTCAATAAGATTGTCAGAGGGATACAGTAAACCTGAAGTGAAGCATCGGAATCTATAACTAGTGTCTCAGGAATGGTTCAAAACATAGACAGTAAGATGAGTCAGTGTTCTTGTACTTAAGTCGGCATTGTGCCTTTTGTATTTCATTCCGATTCAATATCTGTGTTTCATCTTCAATAAGAAGGTCAGAGGGATACAGTAAACCTGATGTGAAGCATCGGAATCTATAACCAGTGTCACAGGAATGGCTCAAAACATAGACAGTAAGAAGAGTCAGTTATCTTGTACTTAAGTCGGCATTGTGCTTTTTGTATTTCTTTCCGATTCGATTTCTGCGTTTCATCGTCATTAAGTAGGTCAGAGGGATACAGTAAACCTGAAGTGAATCATCGGAATCTATATCTAGTGTCACAGGAATGGATCAAACATAGACAGTAAGAAGAGTCAGTTTTCTTGTACTTAAGTCGGCATTGTGCCTTTTGTATTTAATTCCGATGCAAATTCTGTGTATCATCGTCAATAAGAAGGTCACAAAGATACAGTAAACCTGAAGTGAAGCATCGCAATCTATAACTAGTGTCACAGGAATGGTTCAAACATAGACAGTAAGAAGAGTCAGTTTTCTTGTACTTAAGTTGGCATTGTGCCTTTTGTATTTAATTCCGATGCAGTATCTGTGTATTATCTTCAATAAGAAGGTCAGAGGGATACAGTAAACCTGAAGTGAAGCATCGGAATCTATAACTAGTGTCACAGGAATGGTTCAAAACATAGACAGTATGAAGTGTCTGTTTTCTTGTATTTAAGTCGGCATTGTTCCTTTTCTATCTAATTCCGATGCAATTTCTATGTTTCACCGTCAATAAGAAGGTCAGAGGGATACAGTAAACCTGACGTGGCGCATCGGAATCTATAACTAGTGTCACATGAATGGTGCAAACATAGATAGTAAGAAGAGTCAGTTTTCTTGTACATATGTCGGCATTGTGCCTATTGTATTTAATTCCGATGCAATTTCTGTGTTTCATCGTCAATAAGAAGGTCAGAGTGATACAGTAACATGAAGTGAAGCATCGGAATCTATAACTAGTGTCACAGGAAAGGTTCAAAACATAGACAGTAAGAAGAGTCAGTTTTCTTGTACTTAAGTCGGCATTGTGCCTTTTGTATTTAATTCCGATGCAATTTCTGTGTTTCATCGTCAATAAGAAGGTCAGAGGGATACAGAAAACCTGAAGTGAAGCATCGGAATCTATAACTAGTGTCACAGTAATGGTTCAAAACATAGACAGTACGAAGAGTCATTTTTCTTGTACTTAAGTCGGCATTGTCCTTTTTGTATTTAATTCCGATGCGATTTCTGCGTTTGATCGTCAATAAGAAGATCTGATGGATACAGTATACCTGAAGTGAAGCATCGGAAGCTATAACTAGTGTCACATGAATAGTTCAAAACATAGACAGTAGGAAGAGATTTCTTGTACTTAGGTCGTCATTGTGCCTTTTATATTTAATTCCGATGCAATTTCTGTGTTTCATCGTCAATAAGAAGGTCAGAGGGATACAGTAACATGAAGTGAAGCATCGGAATCTATAACTAGTGTCACAGGAATGGTTCAAAACATAAACAGTAAGAAGAGTAAGTTTTTTTGTACTTAAGTCGCCATTGTGCCTTTTGTATTTAATTCCGATGCAATTTCTGTGTTTCATCGTCAATAAGAAGGTCAGAGGGATACAGTAAACCTGAAGTGAAGCATCGGAATCTATAACTAGTGTCACAGGAACGGTTCAAAACATAGACAGTAAGAAGAGTCAGTTTTCTTGTACTAAATTCGGCATTGTGCCTTTTGTATTTAATTCCGTTGCAATTTCTGTGTTTCATCGTCAATAAGTAGGTCAGAGGGATACAGTAAACCTGAAGTGAAGCATCGGAATCTATAACTAGTGTCACAGGAATGGTTCAAATCATAGACAGTAAGAAGAGTCAGTTTTCTTGTACCTAAGTCGGCATTGTTCCTTCTCTATTTCATCCCGATGCAATTTCTGTGTTTCATCGTCAATAAGAAGGTCCGAGGGATACAGTAAACCTGAAGTGAAAGTTCGGAATCTATAACTAGTGTGACAGGAATGGTTCAAAACATAAACAGTAAGAAGAGTCAGTTTTCCTGTACTTAAGTCGGCTTTGTGTCTTTTCTATTTAATTCCGATGTAATTTCTGTGTTTCATCGTCAATTAGAACGTCAGAGGGATACAGTAAACCTGAAGTGAAGCATCGGAAACTATAACTAGTGTCGAAGGAGTGGTTCAAAACATAGACAGTAAGAAGAGTCAGTTTTCTTGTACTTAAGTCGGCATTGTGCCTTTTGTATTTAATTCCGAAGAAATTTCTGTGTTTCATCAGCAATAAGAAGGTCAGAGGGATACAGTAAACCAGAAGTGAAGCATCGGAATCTATAACTAGTGTCACAGGAATGGTTCAAAACATAGACAGTAAGAAGAGTCAGTTTTCTTGTACTTAAGTCAGCATTTTGCCTTTTCTATTTAATTCCGATGCATTTCCTGTGTTTCATCGTCAATAAGAAGGTCAGAGGGATACAGTAAACCTGAAGTGAAGCATCGGAATCTAAAACTAGTGTCACAGGAATGGTTCAATCATAGACAGTAAGAAGAGTCAGTTTTCCTGTACTTAAGTCGGAATTGTGCATTTTGTATTTAATTCCGATGCAATTTCTGTGTTTCATCGTCAATAAGAAGGTCAGAGGGATACACTAAACCTGAAGTGACGCATCGGAATCTATAACTAGTGTCACATGAATGGTGCAAACATAGACAGTAAGATGAGCCAGTTTTCTTGTACATAAGTCGGCATTGTGCCTTTTGTATTTAATTCCGATGCAATTTCTGTGTTTCATCGTCAAAAAGAAGGTCTGATGGATACAGTAAACCTGAAGTGAAGCATCGGAAGCTATAACTAGTGTCCCATGAATGGTTCAAAACGTAGACAGTAGGAAGAGTTTTCTTGTACTTAGGTCGTCATTGTGCCTTTTGTATTTAATTCCGATGCAATTTCTGTGTTTCATCGTCAATAAGAAGGTCAGAGGGATACAGTAACATGACGTGAAGCATCGGAATCTATAACTAGTGTCACAGGAATGGTTCAAAACATAGACAGTAAGAAGAGTCAGTTATCTTGTACTTAAGTCGGCATTGTGCGTTTTGTACTAAATTCCGATGCAATTTCTGTGTTTCATCAACAATAAGATGGTCAGAGGGATACAGTAAACCTGAAGTGAAGCATCGGATTCTATAACTAGTGTCTCATGAATGGTTCAAACATAGACAATAAGAAGAGTCAGTTTTCTTGTACTTAAGTCGGCATTGTGCCTTTTGTATTTATTTCTGATGCAATTTCTGTGTTTCATCGTCAATAAGAAGGTCAGAGAGATACAGTAAACCTGAAGTGAATCATCGGAATCTGTAACTAGTGTCACAGGAATGGTTCAAAACATAGACAGTAAGAAGAGTCAGTTTTCTTGTACTTAATTCGGCATTGTGCCTTTTGTATTTAATTCCGTTGCAATTTCTGTGTTTCATCGTCAATAAAAAGGTCAGAGGGATACAGTAAACCTAAGGTGAAGCATCGGAATATATAACTAGTGTCAAAGGAATGGTTCAAAACATAGACAGTAACACGAGTCAATTTTCCAGTACTTAAGTCGGATTTGTGACTTTTCTATTTAATTCCGATGTAATTTCTGTGTTTCATCGTCAATTAGAAGGTCAGAGGGATACAGTAAACCTGAAGTGAAGCATCGGAATCTATAACTAGTGTCGAAGGAGTGGTTCAAAACATAGACAGTAAGAAGAGTCAGTTTTCTTGTACTTAAGTCAGCATTGTGCCTTTTGTATTTAATTCCGAAGAAATTTCTGTGTTTCATCGTCAATAAGAAGGTCAGAGGGATACAGTAAACCAGAAGTGAAACATCGGAATCTATAACTAGTGTCACAGGAATGGTTCAAAACATAGACAAAAAGAAGAGTCAGTTTTCTTGTACTTAAGTCGGCATTGTGCCTTTTGTATTAAATTCCGATGCATTTTCTGTGTTTCATCGTCAATAAGAAGGACAGAGGGATTCAGTAAACCTGAAGTGACGCATCGGAATCTATAACTAGTGTCACATGAATGGTGCAAACATAGACAGTAAGAAGAGTCAGTTTTCTTGTACATAAGTCGGCATTGTGCCTTTTGTATTTAATTTCGATGCAATTTCTGTGTTTCATCGTCAATAAGAAGGTCTGATGGATACAGTAAACCTGAAGTGAAGCATCGGAAGCTGTAACTAGTGTCACATGAATGGTTCAAAACATCGACAGTAGGAAGAGTTCTCTTGTACTCAGGTCGTCATTGTGCCTTTTGTATTTAATTCCGATGCAATTTCTGTGTTTCATCGTCAATAAGAAGGACAGAGGGATTCAGTAAACCTGAAGTGACGCATCGGAATCTATAACTAGTGTCACATGAATGGTGCAAACATAGACAAAGAGAAGAGTCAGTTTTCTTGTACTTAAGTCGGCATTGTGCCTTTTGTATTAAATTCCGATGCATTTTCTGTGTTTCATCGTCAATAAGAAGGACAGAGGGATTCAGTAACATGAAGTGAAGCATCGGAATCTATAACTAGTGTCACAGGAATGGTTCAAAGCATAGACAGTAAGAAGAGTCAGTTTTCTTGTACTTCAGTCGGCATTGTGCCTTTTGTATTTAATTCCGATGCAATTTCTTTGTTTCATCGTCAATAAGAAGGTCAGAGGGATACAGTAAACCTGAAGTGAAGCATCGGAATCTATAGCTAGTGTCACAGTAATGGTTCAAAACATAGACAGTAAGAAGAGTCATTTTTCTTGTACTTAAGTCGGCGTTGTGCTTTTTGTATTTAATTCCGATGCGATTTCTGCGTTTGATCGTCAATAAGAAGGTCAGAGGGATATAGTAAACCTGAAGCGAAGCTCTCGCGGTTCTAGGCGCGCAGCCCGGAACCGTGCGACCGCTACGGTCGCAGGTTCGAATCCTGCCTCGGGCATGGATGTGTGTGATGTCCTTAGGTTAGTTAGGTTTAAGTAGTTCTAAGTTCTAGGGGACTGTTGACCACAGCAGTTGAGTCCCATAGTTCTCAGAGCCATTTGAATCTGAAGTGAAGCATCGGAATCTATATCTAGTGTCACGGGAATGTTTCAAAACATAGACAGTAAGAAGAGTCAGTTTTCTTGTACGTAAGTCGGCATTGTGCCTTTTGTAATTGATTCCGATGCAATATCTGTGTTTCATCTTCAATAAGAAGGTCAGAAGGATACAGTAACATGAAGTGCAGCATCGGAATCTATAACTAGTGTCACAGGACTGGTTCAAAACATAGACAGTAAAAAGAGTCAGTTTTCTTGTACTTAAGTCGGCATTGTGCCTTTTGTATTTAATTCCGATGCAATTTCTGTGTTTCATCGTCAATAAGAAGGTCTGAGGGATACAGTAAACGTGAGGTGAAGCATCGGAATCTATAACTAGGGTCACAGGAATGGTTCAAAACATAGACAGTAAGAAGAGTCAGTTTTCTTGTACTGCAGTCGGCATTGTGCCTTTTCTATTTAATTCCGATGTAATTTCTGTGTTTCACCTTCAATTAGAAGGTCAGAGGGATACAGTAAACCTGAAGTGAAGCATCGGAATCTATAACTAGTGTCGAAGGAATGGTTCAAAACATAGACAGTAGGAAGAGTCAGTTGTCACGTACTTAAGTCGGCATTGTGCCTTTTGTATTTAATTCCGATGAAATTTCTGTGTTTCATCGTCAATAAGAAGGTCAGAGGGATACAGTAATCCTGACGTGAAGCAACGGAATCTATAACTAGTGTCACAGGAATGGTTCAAAGCATTGACAGTAAGATGAGTCAGTTTTCTTGTACCTAAGTCGGCATTGTTCCTTTTCTATTGCATTCCGATGCAATTTCTATCTTTCATCGTCAATAAGAAGGGCAGAGGGATACAGCATAACCTCAAGTGAAGCATCGGAATCTATAAGTGGTGTCACAGGAATGGTTCAAAACATAGACAGTAAGAAGAGTCAGTTTTCTTGTACTGAAGTCAGCATTGTGCCTTTTCTATTTAATTCCGATGTAATTTCTGTGTTTCATCTTCAATTAGAAGGTCGGAGGGATACAGTAAACCTGAAGTGAAGCATCGGAATCTATAACTAGTGTCGAAGGAATGGTTCAAAACATACACAGTAAGAAGAGTCAGTTGTCTTGTACTTATGTCGGCATTGTGCCTTTTGTATTTAATTGCGATGAAATTTCTGTGTTTCATCGTCAATAAGAAGGTCAGAGGAACACAGTAATCCTGACGTGAAGCAACGGAATCTATAACTAGTGTAACAGGAATGGTTCAAAACATAGACAGTAAGAAGAGTAATTTTCTTGTACTTAAGTCGGCATTGTGCCTTTTGTATTTAATTCCGAAGCAATTTCTGTGTTTCATCGTCAATAAGAAGGTCAGAGGGATACAGTAAACCTGGAGTAAAGCATCGGAATCTATAACTAGTGTCAGATGAATGGTTCAAAACACAGTCAGTAAGAAGAGTCATTTTTCTTGTACTTAAGTCGGCATTGTGCTTTTTGTATTTAATTCCGAAGCGATTTCTGCGATTCATCGTCAATAAGAAGGTCAGAGGGATATAGTATACCTGAAGTGAAGCTCTCGTGGTTCTAGGCGCGCAGTCCGGAACCGTGCGACCGCTACGGTCGCTGGTTCGAATCCTGCCTCGGGCATGGATGTGTGTGATGTCCTCAGGTAAGTTAGGTTTAAGTAGTTCTAAGTTCTAGGGGACTGATGACCACAGCAGTTGAGTCCCATAGTTCTCAGCGCCATTTGAACGTGAAGTGAAGCATCGGAATCTATAACTAGTGTCGAAGGAATGGTTCAAAACATAGACAGTAAGAAGAGTCAGTCTTCTTGTACTTAAGTCGGTATTGTGCCTTTTGTATTAATTTCCGATGCAATTTCTATGTTTCATCTTCAATAAGAAAGTCAGAGGGATACAGTAAACCTGAAGTCAAGAATCGGAATCTATAACTAGTGTCACAGGAATGGTTCAAACCATAGACAGTAAGAAGAGTCAGTTTTCTTGTTCTTAAGTCGGCATTGTGCCTTTTGTAATTAATTCCGAAGCAATTTCTGTGTTTCATCGTCAATAAGAAGGTCAGAGGGATACAGTAATCCTGAAGTAAAGCATCGGAATCTATAACTAGTGTCACATGAATTGTTCAAAACGTAGTCAGTAAGAAGAAACAGTTTTCTTGTACTAAAGTCGGCATTGTGCCTTTTGTAATTAATTCCGATACAATTTCTGTGTTTCATCGTCAATAAGGAGGTCAGAGGGATACAGTAAACCTGAAGTGAAGCACCGGAATCTATAACTAGTGTCACAGGAATGGTTCAAAACATAGACAGCAAGAAGAGTCAGTTTTCTTGTACTTAAGTTGGCATTGTGCCTTTTGTATTTAATTCCGATGCAATTTCTGTGTTTCATCGTCAATACGAAGGTCAGAGGAAGACAGTAAACCTGAAGTGAAGCATCGGAATCTATAACTAGTGTCACATGAATGGTTCAAACATAGACAGTAAGAAGAGTCAGTTATCTTGTACTTAAGTCGGCATTGTGCCTTTTGTATTTAATTCCGATGCAGTTTCTGTGTTTCATCGTCAATAAGAAGGTCAGAGGGATACAGTAAAACTGAAGTGAAGCATCGGAATCTATAACTAGTGTCACAGGAATGGTTCAAAACTTAGACAAAAAGAAGAGTCAGTTTTCTTGTACTTAAGTCGGCATTGTGCCTTTTGTATTCAATTCCGATGCAGTTTCTGTGTTTCATCGTCAATAAAAAGGTCAGAGGGATACAGTAAACCTGAAGTCAAGAATCGGAATCTATTACTAGTGTCACAGGAATGGTTCAAACATAGGCAGTAAGAAGAGTCAGTTTTCTTGTACTTAAGTGGGCATTGTGCCTTTTGTATTTAATTCCGTTGTAATTTCTGTGTTTTATCGTCAATAAGAAGGTCAGAGGGATACAGTATACCTGAGGTGACGCATCGGAGTCTATAACTAGTGTCACAGGAATGGTTCAAAACATAGACAGTAGGAAGAGTCAGTTTTCTTGTACTAAATTCGGCATTGAGCCTTTTGTATTTAATTCCGTTGCAATTTCTGTGTTTCATCGTCAATAAGTAGGTCAGAGGGATACAGTAAACCTGAAGTGAAGCATCGGAATTTATAACTAGTGTCACAGGAATGGTTCAAATCATAGACAGTAAGGAGAGTCAGTTTTCTTGTACCTAAGTCGGCATTGTTCCTTCTCTATTTCATCCCGATGCAATTTCTGTGTTTCATCGTCTATATGAAGGTCAGAGGGATACAGTAAACCTGAAGTGAAGCGTCGGAATCCATTATTAGTTTCACATGAGTGGTTCAAAACATAGACAGTAAGTAGAGTCAGTTTTCTTGTACTTAAGTCGGCATTGTGCCTTTTGTATACATTTCCTATGCAATTTCTGTGTTCCATCGTCAATAAGAAGGTCCGAGGAATACAGTAAACCTGAAGGGAAAGTTCGGAATCTATAACTAGTGTGACAGGAATGGTTCAAAACATAGACAGTAAGAAGAGTCAGTTTTCTTGTACTTAAGTCGGCATTGTGCCTTTTCTATTTAATTCCGATGCATTTCCTGTGTTTCATCGTCAATAAGAAGGTCAGAGGGATACAGTACACCTGAAGTGAAGCATCGGAACCTAAAACTAGAGTCACAGGAATGGTTCAATCATAGACAGTAAGAAGAGTCAGTTTTCCTGTACTTAAGTCGGAATTGTGCATTTTGTATTTAATTCCGATGCAATTTCTGTGTTTCATCGTCAATAAGAAGGTCAGAGGGATACAGTAAACCTGAAGTGACGCATCGGAATCTATAACTAGTGTCACGTGAATGGTGCAAACATAGACAGTAAGATGAGTCAGTTTTCTTGTACATAAGTCGGCATTGTGCATTTTGTATTTAATTCCGATGCAACTTCTGTGTTTCATCGTCAAAAAGAAGGTCTGATGGATACAGTAAACCTGAAGTGAAGCATCGGAAGCTTTAACTAGTCTCACATGAAAGGTTCAAAGCATAGACAGTTGGAAGAGTTTTCTTTTACTTAGGTCGTCATTGTGCCTTTTGTATTTAATTCCGATGCAATTTCTGTGTTTCATCAACAATAAGATGGTCAGCGGGATAAAGTAAACCTGAAGTGAAGCATCGGATTCTATAACTAGTGTCACATGAATGGTTCAAAACATAGAAAGTAAGAAGAGTCAGTTTTCTTGTACTTAAGTCGGCATTGTGCCTTTTGTATTTAATTCCGATGCAATTTCTGTGTTTCATCGCAAATAAGAAGATCAGAGGAATACAGTTAACCAGAAGTGAAGCATCGTAATCTAAAACTAGTGTCACAGGAATGGTTCAATCATAGACAGTAAGAAGAGTCAGTTTACCTGTACTTAAGTCGGAATTGTGCATTTTGTATTTAATTCCGATGCAATTTCTGTGTTTCATCGTCAATAAGAAGGTCAGAGGGATACAGTAAACCTGAAGTGACGCATCGGAATCTATAACTAGTGTCACGTGAATGGTGCAAACATAGACAGTAAGAAGAGTCAGTTTTCTAGTACTTAAATCGGCATTGTGCCTTTTGTATTTAATTCCGATGCAATATCTGTGTTTCATCGTCAATAAGAAGGTCAGAGGGATACAGTAACATGACGTGAAGCATCGGAATCTATAACTAGTGTCACAGGAATGGTTCAAAACATAGAAAGTAAGAAGAGTCAGTTTTCTTGTACTTAAGTCGGCATTGTGCCTTTTGTACTAAATTCCGATGCAATTTCTGTGTTTCATCAACAATAAGATGGTCAGAGGTATACGGTAAACCTGAAGTGAAGCATCGGATTCTATAACTAGTGTCTCATGAATGGTTCAAACATAGACAATAAGAAGAGTCAGTTTTCTTGTACTTAAGTCGGCATTGTGCCTTTTGTATTTATTTCCGATGCCATTTCTGTGTTTCATCGTCAATAAGAAGGTCAGAGAGATACAGTAAACCTGAAGTGAATCATCGGAATCTGTAACTAGTGTCACAGGAATGGTTCAAAACATAGACAGTAAGAAGAGTCAGTGTTCTTGTACTTAATTCGGCATTGTGCCTTTTGTATTTAATTCCGTTGCAATTTCTGTGTTTCATCGTCAATAAAAGGGTCAGAGGGATACAGTAAACCTGAGGTGAAGCATCGGAATCTATAACTAGTGTCACAGGAATGGTTCAAAACATAGACAGTAACAAGAGTCAGTTTTCCAGTACTTAAGTCGGCTTTGTGAATTTTCTATTTAATTCCGATGTAATTTCTGTGTTTCATCGTCAATTAGAAGGTCAGAGCGATACAGTAAAAATGAAGTGAAGCATCAAAATCTATAACTAGTGTCGAAGGAGTGGTTCAAAACATAGACAGTAAGAAGAGTCAGTTTTCTTGTACTTATGTCGGCATTGTGCCTTTTGTATTTAATTCCGATGCACTTTCTGTGTTTCATCGTCAATAAGAAGGTCAGAGGGATACAGTAAACCTGAAGTGAAGCATCGGAATCTATAACTAGTGTCACAGGAATGGTTCAATCATAGACAGTAAGAAGAGTCAGTTTTCCTGTACTTAAGTCGGAATTGTGCCTTTTGTATTTAATTCCGATGCAATTTCTGTGTTTCATCGTCAATACGAAGGTCAGAGGGATACAGTAAACCTGAAGTCACGCATCGGAATCTATAACTAGTGTCACATGAATGGTGCAAACATAGACAGTAAGAAGAGTCAGTTTTCTTGTACATCAGTCGGCATTGTGCCTTTTGTATTTAATTCCGATGCAATTTCTGTGTTTCATCGTCAATAAGAATGTCTGATGGATACAGTAAACCTGAAGTGAAGCATCGGAAGCTATAGGTAGTGTCACATGAATGGTTCAAAACATAGACAGTAGGAAGAGTTTTCTTGTACTTAGGTCGTCATTGTGCCTTTTGTATTTAATTCCGATGCAATTTCTGTGTTTCATCGTCAATAAGAAGGTCAGAGGGATTCAGTAACATGAAGTGAAGCATCGGAATCTATAACTAGTGTCACAGGA
Organism: Schistocerca americana; assembly: GCF_021461395.2. Taxonomy (NCBI): domain Eukaryota; kingdom Metazoa; phylum Arthropoda; class Insecta; order Orthoptera; family Acrididae; genus Schistocerca; species Schistocerca americana. Next base: position 11,108,944 of record NC_060125.1, on the reverse strand, counting down.
ATGGTTCAAAACATAGACAGTAAGAAGAGTCAGTTTTCTTGTAATTCAGTCGGCATTGTGCCTTTTGTGTTTAATTCCGATGCAATTTCTGTGTTTCATCAACAATAAGATGGTCAGAGGGATACAGTAAACCTGAAGTGAAGCATCGGATTCTATAACTAGTGACACATGAATGGTTCAAACATAGACAGTAAGAAGAGTCAGTTTTCTTGTACTTAAGTCGGCATTGTGCCTTTTGTATTTAATTCCGATGCAATTTCTGTGTTTCATCGTCAATAAGAAGGTCAGAGGTATACAGTAAACCTGAAGTGAAGCATCGGAATCTATAGCTAGTGTCACAGTAATGGTTCAAAACATAGACAGTAAGAAGAGTCATTTTTCTTGTACTTAAGTAGGCGTTGTGCTTTTTGTATTTAATTCCGATGCGATTTCTGCGTTTGATCGTCAATAAGAAGGTCAGAGGGATATAGTAAACCTGAAGTAAATCTCTCGCGGTTCTAGGCGCGCAGCCCGGAACCGTGCGACCGCTACGGTCGCAGGTTCGAATCCTGCCTCGGGCATGGATGTGTGTGATGTCCTTAGGTTAGTTAGGTTTAAGTAGTTCTACGTTCTAGGGGACTGATGACCACAGCAGTTGAGTCCCAAGGTTCTCAGAGCCATTTGAACCTGAAGTGAAGCATCGGAATCTATATCTAGTGTTACAGGAATGTTTCAAAACATAGACAGTAAGAAGAGTCAGTTTTCTTGTACGTAAGTCGGCATTGTGCCTTTTGTAATTGATTCCGATGCAATATCTGTGTTTTATCTTCAATAAGAAGGTCAGAGGGATACAGTAACATGAAGTGAAGCATCGGAATCTATAACTAGTGTCACAGGAATGGTTCAAAACATAGACAGTAAGAAGAGTCAGTTTTCTTGTACTTAAGTCGGCATTGTGCCTTTTGTATTTAATTCCGATGCAATTTCTGTGTTTCATCAACAATAAGATGGTCAGAGGGATACAGTAAACCTGAAGTGAAGCATCGGATTCTATAACTAGTGTCACATGAATGGTTCAAAACATAGACAGTAAGAAGAGTCAGTTTTCCTGTACTTAAGTCGGCATTGTGCCTTTTGTGTTTAATTCCGAAGCAATTTCTGTGTTTCATCGTCAATAAGAAGGTCAGAGGGATACAGTAAACCTGAGGTGAAGCATCGGAATCTATAACTAGGGTCACAGGAATGGTTCAAAACATAGACAGTAAGAAGAGTCAGTTTTCTTGTACTGAAGTCGGCATTGTGCCTTTTCTATTTAATTCCAATGTAATTTCTGTGTTTCACCTTCAATTAGAAGGTCAGAGGGATACAGTAAACCTGAAGTGAAGCATCGGAATCTATAACTAGTGTCGAAGGAATGGTTCAAAACATAGACAGTAGGAAGAGTCAGTTGTCACGAAGTTAAGTCGGCATTGTGCCTTTTGTATTTAATTCCGATGAAATTTCTGTGTTTCATCGTCAATAAGAAGGTCAGAGGGATACAGTAATCCTGACGTGAAGCAACGGAATCTATAACTAGTGTCACAGGAATGGTTCAAAGCATTGACAGTAAGATGAGTCAGTTTTCTTGTACCTAAGTCGGCATTGTTCCTTTTCTATTTCATTCCGATGCAATTACTATGTTTCATCGTCAATAAGAAGGGCAGAGGGATACAGTATACTTCAAGTGAAGCATCGGAATCTATAAGTGGTGTCACAGGAATGGTTCAAAACATAGACAGTAAGAAGAGTCAGTTTTCTTGTACTTAAGTCGGCATTGTGCCTTTTGTATTTAATTCCGATTAAATTTCTGTAATTCATCGTTAATATGAAGGTCAGAGGGATACAGTAAGCCTGATGTGAAGCATCGGAATCTATAACTAGGGTCACAGGAATGGTTCAAAACATAGACAGTAAGAAGAGTCAGTTTTCTTGTACTGAAGTCGGCATTGTGCCTTTTCTATTTAATTCCGATGTAATTTCTGTGTTTCATCTTCAATTAGAAGGTCGGAGGGATACAGTAAACCTGAAGTGAAGCATCGGAATCTATAACTAGTGTCGAAGGAATGGTTCAAAACATAGACAGTAAGAAGAGTCAGTTGTCTTGTACTTATGTCGGCATTGTGCCTTTTGTATTTACTTGCGATGAAATTTCTGTGTTTCATCGTCAATAAGAAGGTCAGAGGGATACAGTAATCCTGACGTGAAGCAACGGAATCTATAACTAGTGTCACAGGAATGGTTCAAAACATAGACAGTAAGAAGAGTCAGTTTTCTTGTACTTAAGTCGGCATTGTGCCTTTTGTATTTAATTCCGAAGCTATTTCTGTGTTTCATCGTCAATAAGAAGGTGAGAGGGCTACAGTAAACCTGAGGTGAATCATCGGTATCTATAACTAGGGTCACAGAAATGGTTCAAAGCATAGACAGTAAGAAGAGTCAGTTTTCTTGTACTGAAGTCGGCATTGTGCCCTTTCTATTTAATTCCGATGTAATTTCTGTGTTTCATCGTCAATTAGAAGGTCAAGGGATACTGTAAACCTGAAGTGAAGCATCGGAATCTGTAACTAGTGTCGAAGGAATGGTTCAAAACATAGACAGTAAGAAGAGTCAGTTTTCTTGTACTTAAGTCGGCATTGTGCCTTTTGTATTTAATTCCGATGAAATTTCTGTGTTTCATCGTCAATAAGAAGGTCAGTGGGATACAGTATACCTGAAGTGAAGCAACGGATTCTATAACTAGCGTCACAGGAATGGTTCAAAGCATTGACAGTAAGAAGAGTCAGTTTTCTTGTACCTAAGTCGGCATTGTTCCGTTTCTATTTCATTCCGATGCAATTTCTATGTTTCATCGTCAAAAAGAAGGTCAGAGGGATACAGTATACCTCAAGTGAAGCATCGGAATCTATAAGTAGTGTCACAGGAATGGTTCAAACATAGACAGTAAGAAGAGTCAGTTTTCTTGTACTTTAGTCGGCATTGTGCCTTTTGTAATTAATTCCGAAGCAATTTCTGTGTTTCATCGTCAATAAGAAGGTCAGAGGGATACAGTAAACCTGAAGTAAAGCATCGGAATCTATAACTAGTGTCACATGAATGGTTCAAAACGTAGTCAGTAAGAAAAGTCAGTTTTCTTGTACTAAAGTCGGCATTGTGCCTTTTGTAATTAATTCCGATACAATTTCTGTGTTTCATCGTCAATAAGGAGGTCAGAGGGATACAGTAAACCTGAAGTGAAGCACCGGAATCTATAACTAGTGTCACAGGAATGGTTCAAAACATAGACAGCAACAAGAGTCAGTTTTCTTGTACTTAAGTCGGCATTGTGCCTTTTGTATTTAATTCCGATGCAATTTATGTGTTTCATCGTCAATAAGAAGGTCAGAGGGATACAGTAAACCTGAAGTGAAGCATCGCAATCTATAACTAGTGTCACATGAGTGGTTCAAACATAGACAGTAAGAAGAGTCAGTTATCTTGTACTTAAGTCGGCATTGTGCCTTTTGTATTTAATTCCGATGCAATTTCTGTGTTGCATCGTCAATAAGAAGGTCAGAGGGATACAGTAATGCTGAAGTGAAGCAACGTAATTTATAAGTAGTGTCGCAGGTATGGTTCAAAACAAAGACAGTAAGAAGAGTCAGTTATCTTGTACTTAAGTCGGCATTGTGCCTTTTGTATTTAATTCCGATGCAATTTCTGTGTTTCATCGCAAATAAGAAGATCAGAGGAATACAGTTAACCAGAAGTGAAGCATCGTAATCTATAACTAGTGTCACAGGAATGGTTCAAAACATAGACAGTAAGAAGAGTCAGTTTTCTTGTACTTAAGTCGTCATTGTGCCTTTTGTTTTTATTTCCGATGCAATTTCTGTGTTTCATCGTCAATAAGAAGGTCCGAGGGATACAGTAAACCTGAAGTGAATCATCGGAATCTATAACTAGTGTCACAGGAATGGGTCAAAACATAGACAGTAAGAAGAGTCAGTTTTCTTGTACTTAAGTGGGCATTGTGCCTTTTGTATTTAATTCCGTTGTAATTTCTGTGTTTTATCGTCAATAAGAAAGTCAGAGGGATATAGTAAACCTGAGGTGACGCATCAGAGTCTATAACTAGTGTCACAGGAATGGTTCAAAACATAGACAGTAAGAAGAGTCTGTTTTCTTGTACTTAAGTCGGCATTGTGCCTATTCTATATAATTCCGATGTAATTTCTGTGTTTCATCGTCAATTAGAAGGTCAGAGGGATACAGTAAACCTGAGGTGAAGCATCGGAATCCATAACTAGTGTCGAAGGAATGGTTCAAAACATAGACAGTAAGAAGAGACAGTTTTCTTGTACTTAAGTCGGAATTGTGCCTTTTGTATTTAATTCCGATGAAATTTCTGTGTTTCATCGTCAATAAGAAGGTCAGAGGGATACAGTAAACCAGAAGTGAAGCATCGGAATCTATAACTAGTGTCACAGGAATGGTTCAAAGCATTGACAGTAAGAAGAGTCAGTTTTCTTGCACTTAGGTCGGCATTGTGACTTTTCTATTTAATTCCGATGCAATTTCTGTGTTTCATCGTCAATAAGGAGGTCCGAGGGATACAGTAAACCTGAGGTGAATCATCGGAATCTATAACTAGTGTCACAGGAATGGGTCAAATCATAGACAGTAAGAAGAGTCAGTTTTCTTGTACTTAAGTCGGCATTGTGCCTTTTGTATTTTAATCCGGTGCAATTTCTGTGTTTCATCGTCAATAAGAAGGTAAGAGGGATACAGTAAAGCTGAAGTGAAGCATCGGAATTTATAGCTAGTGCCACAGGAATGGTTCAAAACTTAGACAATAAGAAGAGTCAGTTTTCTTGTACTTAAGTCGGCATTGTGCCTTTTGTATTTAATTCCGATGCAGTTTCTGTGTTTCAACGTCAATAAGAAGGTCAGAGGGATACAGTAAACCTGAAGTGAAGCATCGGAATCCAAAACTAGTGTCACAGGAGTGGTTCAAATCATAGTCAGTAAGAAGTGTCAGTTTTCTTGAACTTAAGTCGGCGTTGGGCCTTTTGTATTTAATTCCGAGGAAATTTCTGTGTTTCATCGTCAATAAGAAGGTCAGAGGGATACAGTAAAGCTGAAGTGAAGCATCGGAATCTGTAACTAGTAACACAGGAATGGTTCAAAACTTAGACAATAAGAAGAGTCAGTTTTTTTGTACTTATGTCGGCATTGTGTTTTTTGTATTTAATTCCGATGCAGTTTCTGTGTTTCATCGTCAATAAGAAGGTCAGAGGGATACAGTAAACCTGAGTCAAGAGTCGGAATCTATAACTAGTGTCACAGGAATGGTTCAAAACATAGACAGTAAGAAGAGTCAGTTTTCGTGTACTTAAGTCGGCATTGTGCCTTTTGTATTTAATTCCGTTGCAATTGCTGTGTTTCATCGTCAATACGAAGGTCAGAGGGATACAGTAAACCTGAGGTGACGCATCGGAATCTATAACCAGTGTCACAGGAATGGTTCAAAACATAGACAGTAAGAAGAGTTAGTTTTCTTGTACTTAAGTCGTCATTGTGCCTTTTGTTTTTATTTCCGATGCAATTTCTGTGTTTCATCGTCAATTAGAAGGTCAGAGGGATACAGTAAACCTGAGGGGAAGCATCGGAATCCATAACTAGTGTCGAAGGAATGGTTCAACACATAGACAGTAAGAAGAGTCAGTTTTCTTGTACTTAAGTCGGATTGGGCCTTTTGTATTTAATTCCGATGAAATTTCTGTGTTTCATCGTCAATAAGAAGGTCAGAGGGATACAGTAAACCAGAAGTGAAGCATCGGAGTCTATAACTTGTGTCACAGGAATGGTTCAAAGCATTGACAGTAAGAAGAGTCAGTTTTCTAGTACTTAAGTCGGCATTGTGACTTTTCTATTTAATTCCGATGCAATTTCTGTGTTTCATCGTCAATAAGAAGGTCCGAGGGATACAGTAAACCTGAGGTGAATCATCGGAATCTATAACTAGTGTCACAGGAATGGGTCAAATCATAGACAGTAAGAAGAGTCAGTTTTCTTGTACTTAAGTCGGCATTGTGCCTTTTGTATTTAATTCCGATGCAATTTCTGTGTTTCATCGTCAATAAGAAGGTAAGAGGGATACAGTAAAGCTGAAGTGAAGCATCGGAATCTATAGCTAGTGTCACAGGAATGGTTCAAAACTTAGACAATAAGAAGAGTCAGTTTTCTTGTACTTAAGTCGGCATTGTGCCTTTTGTATTTAATTCCGATGCATTTTCTGTGTTTCAACGTCAATAAGAAGGACAGAGGGATACAGTAAACCTGAAGTGAAGCATCGGAATCTAAATCTAGTGTCACAGGAGTGGTTCAAATCATAGACAGTAAGAAGTGTCAGTTTTCTTGTACATAAGTCGGCGTTGGGCCTTTTGTATTTAATTCCGATGCAATTTCTGTGTTTCATCGTCAATAAGAAGGTCAGAGGGATACAGTAAAGCTGAAGTGAAGCATCGGAATCTGTAACTAGTAACACAGGAATGGTTCAAAACTTAGACAATAAGAAGAGTTAGTTTTTTTGTACTTATGTCGGCATTGTGCCTTTTGTATTTAATTCCGATGCAGTTTCTGTGTTTCATCGTCAATAAGAATGTCAGAGGCATTCAGTAAACCTGAGTCAAGAATCGGAATCTATAACTAGTGTCGCAGGAATGGTTCAAAACATAGACAGTAAGAAGAGTCAGTTTTCGTGTACTTAAGTCGGCATTGTGCCTTTTGTATTTAATTCCGTTGCAATTTCTGTGTTTCATCGTCAATACGAAGGTCAGAGGGATACAGTAAACCTGAGGTGACGCTTCGGAATCTATAACCAGTGTCACAGGAATGGTTCAAAACATAGACAGTAAGAAGAGTCAATTTTCTTGTACTTAAGTCGGCATTGTGCCTTTTCTATATAATTCCGATGTAATTTCTGTGTTTCATCGTCAATTAGAAGGTCAGAGGGATACAGTTAACCTGAGGTGAAGCATCGGAATCTATAACTAGTGTCGAAGGAATGGTTCAAAACATAGACAGTAAGAAGAGTCAGTTTTCTTGTACTTAAGTCGGCATTGTGCCCTTTGTAATTAATTCCAATGCAATTTCTGTAATTCATCGTCAATAAGGAGGTCAGAGGGATACAGTAAACCTGAAGTGAAGCACCGGAATCTATAACTAGTGTCACAGGAATGGTTCAAACATAGACAGCAAGAAGAGTCAGTTTTCTTGCACTTAAGTCGGCATTGTGCCTTTTGTATTTAATTCCGATGCAATTTCTGTGTTTCATCGTCAATAAGAAGGTCAGAGGGATACAATAAACCTGAAGTGAGGCATCGGAATCTATAACTAGTGTCACATGACTGGTTCAAACATAGACAGTATGAAGAGTCAGGTATCTTGTACTTAAGTCGGCATTGTGCCTTTTGTATTTATTTCCGATGCAATTTCTGTGTTTCATCGTCAATAAGAAGGTCAGAGGGATACAGTAAAGCTGAAGTGAAGCATCGGAATCTGTAACTAGTAACACAGGAATGGTTCAAAACTTAGACAATAAGAAGAGTTAGTTTTTTTGTACTTATGTCGGCATTGTGCCTTTTGTATTTAATTCCGATGTAATTTCTGTGTTTCATCGTCAATTACAAGGTCACAGGGATACAGTTAACCTGAAGTGAAGCATCGGAATCTATAACTAGTGTCGAAGGAATGGTTCAAAACATAGACAGTAAGAAGAGTCAGTTTTCTTGTACTTAAGTCGGCATTGTGAATTTTGTAATTAATTCCTATGCAATTTCTGTAATTCATCGTCAATAAGGAGGTCAGAGGGATACAGTAAACCTGAAGTGAAGCACCGGAATCTATAACTAGTGCCACAGGAATGGTTCAAACATAGACAGCAAGAAGAGTCAGTTTTCTTACACTTAAGTCGGCATTGTGCCTTTTGTATTTAATTCCGATGCAATTTCTGTGTTTCATCGTCAATAAGAAGGTCAGAGGGATACAATAAACCTGAAGTAAAGCATCGGAATCTATAACTAGTGTCACATGACTGGTTCAAACATAGACAGTATGAAGAGTCAGTTATCTTGTACTTAAGTCGGCATTGTGCCTTTTGTATTTATTTCCGATGCAATTTCTGTGTTTCATCGTCATTAAGAAGGTCAGAGGGATACAGTAATGCTGAAGTGAAGCATCGTAATTTATAACTAGTGTCGCAGGAATGGTTCAAAACAAAGACAGTAAGAAGAGTCAGTTATCTTGTACTTAAGTCGGCATTGTGCCTTTTGTATTTAATTCCGATGCAATTTCTGTGTTTCATCGCAAATAAGAAGATCAGAGGAATACAGTTAACCTGAAGTGAAGCATCGTAATCTATAACTAGTGTCACAGGAATGGTTCAAAACATAGACAGTAAGAAGAGTCAGTTTTCTTGTACTTAAGTCGTCATTGTGCCATTTGTATTTAATTCCGATGCAATATATTGGTTTCATCGTCAATAAGAAGGTCAGAGGGATACAGTAAACCTGAAGTGATGCATCGGAATCTATAACTAGTGTCACTGGAATGGTTCAAAACATAGACTGTAAAAAGAGTCAGTATTCTTGTACTTAAGTCGGCATTGTGTCTTTTGTATATAGCTCCGATGCAATTTCTGTGTTTCATCGTCAATAAGAAGGTCAGAGGGATACTGTAAACCTGAAGTGAAGCATCGGATTCTATAACTAGTGTCACAGGAATGGTTCAAAACATAGACAGTAAGAAGAGTCAGTTTTCTTGTACTTAAGTCGTCATTGTGCCATTTGTATTTAATTCCGATGCAATATCTGTGTTTCATTGTCAATATGAAGGTCAGAAGGATAAAGAAAACCTGAAGTGAAGCATCGGAATCTATAACTAGTGTCACAGGAATAGTTCAAACATAGACTAAAAGAGGAGTCAGTTTTCCTGTACTTAATTCGGCGTTGTGATTTTGTATTTAACTCCGATTCAATTTCTGTGTTTAATCGTCAATAAGAAGGTTAGAGGGATACAGTAAACCTGAAGTGAAGCATCGGAATCTATAACTAGTGTCACAGGAATGGTTCAAAACATAGACAGGAAGAATAGTCAGTTTTCTAGTACTTAAGTCGGCATTGAGCCTCTTGTATTTAATTCCTGTGCAATTTCTGTCTTTCATCGTCAACAAGAAGGTCAGAGGCATACAGTAAACCTGAAGTGAAGCATCGGAATCAATAACTAGTGTCACAGCAATGGTTCAAAACATAGACAGTAAGAGGAGTCAGTTTTCTTGTACGTAAGTCTGCATTGTGCCTTTTGTAATTGATTCCGATGCAATACCTGTGTTTCATCGTCAATAAGAAGGTCAGAGGGATACAGTAAACCTGAAGTCAAGAATCGGAATCTATAACTAGTGTCACAGGAATGGTTCAAAACATAGACAGTAAGAAGAGTCAGTTTTCTTGTACTTAAGTCGGCATTGTGCCTTTTGTATTTAATTCCGTTGTAATTTCTGTGTTTTATCGTCAATAAGAAGGTCAGAGGGATACAGTAAACCTGAGGTGACGCATCGGAAACTATAACTAGTGTCACAGGAATGGTTCAGAACATAGACAGTAAGAAGAGTCAGTTTTCTTGTACTTAAGTCGGCATTGTGCCTTTTTTATATAATTCCGATGTAATTTCCGTGTTTCATCGTCAATTAGAAGGTCAGAGGGATACAGTAAACCTGAGGTGAAGCATCGGAATCCATAACTAGTGTCGAAGGAATGGTTCAAAACATAGACAGTAAGAAGAGTCAGTTTTCTTGTACTTAAGTCGGAATTGTGCCTTTTGTATTTAATTCCGATGAAATTTCTGTGTTTCATCGTCAATAAGAAGGTCAGAGGGATACAGTAAACCAGAAGTGATGCATCGGAATCTATAACTAGTGTCACAGGAATGGTTCAAAGCATTGACAGTTAGAAGAGTCAGTTTTCTTGTACTTAAGTCGGCATTGTGCCTTTTGTAATTAATTCCAATGCAATTTCTGTAATTCATCGTCAATAAGGAGGTCAGAGGGATACAGTAAACCTGAAGTGAAGCACCGGAATCTATAACTAGTGTCACAGGAATGGTTCAAAACATAGACAGCAAGAAGAGTCAGTTTTCTTGTACTTAAGTCGGCATTGTGCCTTTTGTATTTAATTCCGATGCAATTTCTGTGTTTCATCGTCAATAAGAAGGTCAGAGGGATACAATAAACCTGAAGTGAAGCATCGGAATCTATAACTAGTGTCACATGTCTGGTTCAAACATAGACAGTAAGAAGAGTCAGTTATCTTGTACTTAAGTCGGCATTGTGCCTTTTGTATTTATTTCCGATGCAATTTCTGTGTTTCATCGTCATTAAGAAGGTCAGAGGGATACAGTAATGCTGAAGTGAGGCATCGTAATTTATATTTAGTGTCGCAGGAATGGTTCAAAATAAAGACAGTAAGAAGAGTCAGTTATCTTGTACTTAAGTCGGCATTGTGCCTTTTGTATTTAATTCCGATGCAATTTCTGTGTTTTATCGCAAATAAGAAGATCAGAGGAATACAGTTAACCTGAAGTGAAGCATCGTAATCTATAACTAGTGTCACAGGAATGGTTCAAATCATAGACAGTAAGAAGAGTCAGTTTTCTTGTACTTAAGTCGTCATTGTGCCATTTGTAATTAATTCCGATGCAATATCTTGGTTTCATCGTCAATAAGAAGGTCAGAGGGATACAGTAAACCTGAAGTGAAGCATCGGAATCTATAACTAGTGTCACTGGAATGGTTCAAAACATAGACTGTAAAAAGAGTCAGTATTCTTGTACTTAAGTCGGCATTGTGCCTTTTGTATTTAACTCCGATGCAATTTCTGTGTTTCATCGTCAATAAGAGGGTCAGAGGGATACTGTAAACCTGAAGTGAAGCATCGGAATCTATAACTAGTGTCACAGGAATGGTTCAAAACATAGTCAGTAAGAAGAGTCAGTTTTCTTGTACTTAAGTCATCATTGTGCCATTTGTATTTAATTCCGATGCAATATCTGTGTTTCATTGTCAATATGAAGGTCAGAAGGATAAAGTAAACCTGAAGTGAAGCAATGGAATCTATAACTAGTGTCACAGGAATAGTTCAAACATAGACTAAATGAAGAGTCAGTTCTCCTGTACTTAAGTCGGCGTTGTGCCTTTTGTATTTAACTCCGATGCAATTTCTGTGTTTCATCGTCAACAAGAAGGTTAAAGGGATACAGTAAACCTGAAGTGAAGCATCGGAATCTATAACTAGTGTCACAGAAATGGTTCAAAACATAGACAGGAGGAATAGTCAGTTTTCTAGTACTTAAGTCGGCATTGAGCCTCTTGTATTTAAATCCTGTGCAATTTCTGTGTTTCATCGTCAACAAGAAGGTCAGAGGGATACAGTAAACCTGAAGTGAAGCATCGGAATCAATAACTAGTGTCACAGCAATGGTTCAAAACATAGGCAGTAAGAGGAGTCAGTTTTCTTGAACGTAAGTCGGCATTGTGCCTTTTGTAATTGATTCCGATGCAATATCTGTGTTTCATCGTCAATAAGAAGGTCAGAGGGATACATTAACCTGAAGTCAAGAATCGGAATCTATAACTAGTGTCACAGGAATGGTTCAAAACATAGACAGTAAGAAGAGTCAGTTTTCTTGTACTTAAGTCGGCATTGTGCCTTTTGTATTTAATTCCGTTGTAATTTCTGTGTTTTATCGTCAATAAGAAGGTCAGAGGGATACAGTAAACCTGAGGTGACGCATCGGAATCTATAACTAGTGTCACAGGAATGGTTCAAAACATAGACAGTAAGAAGAGTCAGTTTTCTTGTACTTAAGTCGGCATTGTGCCTTTTCTATATAATTCCGATGTAATTTCTGTGTTTCATCGTCAATTAGAAGGTCAGAGGGATACAGTAAACCTGAGGTGAAGCATCGGAATCCATAACTAGTGTCGAAGGAAAGGTTCAAAACATAGACAGTAAGAAGAGTCACTTTTCTTGTACTTAAGTCGGAATTGTGCCTTTTGTATTTAATTCCGATGAAATTTCTGTGTTTCATCGTCAATAAGAAGGGCAGAGGAATACAGTCAACCAGAAATGAAGCATCGGAATCTATAACTAGTGTCACAGGAATGGTTCAAAGCATTGACAGTAAGAAGAGTCAGTTTTCTTGTACTTAAGTCGGCATTGTGACTTTACTATTTAATTCCGATGCAATTTCTGTGTTTCATCGTCAATAAGAACGTCCGAGGGATACAGTAAACCTGAAGTGAATCATCGGAATCTATAACTAGTGTCACAGGAATGGGTCAAACATAGGTAGTAAGAAGAGTCAGTTTTCTTGTACTTAAGTCGGCATTGTACCTTTTGTATTTAATTCCGATGCAATTTCTGTGTTTCATCGTCAATAAAAAGGTCAGAGGGATACAGTAAACCTGAAGTGAAGCATCGGAATCTAAAACTAGTGTCACAGGCATGGTTCAAAACATAGACGGTAAGAAGGGTCAGTTCTCTTGTACTTAAGTCGGCGTTGTGCCTTTTGTATTTAATTCCGATGCAATTTCTGTGTTTCATCGTCAATAAGAAGGTAAGAGGGATACAGTAAAGCTGAAGTGAAGCATCGGAATCTGTAACTAGTGTCACAAGAATGGTTCAAAACTTAGACAATAAGTAGAGTCAGTTTTCTTCTACTTAAGTTGGCATTGTGCCTTTTGTATTTAATTCCGATGCAGTTTCTGTGTTTCAACGTCAATAAGAAGGTCAGAGTGACACAGAAAACCTGAAGTGGAGCATCGGAATTTAAAACTAGTGTCACAGGAATGGTTCAAAACATAGACAGTAAGAAGGGTAAGTTTTCTTGTACTTAAGTCGGCGTTGTGCCTTTTGTATTTAATTCCGATGCAATTTCTGTGTTTCATCGTCAATTAGAAGGTCAGAGGGATACAGTAAACCTGAAGTGAAGCAACGGATTCTATAACTAGCGTCACAGGAATGGTTCAAAGCATTGTCAGTAAGAAGAGTCAGTTTTCTTGTACTGAAGTCGGCATTGTGCCTTTTGTCAATAATTCCGATGCAATTTCTGTGTTTCATCGTCAATAAGGAGGGCAGAGGGATACAGTAAACCTGAAGCGAAGCACCGGAATCTATAACTAGTGTCACAGGAATGGTTCAAACCATAGACAGCAAGAAGAGTCAGTTATCTTGTACTTAAGTCGGTATTGTGCCTTTTGTATTTAATTCCTGTGCAATTTCTGTGTTTCATCGTCAACAAGAAGGTCAGAGGGATACAGTAAACCTGAAGTGAAGCATCCTAATCAATAACTAGTGTCACAGGAATGGTTCAAACATAGTCAGTAGGAAGAGTCAGTTTTCTTGTACTTAAGTCGGCATTTTGCCTTTTGTATTTAATTCCGATGCAATTTCTGTGTTTTATCGTCAATACGAAGGTCAGAGGGATACAGTAAACCTGAAGTGAAGCATCGGAAACTATAACTAGTGCCACAGGAATGGTTCAAATCATAGACAGTAAGAAGAGTCAGTTTTCTTGTACCTAAGTCGGCATTGTTCCTTTTCTATTTCATTCCGATGCAATTTCTGTGTTTCATCGTCAATCAGAAGGTCAGAGGGATACAGTAAACCTGAAGTGAAGCATCGGAATCCATTATTAGTGTCGCATGAATGGTTCAAAACATAGACAGTAAGAAGAGTCAGTTTTCTTGTACTTAAGTCGCCATTGTGCCTTTTGTATTTATTTCCGATGCAATTTCTGTGTTTCATCGTCAATAAGAAGGTCCGAGGGATACAGTAAACCTGAAGTGAATCATCGGAATCTATAACTAGTGTCACAGGAATGGGTCAAAACATAGACAGTAAGAAGAGTCAGTTTTCTTGTACTTAAGTCGGCATTGTGCCTTTTGTATTTAATTCCGATACAATTTCTGTGTTTCATCGTCAATAAAAAGGTCAGAGGGATACAGCAAACCTGAAGTGAAGCATCGTAATCTAAAACTAGTGTTACAGGAATGGTTCAAAACAGAGACAGTAAGAAGGGTCAGTTCTTTTGTACTTAAGTCGGCGTTGTGCCTTTTGTATTTAATTCCGATGCAATTTGTGTGTTTCATCGTCAATAAGTAGGTAAGAGGGATACAGTAAAGCTGAAGTGAAGCATCGGAATCTATAACTAGTGTCGAAGGAATGGTTCAAAACATAGACAGTAAGAAGAGTCAGTTTTCTTGTACTTAAGTCGGAATTGTGCCTTTTGTATTTAATTCCGATGAAATTTCTGTGTTTCATCGTTAATAAGAAGGTCAGAGGGATACAGTAAACCAGAAGTGAAGCATCGGAATCTATAACTAGTGTCACAGGAATGGTTCAAAGCATTGACAGTAAGAAGAGTCAGTTTTCTTGTACTTAAGTCGGCATTGTGACTTTTCTATTTAATTCAATTTCTGTGTTTCATCGTCAATAAGAAGGTCCGAGGGATACAGTAAACCTGAAGTGAATCATCGGAATCTATAACTAGTGTCACAGGAATGGGTCAAAACATAGGCAGTTAGAAGAGACAGTTTTCTTGTACTTAAGTCGGCATTGTGCCTTTTGTATTTAATTCCGATGCAAATTCTGTGTTTCATCGTCAATAAGAAGGTCCAAGGGATACAGTAAACATATAGTGAAGCATCGGAATCTAAAACTGGTGTCACAGGAATGGTTCAAAACATAGACAGTAAGAAGGGTCAGTTCTCTTGTACTTAAGTCGGCGTTGTGCCTTTTGTATTTAATTCCGATGCAATTTCTGTGTTTCATCGTCAATAAGAAGGTAAGAGGGATACAGTAAAGCTGAAGTGAAGCATCGGAATCTGTAACTAGTGTCACAGGAATGGTTCAAAACTTAGACAATAAGAAGAGTCAGTTTTCTTGTACTTAAGTCGGCATTGTGCCTTTTGTATTTAATTCCGATGCAGTTTTTGTGTTTCAACGTCAATAAGAAGGTCAGAGGGATACAGTAAACCTGAGGTGAAGCATCGGAATCCATAACTAGTGTCGAAGGAATGGTTCAAAACATAGACAGTAAGAAGAGTCACTTTTCTTGTACTTAAGTCGGAATTGTGCCTTTTGTATTTAATTCCGATGAAATTTCTGTGTTTCATCGTCAATAAGAAGGGCAGAGGGATACAGTCAACCAGAAATGAAGCATCGGAATCTATAACTAGTGTCACAGGAATGGTTCAAAGCATTGACAGTAAGAAGAGTCAGTTTTCTTGTACTTAAGTCGGCATTGTGACTTTACTATCTAATTCCGATGCAATTTCTGTGTTTCATCGTCAATAAGAACGTCCGAGGGATACAGTAAACCTGAAGTGAAGCATCGGAATCTAAAACTAGTGTCACAGGCATGGTTCAAAACATAGACGGTAAGAAGAGTCAGTTTTCTTCTACTTAAGTTGGCATTGTGCCTTTTGTATTTAATTCCGATGCAGTTTCTGTGTTTCAACGTCAATAAGAAGGTCAGAGTGATACAGAAAACCTGAAGTGGAGCATCGGAATTTAAAACTAGTGTCACAGGAATGGTTCAAAACATAGACAGTAAGAAGGGTCAGTTTTCTTGTACTTAAGTCGGCGTTGTGCCTTTTGTATTTAATTCCGATGCAATTTCTGTGTTTCATCGTCAATTAGAAGGTCTGAGGGATACAGTAAACCTGAAGTGAAGCAACGGATTCTATAACTAGCGTCACAGGAATGGTTCAAAGCATTTTCAGTAAGGAGAGTCAGTTTTCTTGTACTGAAGTCGGCATTGTGCCTTTTGTAAATAATTCCGATGCAATTTCTGTGTTTCATCGTCAACAAGGAGGGCAGAGGGATACAGTAAACCTGAAGCGAAGCACCGGAATCTATAACTAGTGTCACAGGAATGGTTCAAACCATAGACAGCAAGAAGAGTCAGTTATCTTGTACTTAAGTCGGCATTGTGCCTTTTGTATTTAATTCCTGTGCAATTTCTGTGTTTTATCGTCAATACGAAGGTCAGAGGGATACAGTAAACCTGAAGTGAAGCATCGGAATCTATAACTAGTGTCACAGGAATGGTTCAAAGCATAGACAGTAAGAAGAGTCAGTTTTCTTGTACCTAAGTCGGCATTGTTCATTTTCTATTTCATTCCGATGCAATTTCTGTGTTTCATCGTCAATCAGAAGGTCAGAGGGATACAGTAAACCTGAAGTGAAGCATCGGAATCTATTATTAGTGTCACATGAATGGTTCAAAACATAGACAGTAAGAAGAGTCAGTTTTCTTGTACTTAAGTCGCCATTGTGCATTTTGTATTTATTTCCGATGCAATTTCTGTGTTTCATCGTCAATAAGAAGGTCCGAGGGATACAGTAAACCTGAAGTGAATCATCGGAATCTATAACTAGTGTCACAGGAATGGGTCAAAACATAGACAGTAAGAAGAGTCAGTTTTCTTGTACTTAAGTCGGCATTGTGCCTTTTGTATTTAATTCCGATGCAATTTCTGTGTTTCATCGTCAATAAAAAGGTCAGAGGGATACAGTAAACCTGAAGTGAAGCATCGTAATCTAAAACTAGTGTTACAGGAATGGTTCAAAACATAGACAGTAAGAAGTGTCAGTTCTCTTGTACTTAAGTCGGCGTTGTGCCTTTTGTATTTAATTCCGATGCAATTTGTGTGTTTCATCGTCAATAACTAGGTAAGAGGGATACAGTAAAGCTGAAGTGAAGCATCGGAATCTATAACTAGTGTCGAAGGAATGGTTCAAAACATAGACAGTAAGAAGAGTCAGTTTTCTTGTACTTAAGTCGGAATTGTGCCTTTTGTATTTAATTCCGATGAAATTTCTGTGTTTCATCGTTAATAAGAAGGTCAGAGGGATACAGTAAACCAGAAGTGAAGCATCGGAATCTATAACTAGTGTCACAGGAATGGTTCAAAGCATTGACAGTAAGAAGAGTCAGTTTTCCTGTACTTATGTCGGCATTGTGACTTTTCTATTTAATTCAATTTCTGTGTTTCATCGTCAATAAGAAGGTCCGAGGGATACAGTAAACCTGAAGTGAATCATCGGAATCTATAACTAGTGTCACAGGAATGGGTCAAAACATAGGCAGTTAGAAGAGTCAGTTTTCTTGTACTTAAGTCGGCATTGTGCCTTTTGTATTTAATTCCGATGCAAATTCTGTGTTTCATCGTCAATAAGAAGGTCCAAGGGATACAGTAAACATATAGTGAAGCATCGGAATCTAAAACTGGTGTCACAGGAATGGTTCAAAACATAGACAGTAAGAAGGGTCAGTTCTCTTGTACTTAAGTCGGCGTTGTGCCTTTTGTATTTAATTCCGATGCAATTTCTGTGTTTCATCGTCAATAAGAAGGTAAGAGGGATACAGTAAAGCTGAAGTGAAGCATCGGAATCTGTAACTAGTGTCACAGGAATGGTTCAAAATTTAGACAATAAGAAGAGTCAGTTTTCTTGTACTTAAGTCGGCATTGTGCCTTTTGTATTTACTTCCGATGCAGTTTTTGTGTTTCAACGTCAATAAGAAGGTCAGAGGGATACAGTAAACCTGAAGTGGAGCATCGGAATCTAAAACTAGTGTCACAGGAATGGTTCAAAACATAGACAGTAAGAAGGGTCAGTTTTCTTGTACTTAAATCGGCATTGTGCCTTTTCTATATAATTCCGATGTAATTTCTGTGTTTCATCGTCAATTGGAAGGTCAGAGGGATACAGTAAACCTGAGGTGAAGCATCGGAATCTATAACTAGTGTCGAAGGAAAGGTTCAAAACATAGACAGTAAGAACAGTCAGTTTTCTTGTACTTAAGTCGGCATTGTGCCGTTTGTAATTAATTCCAATGCAATTTCTGTAATTCATCGCCAATAAGGAGGTCAGAGGGATACAGTAAACATGAGTGAAGCACCGGAATCTATAACTAGTGTCACAGGAATTGTTCAAAACATAGACAGCAAGAAGAGTCAGTTTTCTTGTACTTAAGTCGGCATTGTGATTTTTGTACTTAATTCCGATGCAATTTCTGTGTTTCATCGTCAATAAGAAGGTCAGAGGGATACAATAAACCTGAAGTGAAGCATCGGAATCTATAACTAGTGTCACATGACTGGTTCAAACATAGACAGTAAGAAGAGTCAGTTATCTTGTACTTAAGTCGGCATTGTGCCTTTTGTATTTATTTCCGATGCAATTTCTGTGTTTCATCGTCATTATGAAGGTCAGAGGGATACAGTAATGCTGAAGTGAAGCATCGTAATTTATAACTAGTGTCGCAGGAATGGTTCAAAATAAAGACAGTAAGAAGAGTCAGTTATCTTGTACTTAAGTCGGCATTGTGCCTTTTGTATTTAATTCCGATGCAATTTCTGTGTTTCATCGCAAATAAGAAGATCAGAGGAATACAGTGAACCTGAAGTGAAGCATTGTAATCTATAACTAGTGTCACAGGAATGTTTCAAAACATAGACAGTAAGAAGAGTCAGTTTTCTTGTACTTAAGTCGTCATTGTGCCATTTGTATTTAATTCCGATGCAATATCTTGGTTTCATCGTCAATAAGAAGGTCAGAGGGATACAGTAAACCTGAAGTGAAGCATCGGAATCTATAACTAGTGTCACTGGAATGGTTCAAAACACAGACTGTAAAAAGCGTCAGTACTCTTGTACTTAAGTCGGCATTGTGCCTTTTGTATTTAACTCCGATGGAATTTCTGTGTTTCATCGTCAATAAGAAGGTCAGAGGGATACTGTAAACCTGAAGTGAAGCATCGGAATCCATAACTAGTGTCACAGGATTGGTTCAAAACATAGACAGTAAGAAGAGACAGTTTTCTTGTACTTAAGTCGTCATTGTGCCATTTGAATTTAATTCCGATGCAATATCTGTGTTTCATTGTCAATATGAAGGTCAGAAGGATAAAGTAAATCTGAAGTGAAGCATCGGAATCTATAACTAGTGTCACAGGAATAATTCAAACATAGACTAAAAGAAGAGACAGTTTCCCTGTACTTAAGTCGGCGTTGTGCCTATGTATTTAACTCCGATGCAATTTCAGTATTTCATCGTCAATAAGAAGGTTAGAGGGATACGGTAAACCTGAAGTGAAGCATCGGAATCTATAACTAGTGTCACAGGAATGGTTCAAAACATGGACAGGAGGAATAGTCAGTTTTCTAGTACTTAAGTCGGCATTGAGCCTCTTGTATTAAATTCCTGTGCAATTTCTGTGTTTCATCGTCAACAAGAAGGTCAGAGGGATACAGTAAACCTGAAGTGAAGCATCGGAATCAATAACTAGTGTCACAGCAATGGTTCAAAACATAGACAGTAAGAGGAGTCAGTTTTCTTGAATGTAAGTCGGCATTGTGCCTTTTGTAATTGATACCGATGCAATATCTGTGTTTCATCGTCAATAAGAAGGTCAGAGGGATACAGTAAACCTGAAGTCAAGAATCGGAATCTATAACTAGTGTCACAGGAATGGTTCAAAACATAGACAGTAAGAAGAGTCAGTTTTCTTGTACTTAAGTCGGCATTGTGCCTTTTGTATTTAATTAAGTTGTAATTTCTGTGTTTTATCGTCAATAAGAAGGTCAGAGGGATACAGTAAACCTGAGGTGACGCATCGGAATCTATAACTAGTGTCACAGGAATGGTTCAAAACATAGACAGTAAGAAGAGTCAGTTTTCTTGTACTTAAGTCGGCATTGTGCCTTTTGTATTTAATTAAGTTGTAATTTCTGTGTTTTATCGTCAATAAGAAGGTCAGAGGGATACAGTAAACCTGAGGTGACGCATCGGAATCTATAACTAGTGTCACAGGAATGGGTCAAAGCATAGACAGTAAGAAGAGTCTGTTTTCTTGTACTTAAGTCGGCATTGTGCCTTTTCTATATAATTCCGATGTAATTTCTGTGTTTCATCGTCAATTAGAAGGTCAGAGGGATACAGTAAACCTGAGGTGAAGCATCGGAATCCATAACTAGTGTCGAAGGAATGGTTCAAAACATAGACAGTAAGAAGAGTCAGTTTTCTTGTACTTAAGTCGGAATTGTGCCTTTTGTATTTAATTCCGATGAAAGTTCTGTGTTTCATCGTCAATAAGAAGGTCAGAGGGATACAGTAAACCAGAAGTGAAACATCGAAATCTATAACTAGTGTCACAGGAATGGTTCAAAGCATTGACAGTAAGAAGAGTCAGTTTTCTTGTACTTAAGTCGGTATTGTGACTTTTCTATTTAATTCCGATGCAATTTCTGTGTTTCATCGTCAATAAGAAGGTCCGAGGGATACAGTAAACCTGAAGTGAATCATCGGAATCTATAACTAGTGTCACAGGAATGGTTCAAAACATAGACAGTAAGAAGAGTTAGTTTTCTTGTACTTATGT
The DNA here is from genome assembly GCF_021461395.2 of Schistocerca americana. Lineage (NCBI taxonomy): Eukaryota > Metazoa > Arthropoda > Insecta > Orthoptera > Acrididae > Schistocerca > Schistocerca americana. The sequence goes on along the minus strand of NC_060125.1, from coordinate 11,088,442 downwards.
CGGCATTGTGCCTCTTGTATTTAATTCCAAAGCGATTTCTGCGTTTCATCGTCAATAAGAAGATCGGAGGGATATAGAAAACCTGAAGTGAAGCATCGGAATCTATATCTAGTGCCACAGGAATGGTTCAAAACATAGACAGTAAGAAGAGTCAGATTTCTTGTACTTAACTCGGAATTGTGCCTTTTGTATTTAATTCCGATGCAATTTTTGTGTTTCATCGTCAATAAGAAGGTCAGAGGGATACAGTAAACCTGAAGTGAAGCATCAGAATCTATAACTAGTGTCACAGCAATGGTTCATAACAAAGGAAGTAAGAAGAGTCAGTTTCCTTGTACCTAAGTCGGCATTGTTCCTTTTCTATTTCATTGCGATGCAATTTCTATGTTTCATCGTCAATAAGAAGGTCAGAGGGATACAGTATACCTGAAGTGAAGCATTGGAATCTTTAACTAATGTCACAGGAATGGTTCAAAATATAGACAGTAAGAAGAGTCAGTTTTCTTGTACTTAAGTCGGCGTTGTGCCTTTTGTATTTAATTCCAATGCAATTTCTGTGTTTCATCGTCAATACCAACGTCAGACGGAATCAGTGAACCTGAAGTGAAGCATCGGAATCTATAACTAGTGTCACAGGAATGGTTCAAATCATAGACAGTAAGAAGAGTCAGTTTTCTTGTACTTAAGTCGGCATTGTGCCTTTTGTAATTAATTCCGATGCAATTTCTGTGTTTCATCGTCAATAAGGAGGTCAGAGGGATACAGTAAACCTGAATGGAAATATCGGAATCTATAACTAGTGTCACAGGAATGGTTCAAAACATAGACAGCAAGAAGAGTCAGTTTTCTTGTACTTAAGTCGGCATTGTGCCTTTTGAATTTAATTCCGATGCAATTTCTGTGTTTCATCGTCAATAAGAAGGTCAGAGGGATACAGTAAACCTGAAGTGAAGCATCGGAATCTATATCTAGTGTCACATGAGTGTTTCAAACATTGACAGAAAGAAGAGTCAGTTATCTTGTCCTTAAGTCGGCATTGTGCCTTTTGTATTTAATTCCGATGCAATTTCTGTGTTTCATCGTCAATAAGAAGGTCAGAGGGTTACGGTTTACCTGAAGTGAAGCATTGGAATCTATAACTAGTGTCACAGGACTGGTTCAAGACATAGACAGTAAGAAGAGTCAGTTTTCTTGTACTTAAGTCGGCATTGTCCCTTTTGTATTTAATTCCGAAGCAATTTCTGTGTTTCATCGTCAATAAGAATGTCAGAGGGATACAGTAAACCTGAAGTGAAGCATCGGAATCTATAACTACTGTCACAGGAATGGTTCATAACATAGACAGTAAGAAGAGTCAGTTTTCTTGTACTTAAGGCGGCATTGTGCATTTTGTATTTAATTCCGATGCAATTTCTGTGTTTCATCGTCAATAAGAAGGTCAGAGGGATACAGTAAACCTGAAGTGAAGCATCGGAATCTATAACTAGTGTCACAGGAATGGTTCAAAACATAGACAGTTAGATGACTCAGTTTTCTTGTACATAAGTCGGCATTGTGCATTTTTCATTTAATTCCGATGCAATTTCTGAGTTTCATCGTCAATAAGAAGGTCTGATGGATACAGTAAACCTGAAGTGGAGCATCGGAATCTATAACTAGTGTCACAGGAATGGTTCAAATCATAGACAGTAAGAAGAGTCAGTTTTCTTGTACTTAAGTCGGCATTGTGCTTTTTGTATTTCATTCCGATGCAATTTCTATGTTTCATCGTCAATAGCAAGGTCAGAGGGATACAGTAAACCTGAAGTGAAGCAGCAGAATCTATAACTAGTGTCACAGGAATGGTTCAAATCATAGACAGTAAGAAGAGTCAGTTTTCTTGTACTTAAGTCGGAATTGTGCCTTTTGTATTTAATTCCGATGCAATTTCTGTGTTTCATCGTCAGTAAGAAGGTCAGAGGGATACAGTAAACCTGAAGTGAAGCTTCGGAATCTATAACTAGTGTCACAGGACTGGTTCAAGACATAGACAGTAAGAAGAGTCAGTTTTCTTGTACTTAAGTCGGCATTGTCCCTTTTGTATTTAATTCCGAAGCAATTTCTGTGTTTCATCGTCAATAAGAATGTCAGAGGGATACAGTAAACCTGAAGTGAAGCATCGGAATCTATAACTACTGTCACAGGAATGGTTCATAACATAGACAGTAAGAAGAGTCAGTTTTCTTGTACTTAAGGCGGCATTGTGCATTTTGTATTTAATTCCGATGCAATTTCTGTGTTTCATCGTCAATAAGAAGGTCAGAGGGATACAGTAAACCTGAAGTGAAGCATCGGAATCTATAACTAGTGTCACAGGAATGGTTCAAAACATAGACAGTAAGAAGAGTCAGTTTTCTTGTACTTAAGTCGGCATTGTGCATTTTGTATTTAATTCCGATGCAATTTCTGTTTTTCATCGTCAATAAGAAGGTCAGAGGGATACAGCAAACCTGATATGAAGCATCGGAATCTATAACTAGTGTCACAGGAATGGTTCAATCATAGACAGTAAGAAGAGTCAGTTTTCTTGTACTTAAGTCGGCATTGTGCCTTTTGTATTTAATTCCGATGCAATTTCTGTGTTTCATCGTCAATAAGAAGGTCAGAGGGATACAGTAAAACTGAAGTGAAGCAGCAGAATCTATAACTAGTGTCACAGGAATGGTTCAAATCATAGACAGTAAGAAGAGTCAGTTTTCTTGTACTTAAGTCGGTATTGTGCTTTTTGTATTTAATTCCGATGCAATTTCAGGGATTCATCGTCAATAAGAAGGTCAGAGGGATACAGTAAACCTAACGTGAAGCATTGGAAACTATATCTAGTGTCACAGGAATGGTTCAAAACATAGACAGTACGAAGAGTCAGTTTTCTTGTACTTAAATCGGCATTGTGCCTTTTGTATTTAATTCCGAAGCAATTTCTTTGTATCATCGTCAATAAGGAGGTTAGAGGGATACAGTAAACCTGGAGTAAAGCATCGGAATCCATAACTAGTGTCACATGAATGGTTGAAAACATAGACAGCAACAAGAGTCAGTTTTCTTGTACTTAAGTCGGCATTGTGCCTTTTGTATTTAATTCCGATGCAATTTCTGTGTTCATCGTCAATAAGAAGGTCAGAGGGATACAGTAAACCTGAAGGGAAGCATCGGAATCTATAACTAGTGTCACAGGAATGGTTCAAACATAGACAGTAAGAAGAGTCAGTTTTCTTGTACTTAAGTCGGCATTGTGCCTTTTGTATTTCATTCCGATGCAATTTCTGTGTTTCATCGTCAATAACAAGGTCAGAGGGATACAGTAAACCTGAAGTGAAGCATCGGAATCTATAACTAGTGTCACAGGAATGGTTCAAAACTTAGACAGTAAGAAGAGTCAGTTTTCTTGTACTTATGTCGGCATTGTGCCTTTTGTATTTAATTCCGATGCAATTTCTGTGTTCATCGTCAATAAGAAAGTCAGAGGGATACAGTAAACCTGAAGTGAAGCATCGGAATCTATAACTAGTGTCACAGGAATGGTTCAAAACATAGACAGTAAGAGGAGTCAGTTTTCTTGTACTGAAGTCTGCATTGTGCGTTTTTATTTAATTCCGATGCATTTTCTGTGTTTCATCGTCAATAAGAAGGTCAGAGGGATACAGTAAACCTAAAGTGAAGCATCGAAATCTATATCTAGTGTCACAGGAATGTTTGAAAACATAGTCAGTAAGAAGAGTCAGTTCTCTCGTACTTAAGTCGGCATTGTGCCTTTTGTATTAAATTCTGATGCAATTTCTGTGTTTCATCGTGAATAAGAGGGTCAGAGGGATACAGTAAACATGAGGTGAAGCATTGGAATATATAACTAGTGTCGCAGGAATGGTTCAAAACATAAACAGTAAGAAGAGTCAGTTTTCTTGTACATAAGATGGCGTTGTGCCTTTTGTATTTAATTCCGATGCAATTTCTGTGTTTCATCGTCAATAAGAAGGTCTGAGGGATACAGTAAACCTGAAGGGAAGCATCGGAATCTATAACTAGTGGCACAGGAATAGTTCAAACATAGACAGTAAGAAGAGTCAGTTTTCTTGTACTTAAGTCGGCATTGTGCCTTTTGTATTTAATTCCGATGTAATTTCTGTGTTTCATCATCAATAACAAGGTCAGAGGGATACAGTAAACCTGAAGTGAAGCATCGGATTATATAACTAGTATCACAGGAATTGTTCAAAACATAGACAGTGAGCGGAGTCAGTTTACTTGTACTGAAGTCTGCATTGTGCTATTTGTATTTAATTCCGATGCAATTTCAGGGTTTCATCGTCAATAAGACGGTCAGAGGGATACAGTAAACCTAAAGTGAAGCATCGGAAACTATATCTAGTGTCACAGGAATGGTTCAAAACATAGACGGTAAGAAGAGTCAGTTTTCTTGTACTTAAATCGGCATTGTGCCTTTTGTATTTAATTCCGAAGCAATTTCTTTGTATCATCGTCAATAAGAAGGTCGGAGGGATACAGTAAACCTAAAGTGAAGCATCGGAATCTATATCTAGTGTCGCAGGAATGGTTGAAAACATAGACAGTAAGAAGAGTCAGTTTTCTCGTACTTAAGTCGGCATTGTGCCTTTTGTATTAAATTCCGATGCAATTTCTGTGTTTCATCGTGAATTAGAGGGTCAGAGGGATACAGTAAACATGAAGTGAAGCATTGGAATATATAACTAGTGTCGCAGGAATGGTTCAAAACATAGACAGTAAGAAGAGTCAGTTTTCTTGTACTTAAGTCGGCGTTGTGCCTTTAGTATTTAATTCCGATGCAATTTCTGTGATTCATCGTCAATAAGAAGGTCTGACGCACACAGTAAACCTGAAGTGAAGCATCGGAATCTATAACTAGTGTCACAGGACTGGTTCAAACATAGTCAGTAGGAAGAGTCAGTTTTCTTGTACTTAAGTCGGCATTTTGCCTTTTGTATTTAATTCCGATGCAATTTCTGTGTTTCATCGTCAATAAAAAGGTCAGAGGGATACATTAAACCTGAAGTGAAGCATCGGAATCTAAAACTAGTGTCACAGGAATGGTTCAAAACATAGACAGTAAGAAGGGTCAGTTCTCTTGTACTTAAGTCGGCGTTGTGCCTTTTGTATTTAATTCCGATGCAATTTGTGTGTTTCATCGTCAATAAGTAGGTAAGAGGGATACAGTAAAGCTGAAGTGAAGCATCGGAATCTATAACTAGTGTCGAAGGAATGGTTCAAAACATAGACAGTAAGAAGAGTCAGTTTTCTTGTACTTAAGTCGGAATTGTGCCTTTTGTATTTAATTCCAATGAAATTTCTGTGTTTCATCGTCTATAAGAAGGTCCGAGGGATACAGTAAACCTGAAGTGAATCATCGGAATCTATAACTAGTGTCACAGGAATGGGTCAAAACATAGGCAGTAAGAAGAGTCAGTTTTCTTGTACTTAAGTCGGCTTTGTGCCTTTTGTATTTAATTCCGATGCAAATTCTGTGTTTCATCGTCAATATGAAGGTCCAAGGGATACAGTAAACATATAGTGAAGCATCGGAATCTAAAACTGGTGTCACAGGAATGGTTCAAAACATAGACAGTAAGAAGGGTCAGTTCTCTTGTACTTAAGTCGGCGTTGTGCCTTTTGTATTTAATTCCGATGCAATTTCTGTGTTTCATCGTCAATAAGAAGGTAAGAGGGATACAGTAAAGCTGAAGTGAAGCATCGGAATCTGTAACTAGTGTCACAGGAATGGTTCAAAACTTAGACAATAAGAAGAGTCAGTTTTCTTGTACTTAAGTCGGCATTGTGCCTTTTGTATTTAATTCCGATGCAGTTTTTGTGTTTCAACGTCAATAAGAAGGTCAGAGGGATACAGTAAACCTGAAGTGGAGCATCGGAATCCAAAACTAGTGTCACAGGAATGGTTCAAAACATAGACAGTAAGAAGGGTCAGTTTTCTTGTACTTAAGTCGCCATTGTGCATTTTGTATTTAATTCCGAAGCAATTTCTGTGTTTCATCGTCAATAAGAAGGTCAGAGGGATACAGTAAACCTAACGTGAAGCATCGGAAACTATATCTAGTGTCACAGGAATGGTTCAAAACATAGACGGTAAGAAGAGTCAGTTTTCTTGTACTTAAATCGGCATTGTGCCTTTTGTATTTAATTCCGAAGCAATTTCTTTGTATCATCGTCAATAAGAAGGTCGGAGGGATACAGTAAACCTGAAGTGAAGCATCGGAATCTATAACTAGTGTCACAGGAATGGTTCAAAACATAGACAGTAAGAAGAGTCAGTTTTCTTGTACTTAAGTCGGCATTGTGCATTTTGTATTTAATTCCGATGCAATTTCTGTGTTTCATCGTCAATAAGAAGGTCAGAGGGATACAGCAAACCTGATATGAAGCATCGGAATCTATAACTAGTGTCACAGGAATGGTTCAATCATAGACAGTAAGAAGAGTCAGTTTTCTTGTACTTAAGTCGGCATTGTGCCTTTTGTATTTAATTCCGATGCAATTTCTGTGTTTCATCGTCAATAAGAAGGTCAGAGGGATACAGTAAAACTGAAGTGAAGCAGCAGAATCTATAACTAGTGTCACAGGAATGGTTCAAATCATAGACAGTAAGAAGAGTCAGTTTTCTTGTACTTAAGTCGGTATTGTGCTTTTTGTATTTAATTCCGATGCAATTTCAGGGATTCATCGTCAATAAGAAGGTCAGAGGGATACAGTAAACCTAACGTGAAGCATCGGAAACTATATCTAGTGTCACAGGAATGGTTCAAAACATAGACAGTACGAAGAGTCAGTTTTCTTGTACTTAAATCGGCATTGTGCCTTTTGTATTTAATTCCGAAGCAATTTCTTTGTATCATCGTCAATAAGGAGGTTAGAGGGATACAGTAAACCTGGAGTAAAGCATCGGAATCCATAACTAGTGTCACAGGAATGGTTCAAAACATAGACAGTAAGAAGGGTCAGTTCTCTTGTTCTTAAGTCGGCGTTGTGCCTTTTGTATTTAATTCCGATGCAATTTGTGTGTTTCATCGTCAATAAGTAGGTAAGAGGGATACAGTAAAGCTGAAGTGAAGCATCGGAATCTATAACTAGTGTCGAAGGAATGGTTCAAAACATAGACAGTAAGAAGAGTCAGTTTTCTTGTACTTAAGTCGGAATTGTGCCTTTTGTATTTAATTCCAATGAAATTTCTGTGTTTCATCGTCTATAAGAAGGTCCAAGGGATACAGTAAACATATAATGAAGCATCGGAATCTAAAACTGGTGTCACAGGAATGGTTCAAAACATAGACAGTAAGAAGGGTCAGTTCTCTTGTACTTAAGTCGGCGTTGTGCCTTTTGTATTTAATTCCGATGCAATTTCTGTGTTTCATCGTCAATAAGAAGGTAAGAGGGATACAGTAAAGCTGAAGTGAAGCATCGGAATCTGTAACTAGTGTCACAGGAATGGTTCAAAACTTAGACAATAAGTAGAGTCAGTTTTCTTGTACTTAAGTCGGCATTGTGCCTTTTGTATTTAATTCCGATGCAGTTTTTGTGTTTCAACGTCAATAAGAAGGTCAGAGGGATACAGTAAACCTGAAGTGGAGCATCGGAATCCAAAACTAGTGTCACAGGAATGGTTCAAAACATAGACAGTAAGAAGGGTCAGTTTTCTTGTACTTAAGTCGGCATTGTGCCTTTTCTATATAATTCCGATGTAATTTCTATGTTTCATCGTCTATTAGAAGGTCAGAGGGATACAGTAAACCTGAGGTGAAGCATCGGAATCTATAACTAGTGTCGAAGGAAAGGTTCAAAACATAGGCAGTAAGAACCTTCAGTTTTCTTGTACTTAAGTCGGCATTGTGCCTTTTGTAATTAATTCCAATGCAATTTCTGTAATTCATCGTCAATAAGGAGGTCAGAGGGATACAGTAAACTTGAGTAAAGCACCGGAAACTATAACTAGTGTCACAGGAATGGTTCAAAACATAGACAGCAAGAAGAGTCAGTCTTCTTGTACTTAAGTCGGCATTGTGATTTTTGTACTTAATTCCGATGCAATTTCTGTGTTTCATCGTCAATAAGAATGTCAGAGGGATACAATAAACCTGAAGTGAAGCATCGGAATCTATAACTAGTGTCACATGACTGGTTCAAACATAGACAGTAAGAAGAGTCAGTTATCTTGTACTTAAGTCGGCATTGTGCCTTTTGTATTTATTTCCGATGCAATTTCTGTGTTTCATCGTCATTATGAAGGTCAGAGGGATACAGTAATGCTGAAGTGAAGCATCGTAATTTATAACTAGTGTCGCAGGAATGGTTCAAAATAAAGACAGTAAGAAGAGTCAGTTATCTTGTACTTAAGTCGGCATTGTGCCTTTTGTATTTAATTCCGATGCAATATCTGTGTTTCATCGCAAATAAGAAGATCAGAGGAATACAGTTAACCTGAAGTGAAGCATTGTAATCTATAACTAGTGTCACAGGAATGGTTCAAAACATAGACAGTAAGAAGAGTCAGTTTTCTTGTACTTAAGTCGTCATTGTGCCATTTGTATTTAATTCCGATGCGATATCTTGGTTTCATCGTCAATAAGAAGGTCAGAGGGATACAGTAAACCTGAAGTGAAGCATCGGAATCTATAACTAGTGTCACTGGAATGGTTCAAAACATAGACTGTAAAAAGCGTCAGTATTCTTGTACTTAAGTCGGCATTGTGCCTTTTGCATTTAACTCCGATGCAATTTCTGTGTTTCATCGTCAATAAGAAGGTCAGAGGGATACTGCAAACCTGAAGTGAAGCATCGGAATCCATAATTAGTGTCACAGGAATGGTTCAAAACATAGACAGCAAGAAGAGTCAGTTTTCTTGTATTTTAGTCGTCATTGTGCCATATGTATTTAATTCCGATGCAATATCTGTGTTTCATTGTCAATATGAAGGTCAGAAGGATAAAGTAAACATGAAGTGAAGCATCGGAATCTATAACTAGTGTCACAGGAATAGTTCAAACATAGACTAAAAGAAGAGACAGTTTTCCTGTACTTAAGTCGGCGTTGTGCCTTTTGTATTTAACTCCGATGCAATTTCTGTATTTCATCGTCAATAAGAAGGTTAGAGGGATACAGTAAACCTGAAGTGAAGCATCGGAATCTATAACTAGTGTCACAGGAATGGTTCAAAACATGGACCGGAGGAATAGTCAGTTTTCTAGTACTAAGTCGGCATTGAGCCTCTTGTATTTAATTCCTGTGCAATATCTGTGTTTCATCGCAAATAAGAAGATCAGAGGAATACAGTTAACCTGAAGTGAAGCATTGTAATCTATAACTAGTGTCACAGGAATGGTTCAAAACATAGACAGTAAGAAGAGTCAGTTTTCTTGTACTTAAGTCGTCATTGTGCCATTTGTATTTAATTCCGATGCAATATCTTGGTTTCATCGTCAATAAGAAGGTCAGAGGGATACAGTAAACCTGAAGTGAAGCATCGGAATCAATAACTAGTGTCACAGCAATGGTTCAAAACATAGACAGTAAGAGGAGTCAGTTTTCTTGAATGTAAGTCGGCATTGTGCCTTTTGTAATTGATTCCGATGCAATATCTGTGTTTCATCGTCAATAAGAAAGTCAGAGGGATACAGTAAACCTGAAGTCAAGAATCGGAATCTATAACTAGTGTCACAGGAATGGTTCAAAAACATAGACAGTAAGAAGAGTCAGTTTTCTTGTACTTAAGTCGGCATTGTGCCTTTTGTATTTAATTAAGTTGTAATTTCTGTGTTTTATCGTCAATAAGAAGGTCAGAGGGATACAGTAAACCTGAGGTGACGCATCGGAATCTATAACTAGTGTCACAGGAATGGTTCAAAACATAGACAGTAAGAAGAGTCTGTTTTCTTGTACTTAAGTCGGCATTGTGCCTTTTCTGTATAATTCCGATGTAATTTCTGTGTTTCATCGTCAATTAGAAGGTCAGAGGGATACAGTAAACCTGAGGTGAAGCATCGGAATCCATAACTAGTGTCGAAGGAATGGTTCAAAACATAGACAGTAAGAAGAGTCAGTTTTCTTGTACTTAAGTCGGAATTGTGCCTTTTGTATTTAATTCCGATGAAATTTCTGTGTTTCATCGTCAATAAGAAGGTCAGAGGGGTACAGTAAACCAGAAGTGAAGCATCGGAATCTATAACTAGTGTCACAGGAATGGTTCAAAGCATTGACAGTAAGAAGAGTCAGTTTTCTTGTACTTAAGTCGGCATTGTGACTTTTCTATTTAATTCCGATGCAATTTCTGTGTTTCATCGTGAATAAGAAGGTCAGAGGGATACAGTAAAGCTGAAGTGAAGCGTCGGAATCTATAACTAGTGTCACAGGAATGGTTCAAAACATAGACAGTAAGAAGAGTCAGTTTCCTTGTACTTAAGTCGGCGTTGTGCCTTTTGTATTTAATTCCAATGCATTTTCTGTGTTTCATCGTCAATAAGAACGTCAGACGGAATCAGTGAACCTGAAGTGAAGCATCGGAATCTATAACTAGTGTCACAGGAGTGGTTCAAATCATAGACAGTAAGAAGAGTCAGTTTTCTTGTACTTAAGTCGGCTTTGTGCCTTTTGTAATTAATTCCGATGCAATTTCTGTGTTTCATCGTCAATAAGGAGGTCAGAGGGATACAGTAAACCTGAATGGAAATATCGGAATCTATAACTAGTGTCACAGGAATGGTTCAAAACATAGACAGCAAGAAGAGTCAGTTTTCTTGTACTGAAGTCGGCATTTTGCCTTTTGAATTTAATTCCGATGCAATTTCTGTGTTTCATCGTCAATAAGAAGGTCAGAGGGATACAGTAAACCTGAAGTGAAGCATCGGAATCAATAACTAGTGTCACATGAGTGTTTCAAACATTGACAGAAGGAAGAGTCAGTTAACTTGTCCTTAAGTCGGCATTGTGCCTTTTGTATATAATTCCGATGCAATTTCTGTGTTTCATCGTCAATAAGAAGGTCAGAGGGATACAGTAAACCTGAAGTGACGCATCGGAATCTATAAGTAGTGTCACATGAATGGTGCAAACATAGACAGTAAGATGACTCAGTTTTCTTGCACATAAGTCGGCATTGTGCCTCTTTCATTTAATTCCGATGCAAATTCTGAGTTTCATCGTCAATAAGAAGGTCTGATGGATACAGTAAACCTGAAGCGAAGCATCGGAATCTATAACTAGTGTCACAGGAATGGTTCAAATCATAGACAGTAAGAAGAGTCAGTTTTCTTGTACTTAAGTCGGCATTGTGCTTTTTGTATTTCATTCCGATGCAATTTCTATGTTTCATCGTCAATAACAAGGTCAGAGGGATACAGTAAACCTGAAGTGAAGCATCGTAATCTATAACTACTGTCACAGGAATGGTTCATAACATAGACAGTAAGAAGAGTCAGTTTTCTTGTACTTAAGTCGGCATTGTGCCTTTTGTATTTAATTCCGATGCAATTTCTAGGTTTCATCGTCAATAAGAAGGTCAGAGGGATACAGTAAACATGAAGTGAAGCATTGGAATATATAACTAGTGTCGCAGGAATGGTTCAAAACATAGACAGTAAGAAGAGTCAGTTTTCTTGTACTTAAGTCGGCGTTGTGCCTTTAGTATTTAATTCCGATGCAATTTCTGTGATTCATCGTCAATAAGAAGGTCTGACGCACACAGTAAACCTGAAGTGAAGCATCGGAATCTATAACTAGTGTCACAGGACTGGTTCAAACATAGTCAGTAGGAAGAGTCAGTTTTCTTGTACTTAAGTCGGCATTTTGCCTTTTGTATTTAATTCCGATGCAATTTCTGTGTTTCATCGTCAATAAAAAGGTCAGAGGGATACATTAAACCTGAAGTGAAGCATCGGAATCTAAAACTAGTGTCACAGGAATGGTTCAAAACATAGACAGTAAGAAGGGTCAGTTCTCTTGTACTTAAGTCGGCGTTGTGCCTTTTGTATTTAATTCCGATGCAATTTGTGTGTTTCATCGTCAATAAGTAGGTAAGAGGGATACAGTAAAGCTGAAGTGAAGCATCGGAATCTATAACTAGTGTCGAAGGAATGGTTCAAAACATAGACAGTAAGAAGAGTCAGTTTTCTTGTACTTAAGTCGGCATTGTGATTTTTGTACTTAATTCCGATGCAATTTCTGTGTTTCATCGTCAATAAGAAGGTCAGAGGGATACAATAAACCTGAAGTGAAGCATCGGAATCTATAACTAGTGTCACATGACTGGTTCAAACATAGACAGTAAGAAGAGTCAGTTATCTTGTACTTAAGTCGGCATTGTGCCTTTTGTATTTATTTCCGATGCAATTTCTGTGTTTCATCGTCATTATGAAGGTCAGAGGGATACAGTAATGCTGAAGTGAAGCATCGTAATTTATAACTAGTGTCGCAGGAATGGTTCAAAATAAAGACAGTAAGAAGAGTCAGTTATCTTGTACTTAAGTCGGCATTGTGCCTTTTGTATTTAATTCCGATGCAATATCTGTGTTTCATCGCAAATAAGAAGATCAGAGGAATACAGTTAACCTGAAGTGAAGCATTGTAATCTATAACTAGTGTCACAGGAATGGTTCAAAACATAGACAGTAAGAAGAGTCAGTTTTCTTGTACTTAAGTCGGCATTGTGCCATTTGTATTTAATTCCGATGCAATATCTTGGTTTCATCGTCAATAAGAAGGTCAGAGGGATACAGTAAACCTGAAGTGAAGCATCGGAATCTATAACTAGTGTCACTGGAATGGTTCAAAACATAGACTGTAAAAAGCGTCAGTATTCTTGTACTTAAGTCGGCATTGTGCCTTTTGTATTTAACTCCGATGCAATTTCTGTGTTTCATCGTCAATAAGAAGGTCAGAGGGATACTGCAAACCTGAAGTGAAGCATCGGAATCCATAATTAGTGTCACAGGAATGGTTCAAAACATAGACAGCAAGAAGAGTCAGTTTTCTTGTACTTTAGTCGTCATTGTGCCATATGTATTTAATTCCGATGCAATATCTGTGTTTCATTGTCAATATGAAGGTCAGAAGGATAAAGTAAACATGAAGTGAAGCATCGGAATCTATAACTAGTGTCACAGGAATAGTTCAAACATAGACTAAAAGAAGAGACAGTTTTCCTGTACTTAAGTCGGCGTTGTGCCTTTTGTATTTAACTCCGATGCAATTTCTGTATTTCATCGTCAATAAGAAGGTTAGAGGGATACAGTAAACCTGAAGTGAAGCATCGGAATCTATAACTAGTGTCACAGGAATGGTTCAAAACATGGACCGGAGGAATAGTCAGTTTTCTAGTACTTAAGTCGGCATTGAGCCTCTTGTATTTAAGTCCTGTGCAATTTCTGTGTTTCATCGTCAACAAGAAGGTCAGAGCGATACAGTAAACCTGAAGTGAAGCATCGGAATCAATAACTAGTGTCACAGCAATGGTTCAAAACATAGACAGTAAGAGGAGTCAGTTTTCTTGAATGTAAGTCGGCATTGTGCCTTTTGTAATTGATTCCGATGCAATATCTGTGTTTCATCGTCAATAAGAAAGTCAGAGGGATACAGTAAACCTGAAGTCAAGAATCGGAATCTATAACTAGTGTCACAGGAATGGTTCAAAAACATAGACAGTAAGAAGAGTCAGTTTTCTTGTACTTAAGTCGGCATTGTGCCTTTTGTATTTAATTAAGTTGTAATTTCTGTGTTTTATCGTCAATAAGAAGGTCAGAGGGATACAGTAAACCTGAGGTGACGCATCGGAATCTATAACTAGTGTCACAGGAATGGTTCAAAACATAGACAGTAAGAAGAGTCTGTTTTCTTGTACTTAAGTCGGCATTGTGCCTTTTCTATATAATTCCGATGTAATTTCTGTGTTTCATCGTCAATTAGAAGGTCAGAGGGATACAGTAAACCTGAGGTGAAGCATCGGAATCCATAACTAGTGTCGAAGGAATGGTTCAAAACATAGACAGTAAGAAGAGTCAGTTTTCTTGTACTTAAGTCGGAATTGTGCCTTTTGTATTTAATTCCGATGAAATTTCTGTGTTTCATCGTCAATAAGAAGGTCAGAGGGGTACATTAACCTGAAGTGAAGCATCGGAATCTATAACTAGTGTCACAGGAATGGTTCAAAGCATTGACAGTAAGAAGAGTCAGTTTTCTTGTACTTAAGTCGGCATTGTGACTTTTCTATTTAATTCCGATGCAATTTCTGTGTTTCATCGTGAATAAGAAGGTCAGAGGGATACAGTAAAGCTGAAGTGAAGCGTCGGAATCTATAACTAGTGTCACAGGAATGGTTCAAAACATAGACAGTAAGAAGAGTCAGTTTCCTTGTACTTAAGTCGGCGTTGTGCCTTTTGTATTTAATTCCAATGCATTTTCTGTGTTTCATCGTCAATAAGAACGTCAGACGGAATCAGTGAACCTGAAGTGAAGCATCGGAATCTATAACTAGTGTCACAGGAGTGGTTCAAATCATAGACAGTAAGAAGAGTCAGTTTTCTTGTACTTAAGTCGGCTTTGTGCCTTTTGTAATTAATTCCGATGCAATTTCTGTGTTTCATCGTCAATAAGGAGGTCAGAGGGATACAGTAAACCTGAATGGAAATATCGGAATCTATAACTAGTGTCACAGGAATGGTTCAAAACATAGACAGCAAGAAGAGTCAGTTTTCTTGTACTGAAGTCGGCATTTTGCCTTTTGAATTTAATTCCGATGCAATTTCTGTGTTTCATCGTTAATAAGAAGGTCAGAGGGATACAGTAAACCTGAAGTGAAGCATCGGAATCTATAACTAGTGTCACATGAGTGTTTCAAACATTGACAGAAGGAAGAGTCAGTTAACTTGTCCTTAAGTCGGCATTGTGCCTTTTGTATATAATTCCGATGCAATTTCTGTGTTTCATCGTCAATAAGAAGGTCAGAGGGATACAGTAAACCTGAAGTGACGCATCGGAATCTATAAGTAGTGTCACATGAATGGTGCAAACATAGACAGTAAGATGACTCAGTTTTCTTGCACATAAGTCGGCATTGTGCCTCTTTCATTTAATTCCGATGCAATTTCTGAGTTTCATCGTCAATAAGAGGGTCTGATGGATACAGTAAACCTGAAGTGAAGCATCGGAATCTAAAACTAGTGTCACAGGAATGGTTCAAAACATAGACAGTAAGAAGGGTCAGTTCTCTTGTACTTAAGTCGGCGTTGTGCCTTTTGTATTTAATTCCGATGCAATTTGTGTGTTTCATCGTCAATAAGTAGGTAAGAGGGATACAGTAAAGCTGAAGTGAAGCATCGGAATCTATAACTAGTGTCGAAGGAATGGTTCAAAACATAGACAGTAAGAAGAGTCAGTTTTCTTGTACTTAAGTCGGAATTGTGCCTTTTGTATTTAATTCCAATGAAATTTCTGTGTTTCATCGACTATAAGAAGGTCCAAGGGATACAGTAAACATATAATGAAGCATCGGAATCTAAAACTGGTGTCACAGGAATGGTTCAAAACATAGACAGTAAGAAGGGTCAGTTCTCTTGTACTTAAGTCGGCGTTGTGCCTTTTGTATTTAATTCCGATGCAATTTCTGTGTTTCATCGTCAATAAGAAGGTAAGAGGGATACAGTAAAGCTGAAGTGAAGCATCGGAATCTGTAACTAGTGTCACAGGAATGGTTCAAAACTTAGACAATAAGTAGAGTCAGTTTTCTTGTACTTAAGTCGGCATTGTGCCTTTTGTATTTAATTCCGATGCAGTTTTTGTGTTTCAACGTCAATAAGAAGGTCAGAGGGATACAGTAAACCTGAAGTGGAGCATCGGAATCCAAAACTAGTGTCACAGGAATGGTTCAAAACATAGACAGTAAGAAGGGTCAGTTTTCTTGTACTTAAGTCGGCATTGTGCCTTTTCTATATAATTCCGATGTAATTTCTATGTTTCATCGTCTATTAGAAGGTCAGAGGGATACAGTAAACCTGAGGTGAAGCATCGGAATCTATAACTAGTGTCGAAGGAAAGGTTCAAAACATAGGCAGTAAGAACAGTCAGTTTTCTTGTACTTAAGTCGGCATTGTGCCTTTTGTAATTAATTCCAATGCAATTTCTGTAATTCATCGTCAATAAGGAGGTCAGAGGGATACAGTAAACATGAGTAAAGCACCGGAAACTATAACTAGTGTCACAGGAATGGTTCAAAACATAGACAGCAAGAAGAGTCAGTCTTCTTGTACTTAAGTCGGCATTGTGATTTTTGTACTTAATTCCGATGCAATTTCTGTGTTTCATCGTCAATAAGAAGGTCAGAGGGATACAATAAACCTGAAGTGAAGCATCGGAATCTATAACTAGTGTCACATGACTGGTTCAAACATAGACAGTAAGAAGAGTCAGTTATCTTGTACTTAAGTCGGCATTGTGCCTTTTGTATTTATTTCCGATGCAATTTCTGTGTTTCATCGTCATTATGAAGGTCAGAGGGATACAGTAATGCTGAAGTGAAGCATCGTAATTTATAACTAGTGTCGCAGGAATGGTTCAAAATAAAGACAGTAAGAAGAGTCAGTTATCTTGTACTTAAGTCGGCATTGTGCCTTTTGTATTTAATTCCGATGCAATATCTGTGTTTCATCGCAAATAAGAAGATCAGAGGAATACAGTTAACCTGAAGTGAAGCATTGTAATCTATAACTAGTGTCACAGGAATGGTTCAAAACATAGACAGTAAGAAGAGTCAGTTTTCTTGTACTTAAGTCGGCATTGTGCCATTTGTATTTAATTCCGATGCAATATCTTGGTTTCATCGTCAATAAGAAGGTCAGAGGGATACAGTAAACCTGAAGTGAAGCATCGGAATCTATAACTAGTGTCACTGGAATGGTTCAAAACATAGACTGTAAAAAGCGTCAGTATTCTTGTACTTAAGTCGGCATTGTGCCTTTTGTATTTAACTCCGATGCAATTTCTGTGTTTCATCGTCAATAAGAAGGTCAGAGGGATACTGCAAACCTGAAGTGAAGCATCGGAATCCATAATTAGTGTCACAGGAATGGTTCAAAACATAGACAGCAAGAAGAGTCAGTTTTCTTGTACTTTAGTCGTCATTGTGCCATATGTATTTAATTCCGATGCAATATCTGTGTTTCATTGTCAATATGAAGGTCAGAAGGATAAAGTAAACATGAAGTGAAGCATCGGAATCTATAACTAGTGTCACAGGAATAGTTCAAACATAGACTAAAAGAAGAGACAGTTTTCCTGTACTTAAGTCGGCGTTGTGCCTTTTGTATTTAACTCCGATGCAATTTCTGTATTTCATCGTCAATAAGAAGGTTAGAGGGATACAGTAAACCTGAAGTGAAGCATCGGAATCTATAACTAGTGTCACAGGAATGGTTCAAAACATGGACCGGAGGAATAGTCAGTTTTCTAGTACTTAAGTCGGCATTGAGCCTCTTGTATTTAAGTCCTGTGCAATTTCTGTGTTTCATCGTCAACAAGAAGGTCAGAGCGATACAGTAAACCTGAAGTGAAGCATCGGAATCAATAACTAGTGTCACAGCAATGGTTCAAAACATAGACAGTAAGAGGAGTCAGTTTTCTTGAATGTAAGTCGGCATTGTGCCTTTTGTAATTGATTCCGATGCAATATCTGTGTTTCATCGTCAATAAGAAAGTCAGAGGGATACAGTAAACCTGAAGTCAAGAATCGGAATCTATAACTAGTGTCACAGGAATGGTTCAAAAACATAGACAGTAAGAAGAGTCAGTTTTCTTGTACTTAAGTCGGCATTGTGCCTTTTGTATTTAATTAAGTTGTAATTTCTGTGTTTTATCGTCAATAAGAAGGTCAGAGGGATACAGTAAACCTGAGGTGACGCATCGGAATCTATAACTAGTGTCACAGGAATGGTTCAAAACATAGACAGTAAGAAGAGTCTGTTTTCTTGTACTTAAGTCGGCATTGTGCCTTTTCTATATAATTCCGATGTAATTTCTGTGTTTCATCGTCAATTAGAAGGTCAGAGGGATACAGTAAACCTGAGGTGAAGCATCGGAATCCATAACTAGTGTCGAAGGAATGGTTCAAAACATAGACAGTAAGAAGAGTCAGTTTTCTTGTACTTAAGTCGGAATTGTGCCTTTTGTATTTAATTCCGATGAAATTTCTGTGTTTCATCGTCAATAAGAAGGTCAGAGGGGTACAGTAAACCAGAAGTGAAGCATCGGAATCTATAACTAGTGTCACAGGAATGGTTCAAAGCATTGACAGTAAGAAGAGTCAGTTTTCTTGTACTTAAGTCGGCATTGTGACTTTTCTATTTAATTCCGATGCAATTTCTGTGTTTCATCGTGAATAAGAAGGTCAGAGGGATACAGTAAAGCTGAAGTGAAGCGTCGGAATCTATAACTAGTGTCACAGGAATGGTTCAAAACATAGACAGTAAGAAGAGTCAGTTTCCTTGTACTTAAGTCGGCGTTGTGCCTTTTGTATTTAATTCCAATGCATTTTCTGTGTTTCATCGTCAATAAGAACGTCAGACGGAATCAGTGAACCTGAAGTGAAGCATCGGAATCTATAACTAGTGTCACAGGAGTGGTTCAAATCATAGACAGTAAGAAGAGTCAGTTTTCTTGTACTTAAGTCGGCTTTGTGCCTTTTGTAATTAATTCCGATGCAATTTCTGTGTTTCATCGTCAATAAGGAGGTCAGAGGGATACAGTAAACCTGAATGGAAATATCGGAATCTATAACTAGTGTCACAGGAATGGTTCAAAACATAGACAGCAAGAAGAGTCAGTTTTCTTGTACTGAAGTCGGCATTTTGCCTTTTGAATTTAATTCCGATGCAATTTCTGTGTTTCATCGTCAATAAGAAGGTCAGAGGGATACAGTAAACCTGAAGTGAAGCATCGGAATCTATAACTAGTGTCACATGAGTGTTTCAAACATTGACAGAAGGAAGAGTCAGTTAACTTGTCCTTAAGTCGGCATTGTGCCTTTTGTATATAATTCCGATGCAATTTCTGTGTTTCATCGTCAATAAGAAGGTCAGAGGGATACAGTAAACCTGAAGTGACGCATCGGAATCTATAAGTAGTGTCACATGAATGGTGCAAACATAGACAGTAAGATGACTCAGTTTTCTTGCACATAAGTCGGCATTGTGCCTCTTTCATTTAATTCCGATGCAATTTCTGAGTTTCATCGTCAATAAGAGGGTCTGATGGATACAGTAAACCTGAAGTGAAGCATCGGAATCTATAACTAGTGTCACAGGAATGGTTCAAATCATAGACAGTAAGAAGAGTCAGTTTTCTTGTACTTAAGTCGGCATTGTGCTTTTTGTATTTCATTCCGATGCAATTTCTATGTTTCATCGTCAATAACAAGGTCAGAGGGATACAGTAAACCTGAAGTGAAGCATCGTAATCTATAACTACTGTCACAGGAATGGTTCATAACATAGACAGTAAGAAGAGTCTGTTTTCTTGTACTTAAGTCGGCATTGTGCCTTTTCTGTATAATTCCGATGTAATTTCTGTGTTTCATCGTCAATTAGAAGGTCAGAGGGATACAGTAAACCTGAGGTGAAGCATCGGAATCCATAACTAGTGTCGAAGGAATGGTTCAAAACATAGACAGTAAGAAGAGTCAGTTTTCTTGTACTTAAGTCGGAATTGTGCCTTTTGTATTTAATTCCGATGAAATTTCTGTGTTTCATCGTCAATAAGAAGGTCAGAGGGGTACAGTAAACCAGAAGTGAAGCATCGGAATCTATAACTAGTGTCACAGGAATGGTTCAAAGCATTGACAGTAAGAAGAGTCAGTTTTCTTGTACTTAAGTCGGCATTGTGACTTTTCTATTTAATTCCGATGCAATTTCTGTGTTTCGTCGTGAATAAGAAGGTCAGAGGGATACAGTAAAGCTGAAGTGAAGCGTCGGAATCTATAACTAGTGTCACAGGAATGGTTCAAAACATAGACAGTAAGAAGAGTCAGTTTCCTTGTACTTAAGTCGGCGTTGTGCCTTTTGTATTTAATTCCAATGCATTTTCTGTGTTTCATCGTCAATAAGAACGTCAGACGGAATCAGTGAACCTGAAGTGAAGCATCGGAATCTATAACTAGTGTCACAGGAGTGGTTCAAATCATAGACAGTAAGAAGAGTCAGTTTTCTTGTACTTAAGTCGGCTTTGTGCCTTTTGTAATTAATTCCGATGCAATTTCTGTGTTTCATCGTCAATAAGGAGGTCAGAGGGATACAGTAAACCTGAATGGAAATATCGGAATCTATAACTAGTGTCACAGGAATGGTTCAAAACATAGACAGCAAGAAGAGTCAGTTTTCTTGTACTGAAGTCGGCATTTTGCCTTTTGAATTTAATTCCGATGCAATTTCTGTGTTTCATCGTCAATAAGAAGGTCAGAGGGATACAGTAAACCTGAAGTGAAGCATCGGAATCTATAACTAGTGTCACATGAGTGTTTCAAACATTGACAGAAGGAAGAGTCAGTTAACTTGTCCTTAAGTCGGCATTGTGCCTTTTGTATATAATTCCGATGCAATTTCTGTGTTTCATCGTCAATAAGAAGGTCAGAGGGATACAGTAAACCTGAAGTGACGCATCGGAATCTATAAGTAGTGTCACATGAATGGTGCAAACATAGACAGTAAGATGACTCAGTTTTCTTGCACATAAGTCGGCATTGTGCCTCTTTCATTTAATTCCGATGCAAATTCTGAGTTTCATCGTCAATAAGAAGGTCTGATGGATACAGTAAACCTGAAGTGAAGCATCGGAATCTATAACTAGTGTCACAGGAATGGTTCAAATCATAGACAGTAAGAAGAGTCAGTTTTCTTGTACTTAAGTCGGCATTGTGCTTTTTGTATTTCATTCCGATGCAATTTCTATGTTTCATCGTCAATAACAAGGTCAGAGGGATACAGTAAACCTGAAGTGAAGCATCGTAATCTATAACTACTGTCACAGGAATGGTTCATAACATAGACAGTAAGAAGAGTCAGTTTTCTTGTACTTAAGTCGGCATTGTGCCTTTTGTATTTAATTCCGATGCAATTTCTAGGTTTCATCGTCAATAAGAAGGTCAGAGGGATACAGTAAACATGAAGTGAAGCATTGGAATATATAACTAGTGTCGCAGGAATGGTTCAAAACATAGACAGTAAGAAGAGTCAGTTTTCTTGTACTTAAGTCGGCGTTGTGCCTTTAGTATTTAATTCCGATGCAATTTCTGTGATTCATCGTCAATAAGAAGGTCTGACGCACACAGTAAACCTGAAGTGAAGCATCGGAATCTATAACTAGTGTCACAGGACTGGTTCAAACATAGTCAGTAGGAAGAGTCAGTTTTCTTGTACTTAAGTCGGCATTTTGCCTTTTGTATTTAATTCCGATGCAATTTCTGTGTTTCATCGTCAATAAAAAGGTCAGAGGGATACATTAAACCTGAAGTGAAGCATCGGAATCTAAAACTAGTGTCACAGGAATGGTTCAAAACATAGACAGTAAGAAGGGTCAGTTCTCTTGTACTTAAGTCGGCGTTGTGCCTTTTGTATTTAATTCCGATGCAATTTGTGTGTTTCATCGTCAATAAGTAGGTAAGAGGGATACAGTAAAGCTGAAGTGAAGCATCGGAATCTATAACTAGTGTCGAAGGAATGGTTCAAAACATAGACAGTAAGAAGAGTCAGTTTTCTTGTACTTAAGTCGGAATTGTGCCTTTTGTATTTAATTCCAATGAAATTTCTGTGTTTCATCGACTATAAGAAGGTCCAAGGGATACAGTAAACATATAATGAAGCATCGGAATCTAAAACTGGTGTCACAGGAATGGTTCAAAACATAGACAGTAAGAAGGGTCAGTTCTCTTGTACTTAAGTCGGCATTGTGCCTTTTGTAATTAATTCCAATGCAATTTCTGTAATTCATCGTCAATAAGGAGGTCAGAGGGATACAGTAAACATGAGTAAAGCACCGGAAACTATAACTAGTGTCACAGGAATGGTTCAAAACATAGACAGCAAGAAGAGTCAGTCTTCTTGTACTTAAGTCGGCATTGTGATTTTTGTACTTAATTCCGATGCAATTTCTGTGTTTCATCGTCAATAAGAAGGTCAGAGGGATACAATAAACCTGAAGTGAAGCATCGGAATCTATAACTAGTGTCACATGACTGGTTCAAACATAGACAGTAAGAAGAGTCAGTTATCTTGTACTTAAGTCGGCATTGTGCCTTTTGTATTTATTTCCGATGCAATTTCTGTGTTTCATCGTCATTATGAAGGTCAGAGGGATACAGTAATGCTGAAGTGAAGCATCGTAATTTATAACTAGTGTCGCAGGAATGGTTCAAAATAAAGACAGTAAGAAGAGTCAGTTATCTTGTACTTAAGTCGGCATTGTGCCTTTTGTATTTAATTCCGATGCAATATCTGTGTTTCATCGCAAATAAGAAGATCAGAGGAATACAGTTAACCTGAAGTGAAGCATTGTAATCTATAACTAGTGTCACAGGAATGGTTCAAAACATAGACAGTAAGAAGAGTCAGTTTTCTTGTACTTAAGTCGGCATTGTGCCATTTGTATTTAATTCCGATGCAATATCTTGGTTTCATCGTCAATAAGAAGGTCAGAGGGATACAGTAAACCTGAAGTGAAGCATCGGAATCTATAACTAGTGTCACTGGAATGGTTCAAAACATAGACTGTAAAAAGCGTCAGTATTCTTGTACTTAAGTCGGCATTGTGCCTTTTGTATTTAACTCCGATGCAATTTCTGTGTTTCATCGTCAATAAGAAGGTCAGAGGGATACTGCAAACCTGAAGTGAAGCATCGGAATCCATAATTAGTGTCACAGGAATGGTTCAAAACATAGACAGCAAGAAGAGTCAGTTTTCTTGTACTTTAGTCGTCATTGTGCCATATGTATTTAATTCCGATGCAATATCTGTGTTTCATTGTCAATATGAAGGTCAGAAGGATAAAGTAAACATGAAGTGAAGCATCGGAATCTATAACTAGTGTCACAGGAATAGTTCAAACATAGACTAAAAGAAGAGACAGTTTTCCTGTACTTAAGTCGGCGTTGTGCCTTT